>NC_083104.1:72460035-72766282 GCF_949774975.1 Lagenorhynchus albirostris
ATGGGGAGAGAGAGAGAGAGAGAGAGAGAGAGAGAGCGCGCGCGAGCGAGCGAGCGAGAGCGAGCGAACGCGCACCTGAAAGGGGCCAGCTGCTTGCTCAGCTTCTAGCTGCTTGCCTGGTGACTGCTGCCTTCTCTGCTCGCGGGGCCCCTGCACTGGGCAGCGGGTGCTGGCCGGCCCGCCAGGGCCAGTTCAGAGCTTGCCCTGGTTGCGTGAGTGGGCAGGCCAGTGTGGCTTCCCGTGGTGGTGTGGACTCAGGCTGAGTGTTGTGTCCTGTGGTCCTGCTCGTAGTGGCTGTTGGTTCTGACGTCGTGATTCCTACCTCTGCTGCTAATAGGAAGGGCCCTTCCCGGCGTGGGGGGATGCGCCTCTACAAAGCGCAAACACTTGGGGGCCTCGCCACCGCCTCTGAGGTCTGCACCGCTGGGTTTCTCATCCCCTCAGTGTCTCTCCTTGGGGACAGGGCTCATCCTCAGACTGGGGTCCTGGAGGGCGTGGGCTCTGCCTGTTGGTTTAGGGCAGATAGGAGATTCAACATCAGGAGACGCTAGATAGCTTAATACTCCAGTCATCACGGGCGACAACCCCAAACAGCCCACCTATTTCCAAATGCCCCTAGGATGGGTGGAGGGAGGGAGCCACACCCATTCTCCTAATGTTAGGCTGTGAGCTCCTCACACCTGGGCCTAGGTTTTATTCATCTGTGTGACCCCCCACTCCCACCCCAGGCATCTGTGCCTCTGTCCCTTGTTCACACCAGGGACCAAGGAAGTGTCAAGTGCGTGAGTGAATACATGACCGAGTTCAGGGGTGAGGGCAAGAGCACGGGGCCGTGACAGGTGGCTGGCAATCTTTTGATGCCTCGCTGGTGTTTATACTCGTCTGGCCTGTGCTCAAAGGCAGGGAGCCCTCTGGGCCAGCGTAAGCTTCACCCAGGAAGGAGAGGCTTTTATGGGGATTCCCGGGCAGGGCCAGGGTGCCCCCGGCTAGTCCAGATGCCTCATTGGTTAACAGGGTCCTTGGAGTGTAGCTCTCTCCCCCGTCTCCCGTGTTCCTGTGGCTTGTGCGTGTCAGGGAGGCTGGGGACCAGGCCCTGGGGGTGTTACCGTGGGTTCTGTCTGTCTTGGCGGTACGTGAAGGCAGGAAGTGTACACTAGTGCTGGGGTGGGGGCTCTGCCTCACCCCAGGGCTGGCTGAGGGGTCTCCACATCTCCCAGGGACCTCCGAGAAGATAAGGGATTTGCCATTTTAGGGTTACCACGGTGATCATTCTGCAGTGATGGGATAGGGGGATGTCTGCAGTGACCTGGGGGCTAACTGAAGTTACCCGAACCCATCCTCTCACCTGGCTGTATGGGGGAATTTCAGTCCTCAAACAGGAGGCTTAGGATCCCCATTCCTAAGCTGTCAGAAGGGCAGGGCCTGCTCTGACCTCTCTTCAAGTGGGGAGGGTAAAAGGCAAGCAGCCCAGGTGCAGGGGCATGATGGGAAAGTTCTAGGAGTCCCCTCTGCCTCCCCGACCCTAAGTTAAATAGCATATTGGAAAGGTAAGGCAGCCTGGTACCTGGGGCCTGCAGCTGAGGCCAGGACAGTGGGCATGGCGAGGGGAGGTGTGTCTCTCACCTTCCCAGGGCCCCAAGCCCTGCTGGCTCCGCCTCTCTTGGGAGCCTCACTTCCCCAGCTTCCTGGCCTGCTTGGCCTCTGCACAGGCCCTATCCTTTGCTCTCCCAACTCACTCCCCCAAACCAGCACCATAGGGACTGCACTGAAACATCTCCTTCTGCAGGGAGGCTTTGCTGATTAACTTGGTCCAACTTTGCTCACCTATCAGCTCTTAAATGTCAACTAGGGACTGTTCTTTGGGACGTGTTCATTTGTTGCTTGTGATGAGATGTCATTCTGCCTTTGTCTTGTCTCAGCTAGATTGTAATCTCCAGAGGGCAGACTGGGAGCCCCGGACGTAGCTGCCACTCTCCCAGAGGCAGGACTGCGCTTTCTCTGTCCTCTCCCCTGCTGGCCTCGGGCTGCAGGAAGGGGAGGCTGCGGCCTCCCCACCGGGGCTCCTCCCCTGGCCCTAACCCCCAGCCTCTGTTTCCCGTTCTCTGCAGATGTGACAAGCCAAGGCGGTGAGCTGGGTGGGAGGAAGAAGCCTCCCTCAGAGTTTCAGAAACGAGACGTCTCACCAGGAAAGACTGACACAGAATGACCCATAGCCGCTGCCCCCGCACCACCACCACCATCAACAGAACAGTCCTGAATCCAGAAACCTGACATGAAGGAAGAGGAGGCTGTGCGCAGAGCACTTTGGGTCCGGAGCACAAGACTCCGGCAGAAGCATTCCCGGGCGGGTGACCCAGCACGGTCCCTCTTGGAATTGGATCGCCATTTTATTTCTCTTGCTGCTAAATCACCGAGCCCGGAAGATTAGAGAGTTTTATTTCTGGGATTCCTGTAGACACACCCACCCACATACATGCGTTTATATATATATATAAAATATATAAAAATAAATATATATATTTTATATATATATATAAAATATATATATTCTTTTTTTTTAAATTAACATTGCTAATGTTATTGGTGTCTTCACTGGATGTATTTGACTGCTGTGGACTTGAGTTGGGAGGAGAACGCCCCCATCCAGATCCTGACAGGGAAGAGGATGGAAGCAGAGACTCTGGCATCATCTTTTTATCCCTCTTAGGGAAGCCGGGGTCCCCTCACCTGCCTGGGGACGCGCAAGGCCAGGGCACGGGGGCAAATTTGGCCTGCTTTTGGAAACACCGACAAACCCAGCCCTGGCCCCGAGCCTCTATCCCGAGTCAAACGGACAGAAAGACAGGCAACAGGTACAGGGCACGAGGACGCTGGCTCTGACCAGGAGTTTGGGGGAGCCTCGGGACACTGCTGTGCTTTGGAGAACCCCTCCACGTGCTGCACGGGCATCTTGCCCCCAGGGGCACTTGCCTGGAAGATTCAGGAGTCTGGGCAGCCTTCACCTCCTCTCACCCGCTTCCGAGATGCCCAGGAGGCCACTGACATGCCTTGGCGAAGAGAAGAGAGACGTTGGTGGAGGAAGGGCCGCCCAGTGGCAGCTCATCCTCCGAGGGAAGGGCCTCCTGCCTTGGCCCTCTCCCAGCTTCGCTTCCCGGGGCGCAGCCCAGGAGGGCCCGATGTCCTCAGACCATTGAAACCACTAGTTCTGTCCCCCCAGGAGACCTGGCTGTGTGTGTGTGAGTGGTTAACCCACCTCCATCCCCCAACCCGACCCTTCCTGCGGCATAGAGAGACAGGGCAGGGTCCCGGTGCCCACCCTGGAGGCAGAGAAAAGAGAAGTGTTTTATATATGGTAGTTATTTAATATGCCCTTTTAATTAGAAATTAAAACAGTTAATTTAATTAAAGAGTAGGGTTTTTTTCAGTATTCTTGGTTAATATTTAATTTCAACTATTTATGAGATCCATCTCTTGCTGTCTCGCTCTCTCTTATTTGTACTGGTCTTTGTGTATAAAATTCCTGTTTCCAATCTCTCTTGCTCTGATCGGTGACAGTCACCAGCTTGTCCTGAGCAGATATTTAATTTTGCTAACACTCAGTTCTGCCCTCCCCTTTCCCTTGGCTCCCCACCACACATTCCTTTGAAATAAGGTTTCAATATACATCTACATACTATATATATATTTGGTAACTTGTGTTTGTGTATATATATATAATATATATATATATGTTTATGTATATATGATTCTGATAGACATTGCTATTCTGTTTTTTTATATGTAAAAACAAAACAAGAAAAAATAGAGAATTCTACATACTAAATCTCTCTCCTTTTTTAATTTTAATATTTGTTATCATTTATTTATTGGTGCTACTGTTTATCCGTAATAATTGTGGGGGAAAAAGATATTAACATCACATCTTTGTCTCTAGTGCAGTTTTTCGAGATATTCCGTAGTACATATTTATTTTTAAACAACAACAAAGAAATACAGATATATCTTAAAAAAAAGCATTTTGTATTAAAGAATTTAATTCTGATCTCAAAGCTCCTCCTGGTTTCTCCTTCTCCATTGAATCTTTGTTCCAGACTTCCTCCTGCCCCCTTTCCCTCCTCCCATGGGAAACATGGCATTTGCCTGAGGTCTGGGAAAGGGGTTCCAAGCGTGTAGGATACGGGGTGACCCACCTCTTTGTGCCAGGGGCCAGAGTCTTTCCATTCTGTCTGGGCCCGTCGTGGGGGAGCTCGTTCATCTTCTGCCATCTGTGGAAGTGGGGGAGGGAGAGACAGCTCCTTAGATAGGAGCCAAGGGCCCTGCAATGAGTAGAGCTGCCTTCAGGAGCCGTGTGATCCAGGCAATGTCCCTCGTCAGGGAAGGAACTGGCCATGTCTCTGAGCTTGTTTCCCAGAGGACAGGAGGGGGCTGGGAATGGGAAGGGGGTGCTTGTGTGGGGCCTGTACCCCCAGGGTATAAATTAATTTTACGTAGTAGTCCTGGAGTTCCTTGAGCCTCTGGAAGGTGGGCCCACGGTTCCACTTGCCCCTGAGGGGACTCCCTGCCCTGCCTTGCTGCGTAGGCCCAGCTCTCCTGCAGGCCCGGGGAAGGTGGAAGCTGTCTGGGTCTTTGGCGTTTTTGAACAGTGCTTCCAAATCCACTTCTCTAGCCTCTTTTATTCCTTCAAACCGTATTTATTGGGCCACCAGCCATCGTGCCAGGGCAAGGGATGCCGTTATGAATAAGACACAATTCCACCCCTCAAGGATCTGGTGAGGGTGGGTGAGGAGACACAGAACTATAAATCCACAAATAGAAAAATACATAAATTATGATGGGGGCATTTGATCCAGCTTGGGAGTGGGGATGGATTGCGGGTGGTGGAGTCTGGGAGGTCTGCTCATTATGTTACCTTTAGGCTGCCCCTTAAAGAGTGTGAAGGAGAAGACAGAACATGGAGGGGCGGGTGGAAGGGTTGAAGCCGACATCCCAGGCAGAAGGGGCAGTGTAAGCAAAGGCATGGAGGGAGGACTCGGGCAGGGAGTGGGTGAGGGGATGAAGGTGGGAGAGAGAGGCAGGAATAGCCCTTGCCTGCCGCACCCATGGTGCCAAGAGCCTATGACCTGGGGATGAGCAGCACGTGAGGGGTTTTAAGCAGGGAGCACCTCTGCAGGGAGGTGGTTGTAATCCTCCCGTGGGAGACACCCTGAGGAGGGTAGAGGTGACTTCGGTGGCTGAAAAGGGAGGGCACCCCCTGCCTCTCCTGGCCACACTGGGTGGGGGGGGACTAGGGAGGCGAGGTTCCTGCCCTCGTGCAGCTTTGGTTCTGGTTAAGTGCTCATTTTCCAAGCGCTTTCCACCTGTGGCTCTTCTGCTGGTTAACACAATCCACAAGACCTGTGAGGTCGGGGCTCTTGTCATCCCAAGTGGATATTTGCCTGAGCCTCCAACTGGCCTTCCAGATTCTTCTCTCTCCTGCATTCTCATCAGCCAGAGTGAGCCTGTTAAAATGTGAGCTGAATCATATTACCTTTTGGCTCAAAACCCTGCAGACTCCGTTTTATTCGGCGAAAGAAGCCAAAGTCCATACAGTGGCCTTAAAAGGCCCTGTACCATCTGTGTTGCCTTGATCTCCCCAACTCAATGACCTCTGACCCCACCTTGACCACTCAGCTCCAGCCACACTGGCTTCTCTGTTCCTCGCGGGTGCGCTCCCACCTCAGGGCCTTTGCACGTGCGGTCCTCTCTTCCTAGAGTCCTCTTCCCCCAGATGTGGCATGCGTGGCTCTCTCACCTTTAAGTTTTGTTACCATCTCAGCAAGGCTGCTTGACTTGCATTTACAATCAACACCCTGCCCTCGGGCTCCTCTGCACTCGGGGTCCTCTTTTCACCATCCTTCTTTTTTTCCCATAGTACATGCCACCATCTAACATACCCTAGAACAGGTCTGTCCAATAGAACTAAGATGTGAATGAACCATGTATGTAGTTTAAAGTGTTCTCTGAGCCAGGTGTTGAAAGGTAAAAAGAAACAGGTGACGTTTAATTTAATCATATATTTTATTTAACCCCAACATATCTAAAATATCATCGAATCAATATAAAAATGATTAATGAGAGATTTTATGTTTTTCGGTATTAAGTCTTCGAATCTGATGTGTATTTTGCTTTTATCAAACTTCTCAATTGGGAGTAGCAACATGTCAAGTATGCAGTATACGTATGAGGCTGGTGCCTACCATTTTGGACAGTGTTGCTTTAAAATTTACCCCTCCTCTTATTTCCCCCACTACTAGAATGCAAGTAATGTGAGGGCAGAGATTTTTATCTGTTTTGTTCAATGTTGTACATTGTATCTCCAGCTCCTAGAACGTGCCTGGGACATGCTCAATAAACATTTGTTATCTGACTGACATTGTTGAAACTGAAGCCTGGTGACTGAGGGTTTGTTTTATCCCAAGACTATGGAGGTAGGTGATGGCTGGCACTGGCGGGAGTGGTGGGTAGACAGGCTTTTTGACAGGTGGGGACTCGAGCAGGGCTGGGTGAGGAGAGAGGAACTCAGAGTCGGTGGTGGGGGTGAGGGACAGAGAGGCCTCTTCCCCTGTGCCAGGCCCTGTCTCCTCCTTTTAGCCACCCTGGAGACGGGGCTCATTATTTCTACTTGGTAGATGAGGGTCAGAGAGGGTACATAACTTGCCCAAATTGACTCACAGCCAGTAAAATGGCCAAGCCAGAATTTAAACCAGCTTTCCTGACTCCGATTCCAGTGCTCTTCCCACCTCACCACAGTTGCCCCAGGCTAGGGCAGAACATCAACAACTAAAAATGAATCGTCTAGACTGAATACAAACAGGCAGAAGAAAAGTGGGACGGGGGAGGATGTGGTGGTGGCCAAACCCAGGGCTGAAATCCATATTTCCCCAAGCGTGGCAAGGCAAGAGATGTCTCTAGGGCCTGGGCTCGTCAGTAGAAGATCTGAAACCTAAGATGGAAGAGATTGCAACACGCAGCCTTGGAAGACAGAAACAGTCTTTAAATAGACTCTGGAGAAAAAGAAGGATAAAACGAACATGCTGCATCCCCCAGTTGTATAAGACCTGCTCATACACCCCCTGCAGCCTTCCCAAAGGACCTCTCAAGGCTCAGTGCCAAGCTGTCCCAGCCTTTCTCCCCTCTGTGGGACTCACACCCTCCCCTCTGGTCTGGCCACTGTTTTCCCTGGAGACATAGTGCTCCTTCTCAACTCTGCTCTGCCCAGCCTGAGCCCCTTTCCCCTTTTCCTAAGGGGCAACCTACCCTGGCCACAGCCCCAAAGGCCTTTGTATACTTCTTCTCCAAGGAAGCTGACAGCCTACTCTTTCCTCCTGTAAGGAGGCTGGGTGGATCCGTACAGAACTTGGTGATTCTGGATCAGTTTCACGTGTTAGTGCCGTTGTGGTGGCCTGGGTCCAAATATGGCTGCCAGCAGCGCTTTCCACCCCTACGTCTGCGTGCTGCAAGAAAAAGAATCTACTTTTCCTCTGTTGAGTCTGGGCTGGCCTTATGACTTGCTTTGACTAAGAGGATGTGGCAGAACAGATGTTCTGGGACTTTTGGGCCTCGGCCTTGAGGGAGTTTGCAGTTTCCATTTTTTCCCTCTTAGCCGGCGGCTGCCATGCTGTAAGGAAGTTCAACTACCCTGCTGGAGAGAGAGGCCACGTAGAGAGAAAGAGAGGGGCTCAGGCTGCCCCCAACTGTTCCAACCACCCCAAGCTGAGGCCCCAGACGTGTGAGTGAGATCATTTTGGATTCTCTAGCCCCAGGTGAGCCACTCTTGCACAACACAAAAAGGAGGGAAGCAATCTCCTGCCCAGATGTACAGGGTTGTGAGTAAATATATGGCTGTTGTTGTTTCAGACTATGATGTTTTGGGGTAGTTGTTACTCACCAATCATATCTGAACCATCTAACTAAATGGCCATTTCTTTGGGGCTAGGACCTTTGTCCCTTCCCATCCATAAGTCTTAGCATGATGGTCTCAGCGGGTGGAGGGAGGTTCCAGGAAGGAAGGATATTTATAAAGCAGTCAGAGACCAGCAGCAGTCTGCCTTGGTGGGAAGACTCAGGGCAAGGGCTGACCCAGGCAGGACAAAGTATTGTCCAAATTTCTAGAATGAGGAGAGCCAAAAGAAAGTGGGCCTCATCTATAGCATGAGGGAGAGAGGCTAGAGGCTGAGAAGAGCTGGCAGAGAGAGAAGCACAAGGGATTTGGAGGAAAGGGCTATGGAATCTTGTCCTCTCCTTCCTTCCTTCCGCCCTCGCAACCTCCAGAATTTATGGACTAGCAGCCATATGGGCTATGCCCTGGTGCAGAATGGGCTCTCACTTACCGGGGCTGGCTTTAGCCTAAAGATGGGGGCCAGACGAGATGACCTCTGGGAGGCCCCACCAGGTTGGCCTCGGAGTTCTTGGGAGGAAGATAATTCAGCTGCATCCACAGGACATTATCCATCAGGACATGGGGAACAGGGGAGGGCAGGGAAGGAATCAGTGAATATTCATAATCTTCCTGGAAAGGGAAAA
Source organism: Lagenorhynchus albirostris (assembly GCF_949774975.1). Lineage (NCBI taxonomy): Eukaryota > Metazoa > Chordata > Mammalia > Artiodactyla > Delphinidae > Lagenorhynchus > Lagenorhynchus albirostris. Next base: position 72,468,598 of record NC_083104.1, read on the forward strand.
TGCAAGGCAGAGATAGGGCCTGGCTGAGCATCTGCAGAGGAGGAGGTGGGAGTGACTCCAAAGGTGGATGAGCTAGAACCGAGGGGAACAGGGATTCAAAGGAAAAGGACCCGTCAGGCCTAGGGGCCTATAGGAGGAAGGCCGGGCCTGGGTCCCCTCAGGACCAGAGGACCGAGAGCCGAAACAGATTTTCAAAGGTTGCATTTGTCTTTGGGTGGTGAGTCTGTTAGTGAAGAAAGTATAAGTACTACCCTCAGGGAGCTCCCAGTCTGAGGCGGCTGACATGGTCCTTGCTTTCAGGGTGCTTCCTGCCTTCCCAGAGTTTCTCGTTTGAGGGAGGAGACGAATCCCTGCCACCAGACATTTCTCTGTTGATTAAGATGGACGCCATTCTCAGGAAGGCGCCCCCTCGCCTTCATTCGGCTGCTGTAGATGTTTGGAATCATGGAATATTGGCGCCTGGTGAGCCCTTTGGGGGCCTGCAAGCTTCCCTCACCTCCCAGTGCACGTTTGCAGTCCCTGCCCGACTTTTCTCTCTATGTGTTATGAGCCAAGGGTGGCTGGGCCGTGATGTTTCCCCACGCATCCCCTGCTGCTCCATAGGTCTGGCTCCAAGTGGGGCAGATGCCAGCACGTACCTCCCTCCTGGGGCTCCTCCTGTCTCCTCTGAGAACCCCATTCTATCACCTCCTTGGGCTCCCTGTGGGGATACCGTGTCCCCACTTCCCACCCCATTTGCAGCGGGTGCAGCCATCTGGAGGCCAGAAGTCCCCAGGAGGTGGGGTGATGGCCTTTGAGGCCAGCCCTTAGGGACTTCTCCTCAAACACCCTGCCTGCTGCCTCTGCAGAGCCTGATCTGGGCTGCCCTAAGCCCCGCCAGGACTTCTGACAGATCTAGGTTGGAATCCTGGGTCTGCCGCTGGCCACATTACTTCTCTGGGCCTCGACTTTCTCACCTCCAAAATGGGGACAATCATACCTGCCCTTGAGCTTGAGGGAAGGAAGTGATGTTGACGTGTGAAGGTACCCAGTACAGTGCCTGGTATGTAGGGTGTGCTCACAATGGTCACTATAATTATGTTGTTATTTCTAGTGCCCACGTCAATGCCTTTTTCTTCTCTTACTTTAGTATAATTTGGTTGTTTTTCTCCCTCCTCACTTTTTAATTTTTAAACCAAAATACCATGACTGGGTTTCATACCCATCTTTGCAAGTGTACATCCTTGCTCCCCTGCTAAGGACTCAGGTAAGCCAGGCCCTCAGGAGTGTCCATCGCAGAAGCCCTCCCAGGAGGGCTCCAGGATCTCTGGGGGAAAGGTTTGTGGTACAGGTGGGGTGGGAGCGGGGCTCTGGGATGGGGCAGGGAGAAGAATGCTTTCCCTGGGACTTTGAGAGCTGGGAGCTGCCATCTCCCAGGGAGGTAGCAGGAAGATGGCTTCCGGAGAAATAATTCAGAGAGGGTGTTTGCATATCTGTTTGCTTTTGGCTTCCAGAAGAATCTCCACCCCCACCCCAGGTGTCTCTGCTTCCTTCCCCATGGTTTCCCTCCCAGCTGCTCCACCCTTGCTCCTCTCTGTCCAGCTCGAGAAAGAGAGAGGATGCTGGGCTTGGATTCAGGGCCTGCTGGGCCCCTGAGGCTGGGAACCGTGGGGAGGCCAGCCCCTGGCAGACACCCTCGCCGCCTCCTCTCACCCGGAGCAAGACGCCAGGTCACAGGTCTCCTTCCGCACGAACCATCCACACAGCTCGCACACTCACAAGTGTGACAGGGGTCACCATTCCCAGTCACGGGGTGGCCGCCTGGTTGGGTAAGGTCTCCCGGGGCTGTGGGACCCAGCTGAGCGATCTCGTTTCTCAGGATGAGCCCCCATGGGGCTGGTGGGAGAGGGGCTGACCTGGCTGGAGTCCCATGACCCTGCGCTCCCCTCCGGGAGCTGCTGACTGTTCAGCAATAATAAACACCTCGCAGCTATTAATAACCTGCTATCTGGCAGCCACAGAAATGATAACACTGGGTCACTTCTGGCCTAGCCTGGCCTGACTGCCTGGGTTCAAACCCCGACGGGTAATTCTGGGTCCCTGATGTCCAAAACCCAAACCCTAAACACAGGCCCAACCCTGACAACTTCTAGACGTGTTTTGGGGCAAAATTACTTTTTTGAGACTCAGTTGTTGTCTGTTAAACAGGTACCATGATACCTGAGGCCTGGAGAAATGTGGACGGACTGAGGGCGGTGACTGGCAAGTAGTGAGTTCTTCCAAAGGGTCAGCTATTGTCGCTGTTGTGACTGGTCACAGGGTGTAGGAGAAGAGGATTTGGGATCAGACAGAGCTGGGCTGTACTTTTGACATCGATAGTGTTCTCTGGCTCTGTGACCCTGTGCAAGTTGCTTGACCTCTCTGGGCCTCATTGTCGTGGTCTGTCACGTGGGCGTGGTAAAATCTATCTCCCAGGTGTTACTGTGGATTAAATTACGTAATGAATATAAAGTAATTTCTACTTAAGAGGGGCTCAATCAATAGAGTACTTGTTGAATGAATGAATGAGGGGATATTAGTCACGTCACTCTGTCAGTGTCCCCAAGGGCAGGGATGGATTCCCTCTTTTCAGCCTGGGTGCTCCCTGAGGACTGGGGTGCCACTCTGGGCTTGCTTTCTTGAGGCTGATCTATAGTACCCAAAGAAGGCTCAGCAGTTTAGATAGTTTATTCCCTTGGTTGGTGTGGAATGTGGAAACAGCCAGTGTAAAAACCCACAGGGAAATAGAAACAACTTTTCCTTTCCTCCTAGTAATAAGGTGCAGGCAGGGCCTGGGACCCAGCACTTAGCTCCCCTCCTAGGTCTGGGGAAAGGGACGTTTTTGGCCACAAAGGCTATGGGAGCTCAGGGAAAGCCCTCCCGGTGAGGCCAGTGGGACCACCGCAGCCATACCCTTGGCACTGCCTGCCCCCAGTGGCCACACTGACAGCCACAAGTGTGGGTGGCGTGTTGGGGGGTGCAGGGAGGAAGGAGGGTGGGGGAGAGAACTTGACTCAGGGCTGGTAAAACGCTCCCCGCACCCCAGGGCCCATGCCTTCAGAGAAACGGCCTCCAGATGCCGGTGGTGTGCCAGGCCCGGCCGTTGGCGTTTGCCTAACAGGCAGTTTCCCTGAAGACCGTCTTATCTCGACTGGCCTGGTGGGGCTGCAGAGAAGGGGCAAAGAGAGCTGCTGGCTCTCGCTTGGCCACCACCACATGCCCACCCCAGAGGCTGTCCAGGGCCTTCCCCATCCCAGCCACACTTCCGGGCGCGGGTGCTGGGGGAGAGGCAGCTGCTCGGGCCGGGAGTGTCTGTGGGTTTCGAGGACTGCCTGCTGGAGGCTGACGGGATCCCCTGATCAGTACCGGGTGCCTAGAGCCCTGAGTTTCTCCTGCCGTGAGTCCCAGGTGGGCCTCATGGCCCCTGGTCAACCTGATCCGTTGGGTCTGAGGAGGGACAGTCCTGGAGGCGGGTTGCCAGATACAGCAAATGAAAATACAGGTTAAATTTTCACTTTCATTGTTTATCTGAAATTCAGATGTAACTGGGCATCCTATACTTAATCTGGCAACGCTGCCTGGAGGGAGTGGCTGGCCTTTGCATTCAGGTGATTCCTTCAGGTGCCTCGATGCTTCCCTTCTTCCTCCTCACCCTTCTCGCTGCTTTGCCAGAGAGGTTCCCAGTGTAGACATGGAATTCGGGCCCTCATTCTGGATATGTCCTCAGTCTCTGCCCGCAGCAGAGATAGGGTCTCCCCGCTCAGAGATAGGGTCCTCAGTCTCTGCCCGCAGCAGAGATAGCCCCCCACCATGCTCAGGTGGGGGCTCCCAGAGGGAGGGGCTTTGTGTCTCCCTCCTCAGACTGGGAGCCTCCCTTTCCCCTCTCCCGCGTCTCTGGGACCTTTCTAGAGGCACTGAATTCTGCCCACCGCCACCCACCCCTCAACCCGGCAAGCCCGACCTTTACATAGGCTCAATATGGCCTTGAGCGCTGTGACCTGGGGGAGGTCTAGGGGAGCCTGCTGGTTAGCAAACGTCTATCTCATCTTTTCTGATGGTCTGCCAGCGGGAATCCTGCCTGCCCCCGGCCTTGTTTCTGCAGGCAGCTGTCTCAAGAAGTCCCCCAGGCTCTGGAAACTTACAGAGGAAAATCTTCCCTGGGAGCCACCTGAACTCCGGCTGGGGCTCCGTCATTGACCAGCCCGGTGACCTTGGGAAGGCTTTGGTTCCCCTCTGGGCCTCAGTGTCCCCATCTGTGCAATGGCGATGGATCTAGCTTGGTGAGCTTACAGAAGTGTTTTCCAAACTGCAAATTGTCATCTATCAATGGGTCATGAGGTCAGTGGGATGGTTTGCAACCAGCAGGATGCTTTTTCTAAAATATGAAAGAGAACAGGGTAGAAAATATTCAGAGAAGCTTGCACGTAATAAGGCTAAGTACTGTTTCTTGAAACTCTTGGGGTATGTGTGTGTGCATAGGTGTTCAGGGAGTCCCATGAAGGATGTACTTTTTTCACATGGGTTATGGTAAAACAAAAATGTCGGGAAGGCAATTTCTTGGAGGCTGTGGGATGGGCAACTGGAGACCCAGAAGAGGGTGTCCGCTACTTCTCCACCTCATGGATACCAGCCCTGCCAGCAGCCTCCTCTCTGGGGCTCCTTTTTGCTCTCTTAAGTAGAAGCCTCAGCTGGGCCTGGGTCCCCATCCCCAGAGGCCAGGCCTCTCCGGGCCAAGAGCCCTCAGGGGCTAGTCTGGCTCCTCTGCCACTCAGACAGGAGACAGTGCTGGGATCTGCAGCCTGGTGGTGCCCCGCCTGCCTGGCTCCTGTCTCTGCCCCACAGTAACACTGGGTTGGGAAACTGAAGCTCTGGCCAAGTGGAGAAACACTGCTCCCTCCCTAACTTTCCCAACTGCCCTCCACCCTGCGAGGCCTAGTGCTCATTAACCCCTTCCTGGGGGTGGGAGAGGTGGCCGTCAGCAGGAGTTGCAGGGTCTGGGTGCGTGGACACCACAGATAGAGGGTGAGGAGCTAGGGACCCCATGCTGTGTGACCTGGAAAATCCCTGGCTTTCTGAAACTCTGCCCTGTCTTTCCTCTGGGGAATGCGATCTAGGTGTGACCCACATTCCTGGGATGATTTGAGGTAAAACAGGTGGAAGATGCAAAAGACCTGGTAGATCGCTCTTCAGATTTGCTACATCACTGCTCATCTTTGTTCCTGTGGGAGCTGTCACCCTGGGATCCAGGTCACGTATCATAAAACCGGCAGAAACGGGAACTGGCTCTGGTGTTGGGTCAGGATCACGCAAGAAGGGGAAGATTTGGTTTGGAAAAAAAAAGTGGAACCAAAAGCTCTTGACCTATGGGGCTCTCAACTGAGGGGGAGACACAGCCTTACTTTCTTCAGGGAGCCCCGGTCTGAGGGGAGGCGCGGCCCCGCCCTCGGGGAGCCTCCGATCTGAGGGGAGGCGCGGCCCCACCCTCAGGGAGCCCCGGTCTGAGGGGGAGCCCTGTGAAAGGCTCCTTCCCAGGCCTGGGGATGGCGGCTGCAGAGGGGCCCTGGAGGCCGTCAGCCAGCTTGTTCGGGAAGAGCCTGCCAGGGCATTACCATCCCTTCCCTTGCTTGCCTGTAGCCTTAGGTGTGGTGGGATCTGGAAGGTACCAGGAAGGAGTCCCCCCCTTAGCGGTGGCCACCATCACCCTCCCAGCTCTCCCTTTGCTGGCTGACCACAGGTCTGAAATCACTTCATGAAAGTCCCTTCTTAGATTACAGACTGGAAGAGATCTTGGAGATCGGGGAGTTCCAGAATCAGAGGAGGCAACTGAGGCCTAGAAAGGGGAGGAATCCTTCCTGAGTTCACCTAGGGAGTAACAGCAGAGCCCAAGTCCCAGGCCCAGGCTCTGAGCCAGAGGGAGGCTCTGGGGCATGTGGGGCCACCCAGCATGAGTGCGTGAGTGTGTGTGTGTGTGTGTGTGTGTGTGTGTGTGCGCGCGCGCGCACGCGTGTGTGTGTGCGCGTGTGTGTCTGTGTGTGTGAACTGGGGAGGGATCTGGTAGGAGCCACTCTGGGTCCTCTGTGAGCAGAGGTGTGTTCACACTGTGTTCTCTGCCTGTGGTCTGGCCCTTCCTGTATCTCCGAACAGGGTGGAGGGAGGGGGAGGGACAGGCCTGGACCAGGGATACCAGACAGGTCTTACCATCCCCATGCCAAGTCCACTTGGCCCAGACCTCTTGAGACCAAGAGCAGAGGGCAATGAGTTACAGATGACTCAGGTGCTGGAGGCCACAGCCACGCGTGGCACGTGACAACCAAGAAGAGCCGGGCCTGTTCTCAGACAGACAGATGACCCAGGAGGCTGACACTGCGAGTCCCCTTTCCTAGACGACAGAAGGCTCTCATTCAGGCCTTGAACCCAGGCCCCTGTGCTGGGGATGACAAGAGGGCCAATTGGCTTTCTTTTCCTCCTGAGCCTTTAACCCACTGGCTGGCCATGTTCCTCCAGTGGGGTGGGAGCAGAGCTGGGCAGAGCCATCCCTGTTCTCCCAGAACTGCGGGGTTAGCGTCACTCTCAATGGGAAAGAGTTTTCCCAGCCACTTGGAGCTGGTGTCCGGCAGTGCGCCTCCCTGCCCTGCCCTTAGATCACGATGTCTGCCCATGACAGCCCTCCCTTCTTTGTCTGAGACAGGGAGTGCCAAAGACTGGCTTCTTGAGCCCAAGGCCTGGGCTGCAGGATGAGACAGTCTGGGGTGTGGACAGTGTCCTGGGTTTGACTCTTACTATGTGACCTAGAGCTGCACAATTTTTTCTCAGGGCCTCCTTCTCACCCTCTGTACCATGAGGGATTGTGTTTGAAAGCTTGGTGGTTCCTCTTAGCTTCTGCCCTGTCAGGGCTTGAAGGCTGGACTGAGGCCAGGGCCCAAAAGATGCCCCCCCCCCATGCTTGAGTTGGGGGCCTGGGGAGGGGCTGGCTGAGGCTGGGGAGTCCTGGCCGGGCAGGCGCATGCCCCAGGGTCCCTGTGCACCCGAGACACCCTGATGATTACAGGGTGAGCGGCCAGCACCAGACACTGTAATCTGCTGCCCTCCCTTCTGCCAAGGGCCTGCTGCAGGCTTTCCTTCTGCTTTTTACAACTGTATTCTAAGAACTGTGGGAAGGAAGAGGCCCTTATCTCCTTGGGGTGAAGCTGAAAACAAAAAGAGGTGAGGGGAAGGAGGGTCAGCAACGGGATGGGAGAGGAGAGGGAGGGAGGGAAAGAGGATGAGGGAGGGGTAGTTGGACCACAGAAGGCTTTTCCCTGGTTGACAGACTGAGGAAGAGGAGGGGATAGAAGGGTGGGCGTGTCCACGCTCTACCCTTCAGCCCCCAGCTTAGATGCTGCTCCTCAGAGAGAACTCCCTGACCTCATTAGGTAATAAATAAATAAATAAATAGCACACACACACCCGCCCCAATCACTGTCTGTCAATCACACCATTTAATGTGGAAAGTGTGAGTCAAACCCCTGCAATGGCTCTTCATTTTCCTCAGAGTAAAAACCAAATTCCTCACCATGGCCTTCAAGGTGCTACAGGATCCCTTTCCAGTCTGGTTTCCTCCCTGGCCCCACCTTCAGCTCCTCTCCTCCTCACTGCTTTAACCCCACTGGCCTCCTTGCTGTTCTTCAAACATATCAGGCCTGCTCCTTGCCCAGGACCTTGCACAGCTTTTCTCCTCTGCCTGGAATAGTCTTTCTTCAGATATCTGCAGGACTCCCTACCTCACATTCTTCAAGTTTTTGCTCAGACATCACCTTCTCACGGAGGCCTACCCTGAGTGTCTTATTTAAAAGGGCAACATGCTTCCCACACCCTCATCTCTCTTACCCTACTCTCTTTCTTCTAAGCACAACCACTTTCTAATTTTCTCACATTATAAAATGGTATTTATTCGTTAGGTGCCTTGTCTATTGTCTCTCTCCCCCGCTAGCGTTTAAGTTCCACAAGGACAGTTATCTTTGTTTTGATCGCTGCTATATCTTAAGTTTCTGGAACAGCACCCAAAACATCATAGGTGTTCAATTTGTCGAGTGAGTGAACAGCACCCATCCCTGTTGGAGAGATTTTGTCTTTCTCCATCTCGACTACTTACCTACTCCCCATGCCCCCACGCATTGGTGCCCTCCCAGCACGTGCTTGGCAAAGAATAGGCACTTGGTAAATATTTGTCAGCTCGATGGAAGGGACCTGAGGCAGAGCCTAGGGAGAGTGAGAGGCAGGGCCAGAAGCAGGCTCATAAAGGGGGGATTCTGGAGGAAGAGAGTGGTAGGGGGTTCACTGGTCGCTTCAAGACCCCTTAAGATCCCCCGTCCTAAGTAGGGGATGTGTTCTTCCAGGCTTGTCTCTCACACACACACTCTCCAGGGTCATCACACACCAGCGTACAGAGCAGAAGGGAAAGGAGGGCTGGAAACCCTACATCTAGGTGGATGGTGGTGGCAGCAGGCTTAACCCCTGGGGGCTTTCTAGAGGAGGTGGCCTGGTGCTAGACCAGCCAGGAGGGAAGACATATGACAGCTTCATCAGAAGGAAAGAAGGACCACATGGAGGAGGGACTGGGATGGGGGAGAAAGACGAAGGATGTGGCCGAGGTCAGCAGAGGCCCAGGAGAGAGGCCGGGATGAGCCTGGGCCTGAGACTGTGGCTGGGTAAGACTGTGGGTTTGGGGTTCAGTGGGGCCTTGTGGGATACACAGTTGGAAGAGGCTGAGTTTCCCAACTAGAATCCCTGGAGGAAGGAATTTGCTGGGTCTTTCTCTGGGGTTTGCAGTGATAGGCACAGGGGCAGTGGTCAGTGGAACCCTGTAGTCCGGGAGGCTTCCAGTGGGAGCTCTGGCTGCAGGGTCCATGCCCACGTTTCCCTCAGAACGTGGTACACAGAGTGTGGTTTTGTATATGATTCCAGCTGATACTTTTTTTTCCAATAAAAAGGAACTCTTATTTAAAAAAAAAAGTCACAATCCAATGTCACTGTTCCCATAATATAAAGATGGGATGAGAGAGTGAGCAAGAGTTAAAGGACCACAAACGCTGGGCGCGAGGCCTCCCTGCCAGCCCCGCTGTCCCTGACCACTCTCCTTTGGCCCCAGGGGAGAAGCCTGGCCGTCTGCCTCGCTGTGTGGAAAACCCAAAAGGAAAGGAATTTTGAAATTCTACTCATGATTGATACATTTCTGGACATTTTTGGCCATTGTCAGAGCCCAGCCTCTGCTTCCCCCATCTGTCACAACCTCCTTTGAATCCTTTAAAAGGCTCTATCTTTTGTTGTCATGTGGACACACTGTTATAAAGCACATTCAAACGGGACAGGTTTTTTTCTGAATTTTATTGATTTTTTATACAGCAGGTGCTTATTAGCTATTTTATACATATTAGTGTATATATGTTAATCCCAATCTCCCAATTCATCCCACCACCGCCACCCCACCTGCCACTTTCCCTCCTTGGTGTCCATACGTTTGTTTGTTCTCTACGTCTGCAAACACGACAGGTTTTGTGAGCAAAGGACATTGAGCTTTTTCCCAGGTCTACAGCTCATAACTCTTGGTTCCCTTGGAACGTCTTTCTGTACCTGTAAATGGTGTCTCCATCACCGCCATTGCCCAGGCCTGAAGCCTGGCATTCATATTTGATCAGCGCTTTTGCTTTATCTCCCACATCCAAATCCATCAGCAACCCTGGGGCCTGTTCTACTTCAAAGATATTTCCATCCCTTGCTCCCCCTTTCCCACCATCTGGCCTGGGTCCATGGCTTTCTTGGTCCCCCTCCAGCCCCTCCAATTCTTGTCCCTCCCAGCAGCCAGGATGAGCTTTGACACCACACACATGGCATCATGCTGTTTCTGCTTAAACCCTCCCTGTGCACATAAAGTCTATCCTCCTCATCTGCCTCCTGACAACCTCCCCCAGAGGGCCCCTCACCCCCTGCACACACTGACCTCTCTGTTCCTGAACATATCAGATTCATGTCTGCCTTAGGGACTTTGCTCTTGCTGTTCCTTCCTTCTGGAACATTCTGGTTCCACACCTTTGTGTGGATGCCTTCTCCTCACCTTTCGGGACTCAGATCAATGTCACCTCCTCCAAGATGCCTTCCTTGAACACCCCTCCCCCCACAATGTAAATTACATTGCTGAGCTGTTCAACTCTCACTGTATTTACTTTCTCTATAGCATTTATCTCTAGTTGAATTAATTTGATGTGTTTACTTGTTTATCATCTTTGTCCCTCTCTAGGATTCCAGGAAAACAGGAACCTTGTCCAGGTGATTTACCGCTGTATGTTCATGTCTAGTGCTTGGGGTCCAATACATATTTGTCGAATGGATGAATGCTCCAACTCTGCCTCTGCTGAACTGCTAGAGATTTTGCAAGCTCTCTTACACAATCAGGAGCCTGGTAACCTGTTTGCACTCTCATTCCAAGGATTTTAGGCCTGCTTGGCCAATCCAGTCACAACTCATCAATTCTTGGCTGCCCCACCCCTGCCAGCAGGGCACAGAACCCAGAGTAGGTCCTTGACGCCTGCCTGTGGGACTGAGTTGGTTAAGGCAGCCTGGACCCTGTACCGATTATCTGGGTGACTTCAAGCAAGTGGGTATACATTTTGTTGTCTGTAGTCCTCACTGGAGAGATAAAGAGGTTTGCACAGATGGTCTCTGAGATTCGGCTTGAATTTCAAGGACCAGAATTGACCAGTTCAGGAGGTTTTAGTGGATTGAGAGGGGATGAGTGGGTTGGGGTAAGGGACATGGTGATGAGCGATTTGGAGGGGTGCTCAGGCAGGACTTTCTCCCCAGCGCCTTGAGGATCAGCTTTGGGGGACCCTTGGGTGAGGTTTGCTCCCCAAAGTTCAGGATTTGCCCCTTGTCATTTCCTGCTTCCCTGGGGACTGTGACAGCCTCTCTTTTTCTGCTCTGTAATAGAGCAAGGATCTCCAATCTGGGGCAATGAATCCCCTGTAACTACCTGCACAGAGTTGGGGGTATGTCGATGAATGCCTTTTGGGGAGAGAAAGTCCTTGCTTTCATTGCTTTCTCTAAGGAACTTGTGCCCCTAAAGTTTAGGAACCCATGTTTAGAAGGCCAGGCTGAACTAAGAAGATGAATCATAGGAGAAAGAGGGGGAGGGGAGAATACCCAGTCCTTCCATTTTTTCAGGTCTTTTCTGGACCTCAGTTTCTTCATCAGTCACATTAGAAGTTTGGGTGAACTCTAGTTACATCCAGCCTTTAGAACAATAATGCCTAATTTTATTTCACATACTTTCTCTCATTTACTCTTTCCAAAAGCCCTGGGAAGGGGTTTCCTGTCAGCATCCCCATTTTCCGGATGATAAAACCAAGGTTTGGTGAGGTTTGGTAACTTGCCCAAGGTCACACAGCCTGTGAGGGTCAAAGTGGACCCCAGATCTGGCTGCTGGCTGAGAAATGTCAGGGCTTTCTTGCACTGCCCAGGAGAGTTGCATACGGTAAGCTCTCTAGGGTTCCCACCGGCCAGTCTGGGCCAAGGGGAGTGAAGAGAGGGGAGAAGAGGAGGCGGTGGTCATGCTCGGGGAGGGGGGGAATCCTCAGCTCCTTCCAGTGAGTCCAGAGGGCCTCCTGGAGAAAGTGGGGCTTAGGGGAACTGAGCTGTGGAGTGGGGAAAGGGAGGAATGCCCGGGCAGCCAAAAGCATCCTTTCTGGTGGGTTCTCAGGTATTTATGGCCTCTTTGGATGTCTGGAATGCAGGTGTGGGTTTGCTATCGGACTTTGGGCTCCGCTGCAGGCCTGAGGCTGGGGAGACTTTTCGGAATGTGCCCCTTGCCTTCCAGAGCCACCTTTGACCTCACCTGCTGTTTACCATCCTCTTCCTCCCCCTCTGTCCCCCTTGGCAGCCTGAGCCAGTGCCAGGAAATTGTTGGTCAAAGGTGGGGTCGCCAAGAACCTGGAGAAACAGGAGGTCCTCATTAACCTCATTTACCTGCCAGGTACCTGTTGCCTTACGAGGTTCCTCCTGCCCCTTCTCATTACCTGCGTCTCCTGCTCCCTTTGAAGCTCAGATCCACTGGTGGGGATTTCTTCACAGTTGACCTTCCCAAGAGGCTCCCCCTTCCTCCAGTTTCGGGTACATGGTCTCTATATCTCAGGTCACATCTCAGACTGTGTGGTCATCTGAGTTTAGATGCCAGCTTCCCAGTGAGGCTGTAAGCTCCTTGAGGTAAGGGCTATGCTCATTTGCTATTATATCATCAGGGCCTGGCTATTAACTATGTCTGTTTCAATGGTTGGATGAATGGATGAATGAGACTCATGTCCTGGGTCTGTACGGTAGTTCCAAACTCACTTCCTCTGGGAAGCCTCCTGGGATTGCTTCCACCTTGTTCTATCACCCTCCCATTCCTACCTTTGGTCTATCTATCCCATCCTGCCTTCTCCTTGCTGTTGCTCTCAGATTATTTCAGAGGGGTGCATTCGACCACAAGTGAGCTCTGCAAAGGCAGAGACCATGTCTTTGGATTCTCCCATGTGGCCCCTAATGGATGCTCACCAACTAACTGGCCTGTAGAATCTGGGCCAAAGTCGGGCCAGGAAGCTCAGATTATTTCTCAAGCTCACCTAGCTTTTTGATGAAAGAGCTTGGGCCCAGCCTGGCCCAACCTGCACATCATCACTCCGATCTGGGGCTCCCCCTGCATGCAGTGCTTATATTTTAAAACCATTGACACTTATTCATTTATTCACTCAAAAGATATTTGCCCAGGGCCTTTGATGTGCCAGGCGCTGGGCTTACTCTGGCTCTCAGAGTCAGAGGTGATACAGTTCCCGGCCTCAAGGAGGTACAAAGCATTCACGGAGGTGAGATATTTACCGGAGCAGTGCCTCAGCGTTGGGGCCGAATGCTGGGGCTGTCAGAGAAAGTTTCCCTGAAGTCTGAAAGATTCTTACACAACCATACATCTGGTGTAAGCCATTTAAGAGAGCTTTTGCCCATCTTGTTTAGCCCAAGATATGCCTGTGACCCACCTGTGGTCCTGGTTCACAGGGAAGAGGAGGGTGGAGGCCATCCCCTGCATCAGCACCACCTGCTCCATCATCGCCACCCGAGGGCTGCAGAGCCACGGCCACTGGCTGGCAATGAGAAGTCCCAACGCCTGCAGGCAGACACACTGGGCTCAGAGATGGGCAGAGACACTCCCGAGGCCCCTGATGGCTCAGGGCAGAGCTGGGTCCAGAACCCAAGGGTCCTGGCTCCTCCCCCACAGATCACCACCTGCCCTTGTCTTCGCTAGGCCGGTGCCTTTGCTGGGTCGGCACCTTGGGCTCTGTGCTGGGTGCTGGGCACAGATGGGTGGCCCTTACCAGGGCTCCCCTTCTCGCACAGTGACAGATGGACATCAAAAGGGTGATCCAGGCTGAGACACCTATTGGAAGAAGGTGGGATATGAACCAAGCCTCACAATTCGGGCAGAGGGATGCCCATCTCCAAGAGTATGAGTCCTGGAGACCCGAGTGCACAGCCTGGCTCCATTATTCACTGGCAGGGCAAGCTTATCAGGGGGAGAGAGAGGGAAAGGGAAAGGGGCCAGGAAAAGCCGCTCCCCAGGCTGGACTGCCCGGCTGTGGGCCTGCCTGGGCAGGCTGCACGTAGCTCCCAGGCCTTGTTTTCTACAGCCACCTCAGGGCACAAAGTCCAGTGGGGTGATTTTGTCATCTCTTCCCAGGGCAGCCTTAAAGGGCCAGCACTTCTCCCTGAGGTTAATGATTACCTGTTGGGTCACCAACAGACCCAGATGTGTGGGGTTGAGTAGGAGGTGGGGACCGAGGGGTGGCCCAGGGCGGGGCTAAGAAGAGACCCAAAGAGGAAGGCGATGGCTCCCTTGAATGCCTCCTCTTGGGGCTGCTTCCTCTCCTGGCTGGCCATGGGCCATGAGGAGGGACCTGGGTCTTTAAGGGCAAACAGCCCAGGGAACTTGTGAGCCCCAAAGGGAGGGTAAAGTCCAGGGTGCTGCCCCTCGGCACTGACAGGAGAGCAATTTTTGGGGAGAGGAAAAAACATGCCGGGCTTGGGATTCCCATAGGTGGGAGGGGGCTCCTAGCCAAACCGAAGGGAGGGGCATGTCTGGGACTTAGGAGGTCAGGCCTTAGCCGGGCAGGCCCCTGGTCCCCTCACCCTCACCCGCAGACACTTGAAGGTGCCCCAGCATCGCCCAGTCCTGACCCAGCAACACCCTAAATCGTTCCGTTCTCATCTCTGTTCCACCCCACCCCCCAGCCTTGGGAAGCAGCGTACAAGTAATAATAATGATAACTTCATGGGGCCCTGGGGACAGTATATAGATTCACCTGTATTCCTTACAACAATCCCGTGAGAAGGATACAAATGTTACCCCTGTTTTTACCAGAGTAGAAAATGAAAACTAGAAAGCTTAAGATAGCACAGAGAGCAAGGAGCAGAGTGGGGCTTGACCCCTGGCCTGGGTTGTGTCAACGTTCCATGCTTTTTGCCACTGTGGGTGATGGGCTGTGGCCCTGCTATTTCCTCGCCAGGCTGGCTCAGCCAGGCTTCCGGAAAGCTTTCGAGATTTACCCATCCAGCTCATGTCTCTCCTTGTCCTCCCCGGGGCGGGGGGGGACGGGGGGGGGAACCCTGCGCTCAGCCTGGCTGGATCCTCCTGTCACTGCCTTGGGCTCCATGGCTGCAAGTGACTGTGGCCTCCTTGCAGCCCCGGGGGCTCCCCAGGGGCAGGGGCAGGGGCTCTGAGGGGCTTGTAGATTAGGACAGGCCTGGAGGAGGCAGAGGGATGGACAAGAAGACCCTCACGGGAAAGCCCTCTGTGCAAAGGCCTGTCCCTGCCTCTGGGAAGGCTCTGTCTCAAGCTCGCGCTCCTGTCCTACATTTATTCACAGAGTTCTTCAGGAATGCTTTCTCCAGGTGTATAAATCTAATGCCTTCCACTAGATCCCCGGCTGTGGCTTTCAACGTTTGTCCCCTGTCTCAAATACAGCAAGCTGCCTGTTTATCCTTTCCCAAGCCCTTTGCACATGCGATCTCCTATGGGTTCAGCAGAGCAGGTTTCTTTCAATCCCATTAGACAGATGAGGAAACAGCCCTCGAGCGAGTAAGTGACAGGACATAATGAGGTTTGGTGGCAGAGGCCAGCTCTGCCCTCACCCACACCCAGGTTTCCCTCTTGCTGCTTTTTCCGTGGCCTCTCTCCTGTCCATGCCTCGGGCAAACTTTCTTACCTCGGACCGGCTGGCATTGCAGTTATGGTTTGCCTCTAGTTCTTTTACTTAATTATTTTTATTGTGGTAAGATACACGTACATAAAATTTACTGTCTTAACCATTTTCAAGTGTACAGTTCAGTGGTATGAAGAACATTCATATTGCTGCGCAACTATCACCCCCATCTATCTATAGAACTTTTCATCTGTTCCAACTGAAACTCAGGACCCTATGAACGACTCTCCATTACCCCTCCCCCAGCCCCTGGCAACTACCATTCTACTTTCTATCTCTGTGATTTTTACTATGCTGAATACCTCAAGTCAGTAGAATCATACAGCGTTTGTCTTTTTGTGGCTAGCTTATTTCACTTAATAAAATGTCCTCAAGGTGTATCCCTGTTGTAGCATATGTTAGAACTTCCTTTCGTTTTAAGGCTGAATAATATTCCATTGTATGTATAGACCACATTTTGCTTATCTATTCATCCATCCGTGTACACTTGGGTTGCCTCCATGATTTAGCTCTTATGAATAGTGTCGCTATGAACATGGGTGTACAAATATCTCTTGAAGACCCTGCTTTCAATTCTTTTGGGTATATACACAGAAGTGTGATTGCTGGATCGTATGGTAATTCTTTTTTTAAAACATTTTGAGGAACCGCCAAACTGCTTTCCACAGCAGCTACACCATATTACATTCTCACCAATGGTGCACGAAATTTCCAGTTTCTCCACATCCTCCCCAACACTTATGATCTGGGGTTTTTGGATAGCAGCCATCCTAATGGGTATGAGGTGGTATCTTATTGTAGTTTTGATCTGTGTTTCTCTAATGATCTGTGATGTTGAGCACTTGTTCATGTGCTTATTGGCCATTTGTATATCTTCTTTGAAGAAATATCTGTTCAAGTCCTTCGCTCATTTTTTAATTGCGTTGTTTGTTTTTGTTGTTGTTGTTGAGTTTTGGGAGTCCTGTATATATATTCTGGGTATTAATCCCTTCTCAGATATATGACTTGCAGATATTTTCTCCCATTCTGTGGGTCACCATTTTACTCTGTTGACAGTATCTTTTGATACACAAAGGATTTTAAACTTCCACGAATGCCGGTAGTTCTTGCTGCTGTCATTGTGGTTCCTTCACACGGGGTTCCAGAGTGGCCCATATCTACGCTGCCTCTAGACCTGTCTTCCCACATTGATGCTCTGTTTACCTGGCTGACCTCACCCAGGGACAGAGAGCTCCCCGGGGCCAGACTCCAGCCTGGTTGAGGGCTGCATTCCCAGCACCCGCACGAGGCCTGGCACATAGCAGGTGCTGTGTGTGTTTGGTGATTGGGTGAAGATGACCTAAGTGTGATGACAGATGATTCAGGCTGGGGTGGGGTTGGGAAAGATGAGGGGCCCCAGTACTATGGGGAAATGGGCACAAGACAGCCTGCTACTGCCCACAGGAGGAGGAGAGCAAGACGGCGAGGAGCACAGACTCTGGAGCCAGGGTGCCCAGTTCGAATCCTGTGCAGCCTTGGGCAAGTTACTTAACCCTTCTATGCTTCAGTTTCTTTGCCATCTTTTTTTTTGTGTGTGTGTGGTACGTGGGCCTCTCACTGTCGTGGCCTCTCCCGTTGCGGAGCACAGGCTCCGGACGCGCAGGCTCAGCGGCCATGGCTCACGGGCCCAGCCGCTCTGCGGCATGTGGGATCTTCCCAGACCGGGGCATGAACCTGTGTCCCCTGCATCGGCAGGTGGACTCTCAACCACTGCGCCACCAGGGAAGCCCCTCTTTGCCATCTTTGAAATGGGAGTAAAAATAGTATCTAGTTTAGAAGACTGGTTATGAGTCATATGATGTGTAAAAACCCTGAGAATAGCGCTTAGCATATCATACACATTATATAGGTGCTGGATGTTCTTATTACTTCACTATAGTCTCAGTTCTTTGAGGGCAGAGAACACACTCCCTACATCACTGTGGCCCCAGCACCTCACACAGTGCCCGATGCAGAGCTGTTGCTCGTATAGTATTTATTAACTGAATTAAATTGTCTTTTGTCAACCAGGCAGTCCTTCCTTACTCCGACCTTAGTTTCTCCTGCTGCATCTTCCTGACACTTTTGGTCCTGTTCTCCATTGTCCTGCTGTACAGCTGGGTCTTGGTCTCCTGTCACTCTGGAAAGGACCCCTAGGAAGGAAAACTACTGGTTCTCAGTACTTCCTAAAGGGGAGCCTGGGGCTGGGCTGGGACAGGGGCTGGGTGGGATAGGTGACAGTTCAGGAGAGTGGGAGCTGGAAGAGGGCTGCTTCTCCCCATTTTCTTTCTCCTCTGTATCCCCTGCCCCAAGTCCTAGAATCAGAGTCTCAGGGCTGTTCTATTCCCATGGAAGGACCTGAACCATTCTGTGCCTGCTCTCCTTATGGCTTCCCAGCTGCCTGGTTCTCTCTTGGAACCAGGGAATCAGAGAGAAGACGTTCTGAAAGGGTGTTGGTCTTGTCTCCTTCCAGAGACTCTAAGAGGTGACTCTTGTGGTCATCTCCTTGGCACTGTTGTTACTTCCAGAGGCACCTGGGAGCCAAGCCCTAGCGCGAGGGTGGAGGGACATCCTTGATGATTCCCCAGTGGCAATCGGACAGGCTTCTCTGTGGGCTGCCTCACTGCCGTCTATTCACTGGGCCCCGCTGTCACGGCCAGCTGAGCCCCAGGGTGCCAGGCCCACTTGGACCTGGGCAGTCAGCTGTGCCCTCTGCCCAGGGATCAGCCCTCCCTGGGCTCCTGATGTCCCGAATCCCCTGACGTCACCTCAGATCCTGTGACTTGCCCCGACCCACTCAGGAGGGACCTTGTCCCTGAAGACTTTGGCCTTTCCTCTGATGCTCGCGAGCAGTGTGGCTGGTGGGTCAGGTGCCAGTGGACGATGGGGAGGCTTGGAGACTGGCTTGGGCCCTGCCTGGGTGGCTCTGGCTGTAAGAGCAGTGAGTCACAACTTTCAGGCAATGGTTAGGAGAGAAGGCAGGTCATGGGCACCGGGTATGTGAGGGTGTGGAGCCTGGGTTCACACCCCAGATGTTCCCATCTTCCGAGAAGCCTGGTAGCTGACCTGCATCTCCATGTGAGTGGGATGGGCTTGTGTAGGAGTGTGTGGCTTGTAAGTGTGTGTGCAGGGACGTGAGGACGGGGATGGTGTGCAGTGTGGGTAGAGTGTGTGCTCATGGGTGCCTGTGCCTTGAGTGGGGTGGTCTGTGTTGGGAACGGGACTGGTATTGATGCTGGGCTTGGGGGCTGAGCAGAGGTCAGTGTAGAGAGTGACCACAAAATTACAAGGTACCTTGATCTCTCTTTATTTTAATTTAACCTCAGCCTCTGCCTGGGAGTCGGGTTTCTGGGTAACTGTTGGGAATGGGGGTAGAATTTAAGGCCTCCTGTTGCCACCCCAGCTGCTGATTAGCATCTGAATGATGATGACTTAGGAGGGGGGGAGGTTTGTCACCCTTAGTAATCACACCTCCAGCAGGCAGGGCTGGCTTTTGGGGGTTGGTCTCTGTGTGTTTATGACTGTCAGTTTGTGTGTGTGTGTGTGTTGTTTCAAGTCTGGTGTATCTTTGTGTATGTACCTGTGTGAGCCTGTGTCCTGTAATGGGCTCTGTATCTCAGTTTTTAGGAATGTGTGTTCATGTGTGTATAGCCATGAGCAGTGCCATTGTATTTTATTTTATCTTTTGATTGAGGGAACATGCTGGAGTCATATATTTTCCAAATTACACAAACAAAAAACATTCTAGAACTAAATTTTAACAGTCCCTGTTATATATATGTATACATGTATGTATCATATATTTGATATATATCAAAATAAATGCCTTATTGAAACAATTTTCTTAAACAATTAAAAATGTAAATCATGTCTTCTAATCATTTATTTCTTCTAATAATAAAATGAATTGTATTTTGATTAGATGCTTTTATTACCACCAACTGAAAATAGTATTTAATTGTATATTATCTTTCTCTCCCACTAGAATATAATCTTGAGGAGGGCAGGGATTTTGTCTGTCTTGCTTCCTGTTGTATTCCCAGTTTCTAGAACTGTGCCTGGCATGTAGAAGGTACCGAATAAATAAGTTTTGTATAAGTGAAAGGGAAAGCATTACTGAGAAAATGGCATTTAAGAGGCCTGAAGGGTGAGGAGCCATTTACCAGGCCAAGAAGGGGTAAGGACTGTTCTAGGTGGCAGGCACAGTATGTACAAAGGTCCTGAGACAGGCGGGGCAGAGTGCATTCTGAGGAGCTGACAGGTGGCTTGCACAGTTGGAATGCTCTGAGTGCATGCATGCGTGTGTGTGTGTGTGTGTGTGTGTGTGTGTGTGTGTGTGTGTGTATAGGGCTTTTTCAGCCATTTGAAGGAATTTGAAAAGTTGTTGAAGAGTTTTAAGCAAAGGAGTGACATGATCGGATGTGTGGGATTTTTTTTTTTTTTTTTTTTTTTTGCGGTACGCGGTCCTCTCACTGTCGTGTCCTCTCCCGTTGCGGAGCACAGGCTCCGGACGCGCGGGCTCAGCGGCCATGGCTCACGGGCCCAGCCGCTCCGCAGCACGTGGGATCTTCCCGGACCAGGGCACGAACCCGTGTCGCCTGCATCGGCAGGCGGACTCTCAACCACTGTGCCACCGGGGAAGCCCCGGATTTGTGTTTTTTAAAACATCCCTCATTGCTGGAGGAGGCTGGACTCTGGGTTGGGATGAGAGGTCAAGCAGCAGGACTAGGTAGGGACCTGGTGCTGTCCTCTAGCAAGGTGGTGACTTGGCCTGGGGTGGTTGCCATGAGGCTGGAGCTCCTAGGACAGAGTCAGGAGCTTTTTTAGCAGTGGACTTGGCAGGGTTACGACGATGGGCTGGGTAGAAGGAGTTGGGAGGTGAGGGAGAGGGAGGTGCTGGAAGTGGTTCCAAAGTTTCTGACTTGCTTAATTGGTTGGCTGGTGAGTTGAGTGCTTCCTATGTGTTGGGCGATTTGCTAACTATTTCACTCTCCCAATTAATCTTCACAGCCCTCCGAGACAGGTCAAATATAATCCATGAGGAAATGGAGGTGCAGAGCGATAAGCCCTCTGCTGTAGGGTTTATACTTGGAGCAATGAAGCCCTCCTATCTAATAACATCAAGGCTTGCAGTTGGCTGGTTAGCATGGGGATCATAAAATAATTAGATGTATGAAGGGTAAATATGTCATTTTAACTGGAGACTCATGGATGCGCTAACATTTGCCTGCATTTAGGTGTGTGGCTGAGGCCCCCTCCCCTGGGCCCAGGCTCTCCTGAGTGCTGAATGGTCTTTCTTGCATAAACTACCCCTGACACTCTTGTCTTCTCTGAGCTCCAGTTCTGGTTTATTTAAAGTAGAGCGAGAACTTCATACCTCTTAAGAACCAATCAAGGGGACTTCCCTGGCGGTCCAGTGGTTAAGACTTTGCCTTCCAGTGCAGGGGGTGTGGGTTCGATCCCTGGTCAGGGAATTAAGATCCCACATGCCTTGTGGCAAAAATAAACTTAAAAAAACCATAAACAACAGAAGCAGTATTGTAACAAATTCAATAAAGACTTTAAAAATGGTCCACATCTTAAAAAAAAAAAAAAAAAAGAACCAATCAAGGGCAGGATTCTTCCAGATGTTTGGACCCCCCCACTCCCCCCCACTCCCTCCCAGCCTGCCAGTCCCACTCTTTACAGTCTGTCTTTTTCCCATTTGACTCAATGGCAATTTTTTCAGTGGTTTGCTGTTACCAAAACTTCCAAAGCATTCAACTTGTATTTTTTTAATAAAAAAAGAAAACTCTTTCTTTTCACAGTCATATTTCATTGTTTTGTGTCATAGTTGATTAAATTACATAATTACAATAACAAGCACAACTGGCAGACAGATTTAGGGACTAACAAAACGGTTCTTGGGACACATGTGGCTTGGCTGGTGGGAGCAGAAAGGGATGGGCATGTTGGAGAGCTCCCCCAGGGTTGGGGCGGGGGGGCTGTCTCGGGCCCTCCCTGCCATGGGCATCATCAGTCTGCAGGCTTCACGGAGGCCGTGCAGGGTTATCGGCTGAGGCCCCAGGTGAGGTTGGTCACCAGGTGAGAATGTGGGCAAGGGGGAGAGCTGTCCCCAGGGTGACACTCTGTTACATTTAACCGGAAGGTAAATTCTGTGTTCAGTATTGGGTACACATATTTCGAGCCCTTGGAAATCAATATGAAATGCCATCAGTGGTTTAAATGCTCGGCACAATTAGGTTTAAAAGGTATGTTTTGTGCCTCTGTTAATAATGAGCTGGCAGGCCTGGCATTTCATTCTGGAACGTCTCATCATCCCGAGCCAAGCCCTGGGAAAGGCAGCAGTAGGTAGTTCCGCTGGGAGTGGCTGAGGCAGTGCCCTCTTTTTTACTGAGGTGTCTACTGTACTTGGCTAGGCTGGGCTCCATCCTGAAGGCCAAGTTTCTGCCTTTGAGGAACGTCTATTCCTAAAGAGAGTGAAGGTGAGATACCCCGAAGCAGTAGGAATCTGGATCCAGACACTGGGAAGGAGGAACCTTCTGGTTGGGCTAACAGGGTGCGTTCTGCCCGTGGGGCTTCTGGGGCAGCAGAAGGACAGGGATGGGATGGTGCTTTCTTTTTTTTTTTTTTCTGGCGGTACGCGGTCCTCTCACTGCCGTGGCCTCTCCCATTGCGGAGCACAGGCTTTGGACGCGCAGGCTCAGCGGCCATGGCTCACGGGCCCAGCCGCTCCGCGGCACGTGGGATCCTCCCAGACCGGGGCACGAACCCGCGTCCCCTGCATCGGCAGGCGGACTCCCAACCACTGCGCCACCAGGGAAGCCCCGATGGTGCTTTCTTGATGCACAGCGCCCACCTGGCCCAGGGCGGGACACAGGGGTGGGGGGACCTCATCTGCCAGGACTCGCCAGGCATCTGACTAGCTCTTAACGGGTGTTGGGGACCATTTCATCTCTCAGAGGGTTGGGGGAGGTGAATGGGGGCAGGAGGATTGGTTGACAGAGTGGGTTGGCATAGTGACAGCGACACGGGAAATGTGGGATAAAGGTGAGCCTGTGCCTTACTCCTAATAGTCAGGGAAGGGAAGTTGGTTCAGTTTAGTTGAACCATCATTTCTTGAGTCATTGTGTTAGGCTCTGGGAACACCAAGAGGAATAAGACACCATTCCTGCCCTCAAAAGCATACCATCTTGTAAAGCAATTATACGCCAATAAAGATGTGGAAAAAAAAAAAAGCATACCATCTAGTCACGGAGACAGAGTCCAACAAGAGCATTTTCATATACCATGTTATAGCAGTTTGGAGTGCATTTGATCTCAAGTAATAGAACACACAATGGATAGTGACTTGAGCAAAAAAGACATTTATCAGTCTCACACAGCAGGAAGTCTGGGGGCAGGTGGCTTCAGGCTTGATGGAAGGACTCAACCATGTTATAAAAAACTCTGGCTTTGGACTTCCCTGGTGGCGCAGTGGTTAAGAATCCGCCTGCCAGTGTAGGGGACACGGGTTTGAGCCCTGGTCCGGGAAGATCCCACATGCCACGGAGCAACTAAGCCCGTGCGCCACAACGACTGAGCCTGTGCTCTAGAGACCACGAGCCACAACTACTGAAGCCCGAGCACCTAGAGCCCGTGCCCTGCAACAAGAGAAGCCACCGCAATGAGAAGCCCGCACACCACAACGAAGAGTAGCCCCCGCTCGCTGCAACCAGAGAAAGCCCGCACACAGCAACAAAGACCCAACATAGCCAAAAATAAATAAATAAATAAAACAAAAACCAAAAAAACCCTCTGTCTTTTTCTTTCTGCTCTGCCGTCCTCAACATGTTAACTTTTTGTCCACATGCTTGTTGCTTCATGGTTGCAAGTTGGTGGCTATGGTGCCTCCTACATTTACATTCAAAGCAGAAAAAAAGACCAAGGAGAAAATAGGGTTTATTCTTTTTTTAAAAATTTGTTTTTGGAGTATAGTTGATTTACAATGTTGTGCTAGTTTCTGCTGTACAGCAAAGTGAATCATTTATGTGTATTATGTGTATTATGTGTATTATGTGTATTATGTATATGTTCTGGAGGCAGGACAAGCTCTTCCTACCAGCTTCTCCTGGGATGTGTCGGAGGTCTCCCCGCATAAAATGTCATTTCAGGCACAAAGGAAGCTTGTGAACGAGACTGCTGGGTCCATTTGGCCCCTTCGGAAGAAGTTTAAGGCATGGGTACGCAGTAAAGAGGAAATGTGGTTCTGAGTTTCAAAAAGAGGAGGAGGTCAGAACGTGCAGCTACACAGAGGAGGGCAGTCCTGGGCCAGGATCCTTGTAGACTGGGAAAGAAATGGTCTGTGGGCACTTAGAAAAGGAAGGGGTCTCCAGGAGCCAGCATGGGCTCACCGTGACTAGTGTGTCAGGCCAATTAAAAACAAGAGTGTTGGGCTTCCCTGGTGGCGCAGTGGTTGGGAGTCCGCCTGTCGATGCAGGGGACACGGGTTCGGGCCCTGGTCCAGGAGGGTCCTACGTGTGGTGGAATGGCTGGGCCCATGCGCCACAACTACTGAGCCTGCGCTCTAGAGCCCGCAAGGCACAGCTGCTGGGACCGCGTGCTGCAACTGCTGAGGCCCGCTTGCCTGGAGCCCGTGCTCTACAGCAAGAGGGGCCACCGTGGTGAGGGGCCCGCGCACCGCAGCACAGGGTGGCCCTCGCTCGCGACAACTGGAGAGAGCCCGCGCGCAGCAGCAAGGACCCAATGCAGCCAAAAATAAATTTAAAAAAAAACACACAAGAGTGTTGAGAAATAGATCAGAATAAAATGGAATAAAATTCAAAAAGTACCAAAGGGTATACAGTGAAAAGTCTCTCTCTTACCCCCGACTCCTAGCCTCCCAGTTCCCATCCTCAAAGGCAACCAGTGTTACCATTGGTGATACATACTATCTATCCATCTATCACCTATCTATCTATTCACCTATCTATCTATCTATCCATGTATGTATCCATCCATCCACCTACCTACCTACTTAACCTTTTAAAAAGACAGATTGTAGCATATTTCACTTGTCATTTTTAAACCTTTCTCTTCCTCTAACGATATATCTTGGAGATTTTTACACAGCCGTGCATATGAAGCTACCTCATTTTTTAACGCCCTGGGGGTAACCATGGTCCAAATGCCCCATCATCTATTCAGTCAGTCCCCCACAGTCCCCAGACTTTCTCTCTCGTCAACATCTCTACAACAAATAACCTTGCATATATGCTACTTCCTGAATGTTTGATATATGTGATACGTATGTGTTTCTATAGAATAAACACTCAGAGGTAGAATTGCTGGGTCAAAGAATACGTGCATGTTTACTTTTGATAGATATCATCAAGTTGTCAAATTCCATAGGAGTTGTGCCAATTTGTGTCCCCATCTTGAACATATGAGAGGGTCTATTTCCCCGTGTTTTGGCTAACAGTGTGTTTTCAAACATTCAGGTCTTACTGGTGTTGGGTAATCAGAGAGAAGAAAACTCTAGTTTTCATAGACTTTTCTCCTATTAAGATTTCTGACTAATGGACTTTCTGACTCTCAGGAAGATTGGAGACTGGAAGATGTGGGAATTGTGGGAAGTATGGGAACTCCACAGAGTTCTTTTTTTTTTTTTTGCAGTACGCGGGCCTCTCACTGTTGCGGCGCACCGGCTCCGGACGCGCAGGCCCAGTGACCATGGCTCACGGGCCCAGCCGCTCTGCGGCATGTGGGATCTTCCCGGACTGGGGCACGAACCCGTGTCCCCTGCATCGGCAGGCGGACTCCCAACCACTGCGCCACCAGGGAAGCCCCTCCACAGAGTTCTTGATAAAGCCTCTCAAGTACTTTGAGGGTCAAGATGGGGAAATAGAGCTGGATCCTGAAGTGGTTTTACGGATCAGTAGCTGGATAAATGGTCATCCATTCATTCAGCAGACATTCTTGGAGGGCCTACTATTTGCTGGGCTTTCCTCTAAGACACTGGTATACATCAATGAAGAAAACAGACCCAAAAAAAAAAAAAATCCTTCACGGAGATTATGTTCAACAGGGGAAGATGAACAATAAATGAAAACCAGAAAAATTAAGTGAATTATGTAGTGTGTTAGAAGGCCGTATGCCAAGGGTATTGCTTAATGAACCCACATAGGTCTAGAAGAGGACAGTTTTCAGTTTCCAGTGGATGCCAACCGGGGCAGGGGATCTGTTATTAGTCCTGTCTTGTTCATTCAACAAATATTGATTGAACATGTAGTATGTGCCAGGTTTTCTTTTAGGAGTCAAGGATACAGCTGTGAACAAAACAGACAAAAACCCCTGCGCCACTGAAGCTTATATTCTAGTGGTAGGAGACTGACAGTAACAAAATAAGAAATGTATATAGTATATTAGAAAGAAAAAAAAGTGCTAGGGAGAAAAATTAAGTGAGAAGGACCGATAAACAGTGCCAGAGGCTGGGGTGGCAGTTCCAGATGCGGTGGTCAGGGGAGGCCTCAGAAGGTGACATTTGAGCGGAGAGCTGAAGGAGGGAGGGAGCGTGAGGCTCTCCAGAGAGGGAGGCGGTCGCAAAGCCCTGGAAGCTGAAGCAAGCTCAGGTGTTGGAGGAGCTGCAAGTAGCCAGCATGGCTGGAGCAGAGAGAATGAGGGGGAGTGTGGAGGGGATGGGGAGGAAACGGAAAGGGAAGCTGGGTCCTGTAGGGCCTGGGGGCCCCTGTGAGGACCTTCAGCGTCTACTCCAAGTGAGGCAGGAGCCCTTGAAGTGTCTGAGCGGAGGAGGGCTAGAATCTGAATTAGATTTTTTTTTTTTTTTTTTTTGGCGGTACGCGGGCCTCTCACTGTTGTGGCCTCTCCTGTTGCAGACAACAGGCTCCGGACGCGCAGGCTCAGCGGCCATGGCTCACGGGCCCAGCCGCTCCGCGGCATGTGGGATCTTCCCGGACCAGGGCACGAGCCCGTGTCCCCCGCATCGGCAGGCGGACTCTCAACCACTGCGCCACCAGGGAAGCCCTGAATTAGATTTTAATAGGATGATTCTGGCTGCTGGGTTGAGAACAGACTGTAGTGGGGGAGGGCAGAGCAGGGAAACTGTAGTAATCCAAAGAGCGGGGGCAAAAGTCATGAGGCTCTTGCAAAAATCCGAGCGAGAAATGATAGTGGGTTGAACCAGATTGGAAGTGACAGAGAAATGGTTGGATTTGGATACGTTTTCAGTATAGAGCCAACAGGATTTGCTGCCAAATTGGATAGGGATGGGAGAGAAAGAGAGGAGTTGAATGTAACTGCAAGGATTTTGGTCTGAGCCATTGGAAGGATGGAGTTGACGGGACCGAAATTCTGAGATGGTGCGGCCTGTGGGTGGACATGTTGGTGGGAGTGGGGCGATCAGAAGGTCAGGTATGGAATGCTAAGTCTGAGATGCCCCTTAGACATCGGGTGGAGATGACAATGTACAGATGGATGTGTGAGTCTGGGATTCAGAGGAGAGGTCTGGGCAGGAGATTTAAATTTGGGAGGCATTAATTAATAAATAATATTTAAAGCTTCTGATCCAGATGAGTTCACCAGGGGAATGTGTGAAAATAAGGACGAGAAGCGAGAAGGGGTTCAAAGAATAGCCATGGGGAATTCCAATGTTACAGAGCTGGGAAGCTGAGAAAGAACCAGTGGAGGAGGCTGAGAAGGGGCAGCCAGGGGAGAAGGAGGAAAACCAGGAGAGTGTGACGGCTGGAAAATCAAGTGAAAAAAAAGTTTTCACAAGAGGGTGACCAACTGTGCCAAATGGTACTGAGAAGTCAACCGGGCTGAAGTCTGAGGATTCACCTTAAAATTGACCAGAGCAGTGGAGCACCAGTGAGGGAATCAGGACCCAGAAGGGCCGCAGCAGGTGGCCACGAGGCATCCAGTGGTACAAGATGGCATCTTCCAGGCCCTGGACTGGGGTCCCCAACACCAACTGTCTAAGTGGGAGGCAGCAGAGGGACTTAGTGGAAAAGACTTGGGAGACTTGTTGACAACTCATGATGTGTCAACAGTAACGTGTAGTGATTGTAAAGCAAGGCAGTTATAGGCTGGGTTAATGGACATATTCAGCGCGAGGGAGGTGACTGACCCGCTGAGCACAGCACACGAAGTGAATCAGGTTCAGCTGGGGAGGGTGGAGGCGGAGACATGGTGAGCGTGTGCAGGGGGTGCATAGAGGGTGAGGACCTGGAAAAGAGGCTTTGTGAGGGCAAAGAGCTAAACTGTTGAGCTTGGGAGAGAGTGGACATGGGGACATCATCCATTCCGAGAAGAGCCCTCCTAGGAAGGGTGTGTGTGTCAAAAAATGGTGGAATGAGGCTGAAAGGAGACAGACTGTGTGCCATGACCTCTCCTACATTTATCTGTGGATTCACCATGACATTTTGCCATTTGTGAACATTCCAAGCCGTTTCTAAGCCAGGTGTGTTCCACAACTTGCTGAATGACTGCATCCAAAGTCTTGGGAAAATGATGCCTCCTCTTAAGACCAGCGGAATGAGATGAGCGTCTTGTGATTATGGCAGGCCACAGGGCCGGGGGCAGGGCCTTCCCTGGGCCACGCCCTCACTGACTTGGCCGAGGGTGTGGATGGCCGGCTCCCACGTTGCCACCTTGCGCTCCTCCCAGCTGTCTAGGCACAGCTAGGAGGAGAGAGCAGAGACCTGGCCCCTGACCTCAGAGGACCCCAATCTGTTGGCAGGAGGCGGGACAGGCTCTAGGGGCCGGAAGAGGTGGTGTGACCCTATCCCGGTTCTGACAGGAGGGGAAGGGTACAGCCTCCAAGCTATATTTCCCGTAATGCTCTTGGTCAGCACTGTTTAATAGAATTGTAATGAGTCATGTCTGTGTTTTGAATTTTTCTAGTAGCCACATTAAAAAAGTAAAATGAACAGGTGAAATTAATTTTAATAATAGATTTTATATACTTATATGTATTGATTGAACCTCATATATCCCCAAATATTATCAACAGGTAATCAATAGATGAAAACTAATTGAGATAATCAATGGTAGTTTTTCAGGCTAAGCCTTCACAATCTGAACGCATTCTACACCTATTACAGCGCGTCTTGATTTGCACCAGCCACGTGGGGGCTGGACAGTGAGATCTGGGTGATCTGTCTCACTGTCCCTCCCTGTGCTTGAAGGAGCCGGGGCTGCCAGCGGGGGGTGCAGGGACTTGCCGTTGGTGCCCGCCTGGCTGTGGGAGGGGCTCACAGGGACCCTCAGAGGCGATCAGCTGCGTGTGGCTTTCACAAGCCCCGGTGTGCGTTCGTTTCCAGGTGGGGGGGGCCGCCCGCTCTGTGTGTGCCTGCCGATCTCCAGTGATGGTAAACATTAACGAAGCAGTGGGAGCCAGGACCACTGGGAGGCCTGGGCTCCCCGGGCGAGGGGAATGGAGATAATGCTGTGTACCTTAGATAGGGCTTTAGACCCGGCCTCCGAGGCTGCTGGGCCTGAGCTACCAGGGAAACACGGGCATGACTTCTGTTCCAGGACCAGGATGCCTGGTGGGGAGATTCTCAGAACCCGCAGACCTCAGAAGTGCCGCTTGCTCTACATCTGTGCTGGCCTCACCCCACTTCTCAGTCCCCCCTCCCTCCCCGTCCTCTTTACTTGGAGAGCTCTTCTCTCCAAATCCACTTGCCCACAAACCCAGCTTAGCCCAATGTAAGGGAACAGATTGAATTCAGATGATTTCTCCTTTAACCACCCCCCCTAAACAATAAGCACTCACTTATTGAGCACTTGCTGTATGCTGGGCCATTACCTAGGCTGTCACCTTCCTCACAGCAAGTGGGGCTACGGGTGGTTACCCCCACCCAGGCGAGGGGCCTGAAGGTCAGTCTGGTCAGCGTCACACCTGAGCATCACACCTGAGCTATTGACTGGATTAGTTCTAGCTACCAGAAAGTTCTCTCTGGGGAGGGGAAAGCAAGAATATTCACTTGTATTTACATTAACAGACACTGGAAGGACACATAGAGGCTGCTGTGAGTGATGACATGTGGTGGCCGGAATGGGGAGGAATGGAGGTATTGGGGTAAGAATTCTCAAGGTGTATCCTTGTGTATTATTTCGATATTAGAACCATCTGGATATATTGTCTAATTTAAAAAGCAAGTGAGATGAAATTTTAGCTGTTCATCTTTTCCTTCTGGTAGATGAAGATGTGTTTCTCAGAGTAGGTGAGCTTGATGACCAAACTGAAAATTTTTTGATATCCAGCATGTGTGTGGGCTTTATTTTCCATAAAGATAATTAAAATGACAAAGAAAAAAAAGTGAGTTCTTTCTGGTCATGGCTTGGAATTGGTCTTCTTTAACTTCTATTCTTGGCTCCTAGTCCATGTTCTAGAAACTTCTAGTCTGATGAGGAAAAAAACTCAGACAACGCCCGGTCTGAGGGGAGACACAGCTCTGCCCTAGGGAGTTCTCAAGCCCAGCTCATCTGCATCAGGTAGAAGAAATGGAGGGATTCCTCTGTGTTCTGAAGCACCCACTTATGCTCTGGGCCTGGCTTCCACTTCCCATCCCAAGATACCTCCTTAGTTCCCAGCCTGCTCAGTGTGTCAGCACTAGATTGTTTTCCTCTGACTGCTTGTCCCTCGTCCCTGGAAGGTATCTGTGCCTCATCCTTTCTTGCCTCCAGGCTCTCCTGGAGCCTGGGAATGCATGTCCTGGGGACATGGGGAGCCTGGTGCCTCTTTGAGAGCCTCCCCTGCAAGATGTGGACACTACACCGCCACACAGACTGAGGCCCCAGCTGGGCTGGGGTGAGCGTGGGCCACCTGCAGGTCTGCGTGGGGCTCTGGGGGGCTGCCCTGCCCTTTTCCCAAACGGCGTGTGGGCAGTGAGAGCTGAGGCGAGCACCCAGGAGGCTTCTCCCTGCTTGGGGATCTCGTGCAGTGATTCTGACCTAAAGACAAGCAGAAGGATGGGAGATTTCCTGAGTATTCTCGGAGTTCCGGAGGTCACTGACCTGGGAGGCAAGGATGAGCCTGGGGAGGGGCAGGCCAGGGCACACACACACATGGCTGTGTTTCCTTCTGAGCAGAAGGCGCTGCCCTTGGCAGAGCTGGAGGGGCCCATCCCCATCCCCAGCCAGGGCTCCTCAGCGTCCTTGAGGGGAGGCCAGCCTCTGAGGTCAGTGAGCCGCAGACCCCAACTCACCCCAACCCAGCTTACATTCTCTCAGAATTCTTCCCCCACCAGCAGAGGGGTCCTAGGGGTCCAGCCCAGGCCTTGGAGGCTGGCAAGCCATGTGGGGATGGAGTGATGAAATCTGGTTAGGAGACTAGGGGGTGGTGATGAGTGAACCCCTTCTTGAATACACCTCTCCGAGCTCCCCACCCTTCCTGTCTTCCTGTCCCCATTCTTGACTTTCTCCCAACCTGGCTGTGAAACTGAGAGCAGACCCCAGCTCCCTGCAGGGTCCAAGCAGGGTCCAGGTGGAAACAGAAACCACTCTGTGGAATATAGAAATAGAGTCTGAGATTCCTAGAACCTCAGAGGTATAGAGGGCATGTTCTTGGGGATCAGCCAGCCCAATGCCCTCAGGGAGACCCATAGAGGTTTTTCCAAAACATACTGGAGAAGCCACAGAAGACAGGGCCCCGGGACTGGGACCCTGAAAGCAATTTGCTGGGGTGATGTGAGAAAATGTCAGGGTGAGGATGAGTGAGGTGGGAGAGGAGAAAGAGATCCAACGGGGACAGGGGCTGGGGGTGTTTACCCAGAGTATCAGGCCTGCAGGAAAAGAAAACAAAGCATTTGGGATTCTTGGAAGACAAGACCTCAGGTAACCCTAGGGCTCAGCGGTCAGCTTCCTAGGAATGTCAACCAGTCAGCAGCACCTTTGATTCAGCGCCTTTGCTCTGCGGCCCCGAGTTATTATGTGCAAGTCATTCCCCCCTCAGGGCCTCAGTCTCCACATCTGTAAAAGGTGGCAGGTACCCAACCTTCTCAAAGTACCTCCCATCTCCACATTTCTACATCCACACCCTGAATGGCCGAATGATATCTCTGAGAGACTTTTCTCTACTTGGCATTTGCCACTCTCCCTGTGCCTTGGTGTCTGCTTCAGTGAAATGGGGATAAAAAAATAATACCCATTTCTTAAAGTTATGGTGAGGATTAAATGAGTTAATACATGTAAAGCATTCAGTGCCTGGTATGCAGAAGATTCTTAATAAATGTTACTTAGTAACTGGGAAGGCTGTTGACGGCTACACAGTTGTCCATGGCCTGTAGTGAGTTTCTTTTTTAAATGAACGCACTGGGACAAGGGCCTCCTTGGGGCATTTTAAGGGCAGCCTGGCTCCAGGGAAGCCCACATCCTATTCCAGGTGCCACCCACATCCAGGCTGGAGAGCCTAGAGGACAGTGAGACCCGGGCCTGGAAGCTCCCAGAACCTCATACCAGGACCAGCGAGGCTGACACAGTGTCCCCCGCCCAGGGTTTCTGGGCCTTGGGTCCCAAAGGGAGAGCAGCAGCCCTTTACTCCCCTCCCCCGCTGCTGGAGGCACTAGGTGAGGGTGGCTGGAGATAGGAGAACAGCGAGAGGCATCCTGTGGAGGGCTTTCAAGAGGCCGCCTTGCTTAGGGTCAATATTTGTTCAGCTCTTGGGCTGGCGTGGTCCATCACTGCCTCTGGCCCCTCACATTCCTGCCATTGCATCCCTATCTCAGGAACTCGCTCCAGTCGACTTGGGGGGACCACGCCCCTTGTCGCCAGTGGTCTGCCCTGGTCTGCCACCACCACAAGATCAGGCAGAAAACTGGAGGCCCCAGGCAGGTGTGTGGAGGATACAGGCCAGGTGTGGGCCCCTGCTTTCCCTTGGTGAAAGCCTAGCTTCCTCACCAACTGCAATCAATGCGGGGGGCGGGGGACAGGACCTTCTGGCTTCCATCTGATTCCTACTTAAATTAGATAATTATTTCAGCAAACATTTTCTAGGCACCTACTGTGTTCCCAAGAGGATACCCCCCTCCCCAGCTAGAGCCTCATTTCAAGGGGAAAATATCCTTAGGGGGCCCCAGTATTAACTTCAATCAGGTTCGCTTAGATATAGGCAGACATACAGCTAGATATAAAACACCTTTCACTAGCAGCTTTTACACGACTCAAAAACCAGAATCAGTCTGCAGTTTAACTACAAAGAATAGAATACAAGCAATCAATTTCAAACGGAGGACAGACACTTTAGTGCTGAAGCCAAATCATCACTTGTGGTGTGAAGAGTGCCAGCGACAACCAACATAGTTTAAGGTTTTGTTCCCTGGGCAGGGCTTGCTTTTACCAGACACAATGCCTCATTTACATACTAAGCCCCACCTCTGCTCTTTCCTCATTGGCCCAGGACAATTGGCCCTAATGAGGCCAGGGGCAGTGTGCTCAAACTTACTTCCTGAGGTTAGCTTGTAAATGTGAAGACCCTGGGGGATGAGGGGGAGGCCTGGGGACAGGACTAATTGCAGCCAGGCTCTTGGGGTACCTTCCCCTGGTGGGTCCAGAGCTCGTGACTTTCTCCTGTTACCTCATTCACTCCTCAGTCCAAGGTGGAGGCATGGGCAGGGCAAGTTGGTTCCAATGCTCTTAAGCTGTTACCCTGTCTCCACAAGGGAAGGCATGGATTTTTAAGTTTCTATTCTTATTTATTTCCTCCCTTTCCTCCACAAAAGGTAGCATACTTTACACATGGTTCTGTACCTCACCTCTCCAGTTTAGTTTATCTTCGAGGAATTTGGGTCACGGTACATAAGGAATGTCTTGATGCCGCTCCCCACCCCTTTACAGCTGCATAGTATTCCATTGCACAGCTGACCTGTCATTTATTCAACCAGTCCCTTGTTGAGTTAGGTCATTTCCATCTTTAGCTTTTACAAACAACGAGGCAGTGAATAATCTTCTACATGCGTCATTTCACACTATTAGGTATATCTGTAGCATCAATTCCCAGACCTGGAATTGTTGGTCAAAGGGTATATGCTTTTGTAATCTTGATACATATTGTCAAATTGTTCTCCAGAGATTGTAACAATTAAACTTCCTGCAGCAATGGATGAGTGTGACTATTTCCCCACAGCCTGGCCTAACAAAGCGTGCTCTCAATTTTTTTTTTTTTGGAATTTTTGCCAATCTCCTAGGTGAAGAATTGTATCCTACTATAGTTCTAATTTGGACATGCTTTTATTTACAAGGTCTGGCTGGGGTGAGATGGATGCAGTGTCAGAGAGTGGAGTATTTCCCAGGGCTAAGGGGTCCAGGAAGGGCCCGTGCCCCTGACCTTATTTGCTTTAACCTGTGGACAACTGGCTCCAGGGAGAGACTCTAACCATGGCAGGACCCACCCAAGTCATCTTCATATCCGAAGTTGCCTGGAAAAGCCAGGTCGGCTTGCCTGTGGATGGATGGGATGGGGCCTTGTGTGTATTAATTTAGAGCGCTTTCCCGGGAACGTGGCCAGGTCCCTGGGACCTCACATCGGTGGGGAAGTTTCCCTGAGGTTCAACCTCCTCCACCAAAGACCATGCTGTGCTTCCGTGTTGGCCCTCTGTGGCATGTGAGAATCACAAGATGGGAGGCGCCGATGAATGACTGGGTGCTAAGCCCCTTCTGGTTTCCCTGGAATCGTAGTATCCATGGTGTCTCTCAGGACCCAAGACCCTGTTGAAGGAGAAAAGAAGGTTAACTTCGTGATTTGTTCTCTGTGACCCCATATTCTTGCTCCAGGTGACCACTCTCTCCTCAGAAAAGAGAAGAGAGGAGAGAAACCAGAGGCAATCTGACCCTAAAATATGTGGGCCTGGTATTGCTGGGGCCTGGTTGGCTCAGAGAGGGGCCAGTGAGGATCCTCACCCCCTGGAACCTGCCTGAGTGTTCAAATGCTGGTCTTCCCTCCTTCCGAATTGTCGTGGTCTTTACAATAGCACTCTGGCCCCAGCCTGGGACCCCAGAGCAGTTTAGTTTGAGATCTGTGGGTCAGTCCCTCGAATATGTGGGCTGAAGAACCTTGGGCAGAATGCAGCTCAGACTTAGAACATAACACATCAGAGCTGAAGGGACTCCGTATTCAGTTCCTTTATTGTACAGCTGGGGAAACTGAGTCACGGGTAGGTTAAGGAACTTATCCAAGGTCCCCCAACTAGCAGATGGCAGAGCCAGCCTGGGCATGAGGTAGCTGGACTCCTTGGCCAGCCCTCTCTGAGTTTCATTCTAAGGGGTGGGGGCTTAGCCTCAGAGCAAACCTGGACGCCCCTTTCCTGGCTGAGTGTGGCTGCCCAGGATGGACGTCACTGCTGCTGCTGTGGTCACCACTGCCTGGATGGCTGCCAGCTCAGGCAGGAACCCCAGAGGCCAAGGTGGACGAGGGGATTTTCAGGGCACTCTTGGCGTGCCCAGATTTGTTTCCTGCCTACTTTTAATTGCATTTAATGATCAACAGAGAAACGGAGAGCACCCCTGGCTCCCTCCTTCTGCCTCTCTCCCTTCTGCAGACGTGGGGAGAGGGGGCAGGTGGAGGCATCAGCCTTCCCAGAAGTCGGCCTAATCCCTTCGCCTGTCTTGGGAAAGCTCTTGGGAGAAGTGCTCCAAAGCGTGGGGGCAGGGAGGGGGCTTGCTCCTTGCCAGTGCGTGGAATTCCTGAGAAGCTCCTCCCCTGAGATGCCAAGCCCCAAGTCTAGCTGCTGAGACTCCGGACTCGGAGAAGGAGGAACCCAGGGCCTAGGCATGGAACAGGGAAACCCCTTGGGGCAAGGGTGGGGCGTGTCACTCAACGCTTCCTCATTGCTCTCTGGATTGGTCGCCTTCTTTCCAGCATCCCCGCCTTTGCTCGTGCTCTTCCTTCTCCTGGGAGTTCCATCTCCACTGCTGTCTGCCTGTTCCACCCTGCCCATCCTGGATGGCCCAACTCTATCCACAGGTTCCTCAGGAACCTTCCGCTACTGCTCCAGCCCAGTGAGATTTCCCCCGCTTTGAACCCTCCGTGTCTTGGACATAGACGTTGCTCAATAGACCCTCATTAATTAGAATTTGTTAAGCACCTAATATATGTCAGTGTCTTGGTCTGGTTCCCCCCGAGAGAAGGATTTGAGCACTAGTAGCTGATTTAGGAGGTGATCCCATGAAACACCAGTCAAGGGGTGCATATAGGTGGGTAAGTCCATGCCTGTGTATGCTGGTGGCTGGGGATACAAAGATGAATATAGCAACCCAGTGCCCTGTAGGAGTTCACAGTCTAGGGAGAGCAGAGGGAATGTAGTAAAGGCCAGGATGGAGGTGTCCATACTGGGCTGTGGGATCTTAGAGGTGGGACCCTTGTCCAGCCTGAGATTCAGGGAAGATATCCCGGAAGAGAGCAGAGATTTGGAGTTTGGAAGGATGAGTGATTGTCAAGGTGGAGAAAGGTGGAAGGGTCTTCCACACAGAAGGAAGAACACAGGCAAAGTGATGATGGGGTGTGTGTGGGAGAACCTCTCAGCCTGTTGTCAGCTGTCAACACCGGCTCTGCCACCATCTCTACCCTCGCACAAGGGTTCACTCACGTTCAAACTAATTTCAAGATAGCAACTAATCTTAACATTCACCTGGGGGGCATGGCTGATGTCAAATTTGCAAACACAAGATTTGCTTGTTTAAGGAGCTTCGTTAGCAATGTGTCACCCACGCTCTTTAAGTAGATCAGTGGTCTCCAAAACAGGGTGCAACAGGACTGATCCGTCCACGTTTGGGAAGGAATTGGAAACTGACTTTATTTTTTCTTTCATCCTTTTAAAATGTCTAGTTTTTGTGTATTTTTCAATCATGTACATAATTTATTCGTACGAGAGTACATGTAAATTATAAAGAGATATACATTTGTTGGGGCACACGTCACAGACTTTTTATCGATAGAGGCGTATGATTGAAAGAATCAGAAACCTACTGAAATGGATAATGGCCGGGGGCCGGCTTGGGATCTGCCACAGGAAGAAGGTTCTAAGAACTCACTCCTCCTGCCACCCTTTCCACCCACCGGCAAGAGGTCCGGGTGGGGCTCCTTGGTGGCATCCCCAGGCCCTTGTCAGTATGTGTGAACATGGGTCCTCTGCGGGCCGGGCTTGGGCTGGGCCACCGTTTGTGGCTGCAGAATAGGCCTCTTCCTCCCCAGGCCCACTGACCCGCCCAGGGGCTTGCGTCCTCTTTCACGCTGTTTCCATGGTAACAAGGCTAAAGCCATCACTGGCCATCTCTGATCCTGGGCCCCCTCCCCTCAGGCCTGAGGCTCCCAAGCCTGGCGCAGGCCCCGTGTACTCACAATTTCTGTCTGACTCACAGCTTCTTCAGCCCCACTCCAGCCCCTGCCACCCCATCCTCTCCTGGCCCTTCTGTCCCAGCTACGCTCAGTCACTAATAACCTTAGTCATCTTTCCATCCATGCTTGTTAAGCTAATGGAGAAGGCAAACAGAAGTCTCAGCAAATGTGGAACAGTTTTGCTGAACAGTTTCTATTGTTTAAGCAGGAAGTGGTCGGCAGCTTTCCTGGTCAGTGCCCGCGGCCCTGGATGGAGGTTCATCTTACCAACATGAAGCAAGGCTTGGCTCAGAGTGGGGGGCAGGGGGCGATATACTCAGCCTGGGGCTGTCTCCAGGTGGGACTCTCAGCTCTGGGCCCCCCAAGATGCCCAGCTGGCCCAGTCAGCTGGATGGGAGGGTGGGGGACAAGGCTGCATGCTCTCTCACACCTGAGGCCTGTTAATAATTACCCATGGGGAGGGCAAGGCCCCAGAAGACATCACTAATGAGCCTGCTAAGTGACAGCTGGACCCTTTCCTCCTCACCTGCTTGGGGAAAACAAGATCTGGCCAAGGAATTAGTTAACCCTCTTTGGGCTGAGAGCTCCCTGAGGACAGGGGCTGTCTGCCCCCCAGATGGGGCTCCCTGAGGCCTTCTCCACTGTCAGTGCCAGATTTCTGTTCCTGTTGTTGATGCCAGAATTTTGCCCTGAATGGGCCCATCTTCACCTCTGCAAGGCTACTGTGCCTAGTAGTGGTTATAGGCAGAGCTGTCCAATAGAATAGATGGTGAAAAGGTTCTAGATGGGCACATGTGGCTTCAGAGCACTTAATCTATGCACTTAAGCTAAATTCTGAGTTACTGGATTTGTAAAACCTAATTTTCATTCATTTAAAATGAAATAGCCACATGTGGCTGGTGGCTACCATACTTCATAACGCAGGTCTATAAAGTTTCACAAGGTGGGACTTGAACAGGTGGCAAGCAAATTGATGCCAAGCGACCCTCCACACTGCCGTGCCGTTGGTGAGTCAGAGCCCATGTCCTCGCCCTGGCAGGCCAGAAGGGACCCAAGGTCATTTTCCTTGGAGATGGCTCTGGGGAAGCTGGGTGGGTTTCCTACCCCCGAACCCCCTCCCCCAAGGGAGCCAAGGGGCCCGGAGAAGCAAGGAGCTGGCCAGAAAGCACCTGTTCTTAAGGAGGGTCCCCAGGAGCCAGGCAGCCCTCCCTCCATAGGCACAGGGCTGTCGCCGCCGGAATGAGGGAGATTTATGGAAAATCCTCTCTCACAACAGGCGGATTTTCCAAGCCTCATTGGCTGTTCTGGTTTGAGCCTTCATTAAGCAGAATGGGGGACAATGGAGGAGGCGGGGGTGAGGCCCTGGGCCATTCAGCACTCTATCATTTGGCACTGGAAACTCTATCAAGGCTCAGGCAGGAACCCCAGAGGCCAAGGTGGACGAGGGGATTTTCTCGGGCCTCTCTCCTTTTAAAAAAATAAAATAAAATAATAAAAGGGCCCTAACCTCTAGTAAATTCAGATTCAGACTTTGAGGGGCATCTTTCTTGCATTTTGAAACATTCTGTGGTTTTGCTTTGACCATTCCCTAAGCTTTGTGATGCACAGTCTTCCTTAGAGCTAACTTAATTTTGTCCCACTTTAGGCCTGACCCAGTAGGATTTCTCTCCCCCTTTAAAGTTATGGCGACATTTCAAAGTGGGAAGGTCAAGTGTGTGATTTCCCAATAAAAAGCCTTGATCGGAAGGAGAAACCACTGTCTCCTGGAGCTGAGGGGCCCAAGAGATCTTCAGGCCCATCCTCCTCACTGTGCATTCAGAGGGCCATGATCCTCTCAAGCAGGTAGTGAAAGAGTTAGAGCCAGAATGCATGTTCCAGTGTAGTGCCCCCATGTACCGATTGCCTCTGATGGGGCACATCTGCATAAATACCCAAGGACGCTTCCTGAGGAGAGAGTAATATCCAAGCCAAAGGAATGAATTTCTAACAGTGAAATAGTAGGTCTTATTCCACAGATGCTTTTTTGGTTCTAAATCCTCTTCCAGAAGGTACTCCCTGTATGTGACAGAGATCAATGGAAGTGTCTTACAGGAGGTGAGACTTAATGTGGGCCTTTCAGGGTGGTGAGTTTGGAAGGAATAAGAGAGGTGAGGCATTCCCAGGGGCAGGTACAGCTGGGCAAAGGCTCAGGAGAAGCACAAGCAGGATCCTGTGAGGGAGCCTTCCCCCTGTGTTGGGGACAGGAGTTTAGGTGTTGTTCGCCAAAGAGAAGGTAGATGAGTACAGCCAGTCCCTGTGATGATGAGGTCCCCGAGTCCTGGGAGGTGACCTGCCTTGTTGGGGGAGCTGGCCAGAGCTGGAGGTGTTTATGGTTTTCCCTCTCCTGGGGGCAGCTGGAGGGAGCCACGTTTACAGTTGCTCAGAACTCCATAAACACTTAGTGAATGTGTGCGTATGTGAGTGCCTGTGTAGACGAGTGACCTCTGCCATGTGACCTTCACCCCCAAGGATATGCTGGCCCTGACCTCCTGCACCTGGTGAAGATGCTTCAGCCGGGGGGCTGTTCGCTCTCTTGGGCCTGGTGACACATCCTGGAGGGGGTCAGTATCAGGAAAAACATGGGACCCTCGGTGCCCCGTAGACTTCCTGCGGAGGCAAGGTCTTGGGGGGATCCTGGGTCATGGGTGTTGGGGAGGCGGAGCAATGGCATTCCAGCCAAGGAGGGGTGTGTGTGTGTGTGTGTGTGTGTGTGTGTGTGTGTGAGGTGTGTGTGTGTGTATGAGGTGTGTGTGTGTGTGGTGTGTGTGTATGAGGTGTGTGGTGTGTGTGTATGAGGGGTGTGTGTGTGTATGAGGGGTGTGTGTGTGTGTGTGTGTGAGGTGTGTGTGTGTGTGTGTGTGTGTGTATGAGGGGTGTGTGTGTGTGTTTGATCATACAGCGAGGAAGGGCGAGCCTTGGGTACACGGAGGAGAGGAGGTGAGAGGTGACAGGACTGGCCAGAGGTTTTCCAGCTTTTGGGAAGGCTTTACACCTGACCTGATAGTTAATAGGGTAGTACAGGAGATCCTTTGAAGAGATCATGGATATGAAAACAGCAACCTCCTGGCTGGCACACAGGCCCCACGTGTTTATTTTATTATTGTTAGTAATTATGACACTATGCAGAGTTATTTACCAGTGTCGTGACCGGGCTGCCCGAGCCCTCCACATTCTGACAAGTGACGAATGTGTGTGGGACAGTGGCCAGCATTAGGGACAGCCTGGGCCCTCAGGAAGGATTCAAGGAAGAACTTCCTCAAACTTCTCCACCCGTTTCTTCATCTGTAAAATGGGGATCTCAATTAGGGGTCAGTCATGGTCAGGGTTAAGGGTCAAGCTGTGGTCAGGTTGGAGTGAGCTTGCGGTGGAGATTAAGGGTCAGTCAGTGGCCAGGGCGAGGGGTCAGATACGGACTGGGAACTGTTTTCTTTGTGTTAAGCTAACAGCTCTGGAAGAAGCTGACCTTGTCAGAGGCCAGACCATTTGTTTGAGAACGCCCGAGACTAGGTTTTCGTCCTGGTTCTGCTAATTTAGGAGCTGGGTGACCGGGCAAGTTGCCTCACTTCTCTGTAGAAAAGTAACAATACATGTGTACCTAGCGTGTGAGGCCTTTGTTTCTAAGTATCCTATTATGAAATATGAGCTACGTAATAGCACACAGCCTACATGCCTCACCGGGACAAGCGTATAAGTAAACCCTCAGTGGTTGGTGGTTGGCCGGGAGTGGGGTGATGGAAGCAGCGGTCCTCAAACTTGACTACTTATTGGAACCACCTGGACATTTGGAAAACCTAGACATCCAGCTCTCACTCCGGCCCTCCCACATTCTGAATTAATTGGTAGGGGGGTGACCTGGGCAGCAGGAGTTTGAAAAGCTCCCCAGGTGATTCTAATGTGCAACGAAGTTTGGAAACCACAGGACTAATTAATGAGCTCAAAAGAGTAAGTCTTTAAGCAGCCACCTGAGCTGCAGATAAAACCAACCAGCTGGCTCCAGCCTCCCTCTCTGTGAGGGCCTGGCTCAGGGAGATGAAGTGAGAGCAGCAAGAGACTCAAGGAACTTTCTCACTTGATCTTCTCCACACCTCTGTTTCTTCATCTGTAAAATGGGGTTAAGTTATACATATCTCATGGAGATTATTGGAGCACTCAAGTGGAATAAATCATATTGTAAACTGTAATATTGGCACCAGTCAACCTAGAGATGTTGACTGAATATTGGGGATGTGGGTTAAGAAGAGCAGAGCTCTGGAAACTCCCTTCAGATCTCCCCCCGAAATTCCTGATGATGGTCTGAAGCCAGGGGTTGGACCACATGGCCTCTGCTGAATCTGGAACCTCTTGGTCCTGCGTAGGATCTTTGGGCGTATGTGTCCCCCGGTTTTTTTTGTTTTTTTGTGGTTCGTGGGCCTCTCACTGCTGTGGCCTCTCCCGTTGCAGAGCACAGGCTCCGGACGCGCAGGCTTAGCGGCCATGGCTCATGGGCCCAGCCACTCCACGGCATGTGGGATCCTCCCAGACCGGGGCACAAACCCCCGTCCCCTGCATCGGCAGGCGGACTCTCAACCACTGCGCCACCAGGGAAGCCCTCTCCCTGTTTTAAGTATTGTCCCCCTAAATACATTCAACATTAGTTTGACCATGTGTTTCATTTTTGGTTTCAGAAAATACCATCCCCATAAGAAGCTGTAGGGTGGTGGGAGACGGGGAGATGGGGGTTCTACCCCTTCGCAGGGGTGGGGTGGGGTATGATGGAGCTCCTGGAAGTTTCAGCTCAGGCTTGGAGGCAGCTCCTGGCTGGGTTTCCAATGTCTTGGTCCACAGGGGAAAGTGGAGTTTTCCTTTGTGGCCTGTGTCTTTAAGACTTGGAGAAGGATGGGGGGGTGGGGGTGGGGGGGGGTGGGGAGTGGGGGGGGGACCTGACTGGGGAAAATGCCAACCAGTGGGTTCCTTTGAAATGGAAGTGACATCTAGTGGTTTGAAAAAGAACTGCCAAGCCGGCCCCCCAGGCCTGGGCTGGCCCTTGGGTCCCCTTCACTGGCCACCAGGCCCCTCTCCCCGGGGCCACAACCTTGCTTGAGGGATCTACAGCCCCACCAGTGGGCTCTCCTGGCCCAACACTGGCCTGGAACCTCTAGCCAGGCCCAGGCATTGGCACTCAGGCCCAGGTGCTATGAGAGGCCAGGCCTGGGGCCGCCAGGAGGGGCCCAGGAAGTGTGTCTCCTTCCCAGTGTGTCAGGGCCACAGTGTAGGGTCCCCAGGTGAGCTGGGCTCCTTGGGCCTCCTGCTTCTTGATTCTGAGAGGCCTTGTCCTGGGTCCAGCCCCACAGAAGTCCTGTGCAGGCCATAGTGCTGAATCATCGGAAACCTGCGGCCGGGCCTCTGTTAGGCAATGGCCCCACCACCGGCCGCTGGTGTCAGCTACAGGCCTTCAGCCTCCCTTTCAGGCAGGCAAAGGGCCTCAGGGAGTGCATGCGCCCAGACTGGGGGTGTGTGAAATGTGTGCCTGCAAAGAGCCTTGGCCTTGGAACCAAAAGGGACAGTGGGAGGAGAGGGACAGGGCCCGATCTATTGCTCTCCAAGGTCCCCAACCTGAGGAGCCCCAGTCTGAAGGGGGAGATGCAGAATTGCCCCCAGGGAGCCCCAGTCTGAGGAGACACCGCCCTGTTATCACAAAAATCCCAGGTGATAGTGGGGGCAGGAGAGAATGACGCACACATGAAACAGACTGATGACCCTTGCAAAGCTCTAGAAAAATTAGGGCAGATGATTATAGGGCAGCAGAGCCCCAGGGGCTGGGCCGGGAAGGGGGCAAGTGACAGGCTCTGAGATTAAGCAGCAAGTGCTCAGAGGAGGCAGTGCCCTTTAAGGTGGCAGAGGGAGCCTGCCCTCTGCCCTCTGTCTATTTAGACCATGTGTTTGGGCACGAGATTTTCCCCCCAGTGTCTGGCTTACAGGGTAGGGGCCCTCAGCCCATCTCAGGCATCGAGTCCACAGGCACCAGGGCCTGAGCAGGTAATAAAAGGGGCCAGGCAGGACTGGGAGGGCTGGCTGGCATTGCCTGGACACCTGGCACCCCTCTGTTTTGTCCCTGACTGCTGTGGTCCTTACCATGTGGAGAGAACCTCCCGAGGGCAGCAGCCCTGTGGCCCGTGTCAGCCCTGCCTCATCCCCCGAGTCAGGCTCGGCTGCTCCTGGCCTCAGCTTGATGGTTCTGGAAGCGTCCTTAGCCCCCTTCTCCAAAACTCTAGGCTCAGTCACATCCTTATTGGTGAGGAAGCATCTGTTCCAGAGGGCAGAGTGTTTCAAGATCAACTTCCTAAAAAAGCTTATGCAGTCGACTCGCTCCTGAGAGATTTGAACACCCAGCATCTTAGAGTTTCCAGAATTTCTGTGGTAGAAAATGCTTGTTTAACTTTGTCATGTTAATTTTTATTTCAAAGAGGTACTGTATGGACATGGTAAAAAAAAAGTTCAAGCACAGTAAAAATGAATGAATCTAGGGTATAGGCAATTCTCCTTGCAACGTTTCCATAATTTTGAAATCACTTCAAAATAAAATAAAAAGCTGAAAACAAATTCAAACAGAAATGTTAAGTCTCTTCCTCCAGCCACTTCTTAGTTCCCTTTCTTGGAGGCATCCGAGTTACCAGTTTCCTGTACACCCTTCTAAAGATAGTCCGAAATATATGTACTTATAAACTTTTTCTCCCATTGCCCCACACTGCTCTGCACTTTGCCTCTTTCACTTAACACTATATCTGGAAACCATTTGGTATCAGCACACGTAGGGCTGTCTTGGGCTTTTTTTATGGCTCCAGTGCATTCCATCGAAGAGGTGATTCAAATTTTCATTTGGAAAGTGTGATGGAGAGGTGAAGAGCATTGACTTTGGAAGCAGAATGTTAGCGTGTGGATTGCCGCTCTACTACAAACCAGTCGTTTCAAGTCAAGCCAGTTACTTAATCTCTTAGGGACTCAGTTTCCTCATTTGTCGACCAGGATGAAGAGGGGCGTCTACCCCTGAGCGTTTTGTGTGGATTAAATGAGATAATGCTTGTAAAGGGCTTAGGATCCTGCCTGGCGTGCAGTAAGCACTCCATAAATGGGAGCCACTGCTCCCAAGATGCGTGCCAGACCCCCTTCCAGAGAGCGGGGCTGCTTCCAGGCTTTCATTATCATGAACAATGTTGCAAAACAAATGTCCTTGCCCACACGTCACTTGCTACTTGTGGGAGTGTAGGAAAAATGCCAAGGGAGCAGAATTGTTGGGTCAAAGGCCATGTGCATTTTTAATTTCAAAAGATACTGCCAGGGTGCCCTCCATAAGAATGCTCCCGGTTGCATTGCTGCCAGCTGTATTTGAGCCTGTTACCCCATAGCCTTGCCAACAGTTTGTTTCGCTTGAACACAGCATTTCTCAAACTTGTTTGGGCACAGGAGGCTGTTATGGTGCTTGTAGGGGATCATCTGGCCTTAGAGCCCCTCCCCCAATACCCAGCAACTCTATCAGGGTATTTGCTGGGAGAAGCCAGCTCATGATGCGGGCTAGAAAGGTCATCGGCCAGCAAAAGTCTCCAAAATTTCGCGCTGCCAAGGCCCCTGCTCATTCATTCATTCTCCACATTTTTCTTAAATATTATGGTGCTTACAATGAGTTTATACATTGTTGATGGTTGTTTTTTTCTGGGTCTGTTAACACAGCAAAACTGTCGGTGAAATCTGATAATA
The DNA here is from genome assembly GCF_949774975.1 of Lagenorhynchus albirostris. NCBI lineage: Eukaryota > Metazoa > Chordata > Mammalia > Artiodactyla > Delphinidae > Lagenorhynchus > Lagenorhynchus albirostris. The sequence continues at coordinate 72,512,995 of NC_083104.1, forward strand.
TTTTAGATTGTGCGTGTTGTCACTATTTCACTCCTGTGTCAGGGACTTGGGATTTCCAGTCACATTCTTAGCGTTTTATCACACATATGGAGGCAGATGGACAATGCCAGTCCAAAATTAGCTGTGATAATGGGGAAGCCTGACTGTTCTACCTGGAATTAGATTTCCTGTTATAGATAACCTATAAACCGACCTCTCGCCTTTCCCTTCACGGAAAATTGGAGTTGGCTATAAAGAAAAAGAAAGGCAGATCTTGCGCTGCGAGACCTGTCATCTGAATACTGAAACCTCACAAATACATCTAAAGGGTGAGTATTCCTTTCACAAAAGGAGTTCCGACTGAGTACGTTTTAGCAGATTTTTGTTAAAGCCCTTTGAGACGACTTTGGCAAGGCAGAGGATTATTTGAGGATGGCGGCTTTGCGCAGGAGAGTGGACCTGCTACGTCTCTCCCCAATTCTTCACGTTCTTCTCACCCACAGTTTGCATGTACCCTGATCTCACACAGGCCCGGGCTGGAATGCTCCTTTATGATTCACTCTGATTTAGGGTGGAGTGCCAAACTTTCTAGGACTTTGCGGGTTCTCTGGGCTAGCCTGGCATCAAAGCGTCTGATGCCTCTTTCCCCTCCAATGACCTTGCAGATCTAACAAATGCCAAGGTCTGTGCCTCCGCTAGACATGGTGTGGGGACCATCCCAGGCTACTCAGAGTAGCCGGAAGCAAACTGGCTACGTCTCTGGGAGCCCCCCCAGGGGTCAGGTTCAAGGTGAGAGCTTCCTTAAGTGAAGGTCAAACTGGTTTCTTTTTTTTTTTTTAACTGTTTAATAAACTTAATTTTTATCTAATTAAAACACTCACGCCAAAGAGTACACAAATCCCGTTCCTAGCTTGATCATTTTTTACACGCAGCTTATGAGTTTTACATGCAATTAATCATCTAATAAACAGCACTGCCAGCTTCCCACAACCCTTGCTCGATGCCCCTCCCAGTTGCTGCCCCAACCAAAGGCAGACACTCTTCCGTCTTCTATTCCTGACAGTTAGTATTGCCTGACTTTGGAATGTTATATAAGTGGAATCACATCACATGTACTTGGTTGTGTGTGATCTTTTTTTGCTCAACACCGTGATCACACGTTGTGAATTCACCATGTTGTGTGTGCGTGGTTCATTCATTCCCATTGCTGCATGGTGTCCCATAATATAAATATACAACTTTTCATCTGTTCCACTGGTAACTATTGTGTTGTTTCCAGTTTAGGGCGATGGTGAATAAAGCTGCTAGAAACGTTCTTATCTGTGGCTTGTGGTGCACTAGTGTACACATTTCTCTCATCTACCTAGGAGAGGAATTACTATCATAGGGTAGACACTACCTGTTGTCCAAAGTGACTATCAATTTCTGCTCCCAGCAGCAGTGAGTCAGAGTTTCAGTTTCTCCACATCCTCTCCACCACCACCATCCGTGGTGCTCATGTTGCCATTCTGGTGGTCAGAGTGACCTTTTTAAATCATAGATCCTTTTATAAGATCCCCCAACATTTTATAGTGAAAACTTTCAAACATACAGAAAAGCTGAAAAAATTATACAGGGGGCACCCGTAGCGATACAATCTCATGATCTAAACACACGATCAACATGTTACAACAATCGTTTTTTTCACATGTCGAACCATCCATCCACTATCTTCTTGTTTTAATTGTCATGTTCCTTTAAGAAGGTAAAACTTATCTATCCCCACATTGACTCATCTGAAGCACACATTCAGTGATTTGAGTGCATTTACATAGTTGTGCAACCATCAACACGATCCAGTTTTAGAAAACTTCTGTCACCGGCAAAGCTGCCTGTGCTGTTTGTCTCAGTCCCTACTCCGCCTCTCAACCTCAGGCAACTGCTGATCTGTTTTCTCTTCCTGTAGTTTTACTTTTTCCAGAAATTTCATATTAAATGGGATCATCTTGTTAGTGTGTCGTTTTTTCTATCCAGCTTCTTCCATGGAGCATCAGGCCTCTGAGATTCACCCATGTTGTAGCATGGACAACAGGACGTGCTACAACAGTAGCTCCTTTTCCTCACCGAGCAGTATTCCAGTGTACGGCTATTCCACCGTTGGTTTACCCAGTCTCCAGTGAATCGTCCCAATAGAGTTTTAATGACAGGATCACAGTCCGTCATAAAAAGAGCTTGCTCATTTATAGAGGGGTCTATGTATGGGAAGAAGAAAAGGTAGAGAGAGGTAGAGACAGAGACAAAGAGGGTTAGAGACAGAGAGACAATATTTTGTTTCCTCCACATCCTTTTTCTCCAAATCAGCACGGGGTCTCCTCCCTTTGGGGAACCTTCCCCACTCCCCTGTTCTCAGCCACACCCCTCTCTGGACTCTGCACACGTGGCCAACCACACTTTTCTGGTGCTCATAGCTCACTGCCCTGGGTTGGTATCTGTTTCATGGGTGACGGTCTCATTAAGTCCTATAATGTTTACAAAGAGCTCAGCACAATGTGCACACGGTTTACAACTTGGGGAACAGTGGCCTACTTGATGGGCTCTTTGAGGGCAGAAGTCATGGCTTTTGTGTCCCTTCACCCTAGCTCCAAGGCCGGGTGCAGTGCCAGGCACACAGGGAGGGAGGAGGGGGGACTGTGACAGTGCAGTGGGCCAGGGGGCCTTATACAGTCGAGGCCTGAGCACCCCGAACTCAGGTCCTCTGGTTGAGGTCCCTATCGGGGAAACAGCCCTGGGCCGGGTCTGGGAGGGTGCCAGACCCTGGTGCCAAACCACAGCTGGAAATGCCAGCATCACTAATGAGTTCAGGGTGAGCCTGGGGAAGGAGGAGTTTCCTGCCAACAGAGGCAACTGTGGGAAGCTGCTGGGACCCCCAGCCAGTGAGAGGCCACCAGGCAAGCTGCTCCTTTACCACTTCCCTCTCGGCCCCGTAATTCCCAAGATTTCTGATGTCTCTCTGGATCCAGGCTGCCCTCCCCGCATGCTGACAGGAGTGCTGAAGGGCTGGGCGCCCAGGCCTGCGCCCATCATGCCCTCCCTCCTTTCTTTTCCACGCTAAAATGACTTCCTCGGACCTGGATGTGCCTTAACGTTTCCTACTGTCCATGCATGTTGTGGTTGAGGGTTTCTGTTCTCGAATGTGGTGGTTTTCAAACCCGGGTGATGCATCCTCAAGTGCATAAATCAGAGTTTTTGATTCAGCACACGTGGGCTGGGGCCCGAGAATTCTGCACAACTAACAAGTTCCTCAGTGAGGCTTATGCTGCCGGGCCGGGCCGGGGACCACTCTTTGAGAAGTGCGGTCTAGAGCTTTGGTCTGTCCTCTGCAGGCTCAGCTTGAACGCTCCTCCTGCCTGGTGGGAGGTTGGGGAGGGCAGGGGGAGAGATGTCTGCTTCCTTTTCTGCACAAGTCCCAAGAAACATTCAGATCCTAGTGACCATGACAGTGATAGAAGTTCACACTCCAGCTGCCTTTGGCCAAAGGGCGTGGCCAGACTTACACAGGGAAGAGCAGATACAACGTCTTGTCTCCAACGTATCATAAAGATAAAAACAGATCAAAGCTGGAGAGAGTGTCTGCGTATAAAAATAAGTAAGTGGTTTCATAAAAGAAATTATCGGAACTCACTGTCCTGTTTTAACTGCACTGTCGGTAATAGGCTTAATTTTGATTTTGGAAGTGACCCACGTAAAAAGAACTCTTAAAATTACATGGGTCAGACAAGATAGTAAGTGCAGCTTTTCTGGCAGTGTTCTAGAATGACTACTCAGATTCAGCTCTTGTTCAATCTTGCAGTCAGGCTGAGCTTGAAAAAAGGTCCTTAAGAGTTCTTCAACACACTCAACCCTCAAACTAGTCCTATGAGGCGAATATGAGGATGTTCTCATTCTCATTTTACAGATGAGGAAACAGAGGCACGTTAGTTAAATGACAGATTCAGGATTCCAACACAAGTCTTTTCTTGACTCCAACTTAGACTTTGAACCCCAAAGTGAGTCTGTTTGTTTTTTTTTCCTACACCACAACTGAACGTTAATTAAGATTCTCTGGAATAATTTCTAGCCCTTAAGTTGCAGACACATCAGGCTGGATGAAGGCTCAGGCAACTCTTCTGCTGTTACTTGCAGTGTGAACTCCATCGAGCCCAGCTGGCTCTGCAAGGGGAAATCCAGCGTATCTGCTGTCAGAGATGATAGATTTGGAAACAGATTCCTCTATAGGCTTATCTGAGCTTAAGACAGGGAAGACTGATCAGGGAGGCTGATCCACTGTGATCACTTTTAATTGTTCTTCAGCACCTGGACTATCTGTGTTTAAACAAGCCAGGTACATTGCTTACTGCTTGCTCAGAGGAATTAGAGATGCTGCCGCATCCAGCTGGGCCCCCCTCAGCTCACCCTGGGACAGCTGGTTATTAAGTAAGGGAAGTGTCCACATCTTCTGAGGATTTGTAGATGGCCACATGAATAGACCCCACTGGAAGGGACACCAGTCAAGTAGCAGACAGAACACTGTTGTCTCCTGGAGCAGCTGTTCTGGATATCATTCCGGCCAAAGTTTATCGCTCAGTAAAGAATTTAGACAGGGGGTGAGATTGATTATGGATTAGATAGTGACCTTTGGGTTGGGGTGGGGGAGCGCTGCTGGAGGTAGGGGTGAGGATGAAGACGGAGGAGGGATGATGGACTTTTGGTGGTTGAAGATGACAGATAGAGGGTGGAAACAGCACTGGTGGGGGACAGTGGTGCAGGAGATGGGCTGGGCTGAGGAAGAATGCGCTGAGTAGTTCAGGGAACTAGCTGGAAGATCCAAAGCCGGGGATGAAAATTTGATCATGGTTTCGGGTGCCTGGGGAAGGGGCAGGTCACCTGAGGGAAGCATTGCTTTCTGGTCACGCAATCCTGGTTCCAGAGGCGCCTGCCCAGGGTATTTACCAAACCTGCTCCAACAGCCCAGCTGGGAGGTCCTTCCTGGCTGAGATTTTGCAAACCTCTTTCCCTAGGAGGCCTCTTTTCCCACCACAAACAGATGGGTGCTGATGTCAGCAACAGGCGAAACTGTAAGTCAGCACCAGAGGGGCTCGGGCTCAGGGGCCAATGGAAGAAAAGGCCCAGCCTGGCACGGCCTCCTCTAACCACCACCCCAATGGGGAGGCAAGGCAAGAGGCCACCCGAGGAGGCCCTGCCAGGTTCACGCACAGCCTTGTGTGGCCCGACGCTCAAGCTTAGCCTCAGAGGACCCTGGACGTGGGAATCGGAAGGGCCCTTTAAGGGCCATCTGGTTTAATCCCATGCAGAGAAAAGAGAGGTGTTCTGATTCCCATTTCCCAGGTGAGGACACTGAGGCCTTGGAAGGGGAAGAGTTGCACCCAGGTCCCCTTGGAGAGGCAGCTGCAGAACCAGGCTCAGCACCTCGGGCTCTGGACCACTGGCTCTGGACTCCTTCTGCAACAGCCCCTCCATGTGCGCCCATTTGGGATCCTGCGTGGGGCAGCGAGCTCACAGGGGTTGGCATCGGACAGAGCCGGGCTCACTCCTGGATCTGCTGTTCCCTTGGGGGAGGGTGTGACTTGGAGCCCCTGTCTCTTCTTCTGTAAAACAGGAGTGCTCAAATATTACTCCACCAGTGGGAGAAGGGTTAAATGTGACGGGCAAAAGTAAAGCTCCCCACGAATGTCAGTTTTCTTCCTTCCACAAATCATCAGTCCCACTGGGAGTTCTCTGTGTACTTCAGCGTGGGCTTGTGTGTGAGAGCACGCACAAGACTCTGGGTCAGAGCACGTGTGTGTACGCGTGTGAGATTCGCAAATCCTGGCCCGGCAGCCACAGCGAGCGGAAGCCACAGTGTTCACTGGTCTGGGGAGGCTTTCGAGGTTGGAGCCTCTAGGATTGGCCTGGCATGGGGGGTGGTGCCTGAAGGAGGAGGCACTCGGGACCCCCCAGGCTGCTGCAAACCCTGGAGGCTCATGGGGCGGGGCAGGGCTGGTCTCAGGTTTGCGCAGCTCCTCTTAGGGGCTTACGTGAGGTTATCCCCCAACCCTGGATGAAAGATTGGTCCTGCTGTCAGGAGTCAGTTGTGAGGAGGTCCCTGTGGGCATTTGTAGGGTAGCCCAGCCGGGGCTGTCTGACTAGGGATTAGAGAATGAGGGCACCAGGAGAGGCGAGAAGAAGCAGGGCTGGCTCCCAGGCCTCCAGCGAATTCTACCTTCCTTGAAGCCCAAGGTGATCCTGCCCCCACTCCCTGAATATGAGTCTAGTTATTTGTGCTAATTGTTGACATTTGCACGACATGCCACCCCAGGAGCTTGGGGACCTAGAATGCAAATCTACTCTTCAACATGCAGATTTTGTGACATCAACAGAAGAACTGGAGCCTGGGGAATAGCTGGGGCAGGGGACGGTCTCCTTCAGAACCGCTTCTAAGCTGCCTGTAATGTTCCCATCGCATTCACAGAGGCATAATGTGTTGGAGTCCTGGAAGGTCAAAGCCGAGGCCAGTCCTTGGTGGCCTTCCAGTCCAACTGCCTCACTTTACACAGAAGGAAACTGAGGCTCAGGGAGGAGGCCTGACTTGCCACGGTTAGTGGCAGTGTAGGGTCAGAACCTCACCCAGCATCTTCCATATTCATCCTTTGACTTAATACGCATAAAGCACCCTTTTGGTGAACATCCTTCAGACACACCCAGCCTATCCCTCCCGCGGTGCCTCCAGCTTTATTTTGCTTCTGGAAGTACCTGCCATTATATGTGGATTCTCTTTGTCCTCTGTCCCCTTGCCCCACTAGAATGAGGCTCCGTGGGGACAAGAATTCCCCCCCCCCATTTTATTTATCGCCATATTGTCAGCATCTAGAACACGTAGTCGCTCGGTGTGGAATCGTGGGATTCATTCAGTCATTCGTTTGTTGATTTATTCATCTGTTGGCTACCTCTCTCGTGGGCCTTCTCTATTCTAGACCCTGATAATACGGAGAGGTGTCAGACCCGGCCTCTGTCCCATGGAGCAGGTGGTTTCAGACCCTTTTTTTCAGGCCCCAGCTGCCTGAAGATGGGAGCATGTTGCCTAGGTACGCTGGCTGGGACTCTGGAAGGGGGCCTTGGGGAGAAAGGGGAAAGCTGGGGCTTGGGGGAAAGAATTCTTCTTGAGAAGCAGGTCAGGTCCCAGAGCAGCCTCCGAGGCACAGAGGGGACCAGAGGTGTTAACACAGATAGCCCGTGGCCAGAGAGGGAGGGGGAAAGGAAGTAACAACCCACAGGGGGTGAGGGGAGGGAGCATGGAGGAGGGTTCTGGGAAAGGAGGGCAAATGGGGTGCTGCAGATGTATCTAGGGCAGGGGTATGTGGGAGTTGGGGTGGAGGAGAAAGGACAATGACATTTATTGACATCTGGGTGGGCTGGAGAGTAGGGGCTAGCATGGAGAGACAGAAGACCAGGCTCCTGAAATGCATATGGCCAGATGGGGAGACATTACACAAACCCAAAGAAAAACTTGATTGAAGGCTCAGTTTTCTCATCTATACAATGGGAATGATGACCTGACCCTGGGGGTGGGGGAAGGGGAAGTGGGCCTTATATGAGACCATCCCTCTGAATGCCCCCAGCCCCTGTTGGACCCTCAAACACATGCTGGATTGTCCTCCTAAACACTTCCCCCTTTTCCCTGGACACAGTCTCTGGGGAGTGTGGCTCTGGGGCTCTGACCCACCCTCTCCGTTCCCCCACCCCTATGGTAGGTGGCCCAAGAGGATACCCGGTTTCGTCCATCCCACTTGACCAGAACCATCTGGGCTCTGTGGGTGCTGCGGGTTTCCTGGCAGGGGCCCAGGCCTCAGCCTCGCTGGGGGCTGTGAGTAGGAGAGCTACAGCCCAGATTTTGCAAGCCTGAAATAGTTTATGGCTGGGCTGAGGCAGGGAGGAAGGAGGGCATGGCCCCAGGAATGCGGGAGGAATGCCTGGGAGGCTTGTTTCTGCCCCCCATCCCTCCTAAACTCCCCAGGGGGAAGCAGCAAGGCTTCCAGCCGGCTGGGCACTGGGTTGCACAGAAGGAAATGGTTTGGGCCCTGAACATTCCTGGGGCTGGGGTGCTCTCAGGACCCAGCAGAGGGTGTGTGTGTGAGGGGCGAGCTAGTCTTCCTTTTGATGTGGGGATCATCTCCAAGGAGGCTGCCTGGATAAACCTGTCTCACCCCCTTTAGTCTTCCCCCCCCGCCCGCCCCGACGTGGCCAGCAGTACCATGGACACACAACGTCACTACTGGCAGGGGAGGGGGCTGTGTTTTGGCTTGAAGTAGGGCCTCTGTGTCTTCCTTCACATGGGGAGCTTTCTGAAGTGAGGGTTTCTGTTTTCCCTTCAGATTGGGGGGTTTCCTTAAGACCTGAGGCTATGATGCTGAGGGGAGGGCTGTGTCACCCCTGCACCCAAGTGTTTCCTACGGCCAGGATGGGGTGACCACTGAAACTGGAACCACAGGTGAGTCTTCTTCACCCCTGTTCCTTTAGATCCAAGACTGAATTTTCTTCAAATCTGGCTGGAAAGTGGGAAACCTTTAAGGGTGAGCTGAGTCTTGTGGACCAGACACCAGCCTCCTAACAGCCTTTGCTCCCACCCTATTCATGGGACATCTGAGGTCCCTACCTAGGTGAGGCAGGGAGAAGTCAGACCCAGTCGCCCATCTGGACAGCCTACTTGGCCTTCCCACACCACACTCCAGGCTCACCCCCTCTACTTGTGCCCTGGGGTCTGCCCCCGTGGAGGGGGTGGGAGCAGACAGGCCAACGCGTGCCAGGCCTCTGTCCACTAATGATACCTGCACATTCCTGAGCCCTGCATCGGGGCCAGTCATCTTCCCTTTCCCGTCTGGCCCTGCGGTGGATGCGGTGGGGCTGGGCAGGGGCCCTGGGGCAGCCAGGCAGCAATAGGGGAGGCTGGTGCCCGGCCAAGGTCACAAGGTACCAGTGCCCTCAGGCCCCGCCAGGCTGTGGCAGGGAAGATACAAGCCGTCAAAACTCTGGCTGATCAGACCCCGTCCCTTTTTTTCTGGCCATGACTTTCTGGCCTCCACTGACAGCACATCCCTTTCCCATCTGCTCCCCCCACCCCCTCTCGTAGACCAGCCGCAGGTCAGTCTGTGGTCAGGGTTATGGAGAATCTATGTAGAGTTGGGCCACTCTGTGGTTAGAATTACAGGGACGGAGATCAGGGTTTAGGATCAGGCTGTGACCAGGGTTAGGAGTCAGCCTGTTTTCTGGGTTAGGGGGATTTGATTTTGGCTAGGTAGGATTAAGGGTCAGGCTGTAGCCAAGATGAAGGGTCAGTCTACACCTAGGATTAGGAGTCAGTCTGTACACAGGATCAAAGATATGGCTTACTCAAAAACAGAGTGGTCTATACCCAGAAGTAGGGGGTGATGGGCACCAAAGGGCAAGTGTTTGTTTTGCACTAGACCTGAACCTACAACTTGGCCACAAAATGTGACCCTGGCCCAGGTGGTCATAGAAAGCAGAGAATACAGTTTGCAGTGTGGAGGGGCGGGATTCACTGATCCCTTGGCCATCCCCCTCTGGGTACCCACCAGCAGGAGGTACTAGGGACAGAGTGAGGAACCTCATCGCTCTCAGAGAAACCTTCACCAGGAACACTGACCTAAGCCCCATGGGGATGGAGCACGGTGTCCAGGCAAGGCCCAGTGAGTGGCTCAGAGGCAACATTGCCCAATGCCATGGTCAGCTGGGAAGAATACCAAGCGATTCCGTGGATGTGGCGCTTCTGTTTACACTGTACCTCTTGAAACTCATTCACTAGTAGCTCATTCCGCACACATTTCCTGAATACCTACCATGCTTTAGGCCAGAGGTTCTCAAACTTAAGTGCACAGAAGAATCAATCAGGAAGCTTATGAAAAAAGGCTGATTCCTGGGCCCCTCCCCAGGGACTCTGGAGCAGGAAGATACTGGGGGCTGCCCAGGAATCTGTACTTTCAGTAAAGTTCCCAGGCAATTCTGCTACAGTGGGTTTTTTTTTTTTTAATAGCTGCTGTGGTGTTTTTGGTTTTTTTTTTTCCAGAGTTTTAATAAAACTTTTAATAGAAGATCAGAATACTAACAAGTATCTTCAAGAAAAACAAGGAAAAGGCAGCAACATGAACTCTTTCAGTTAGAATGGCATGGTGTGGTGGTTTTAAGATCATACTTTTGGGACCTGTCCTCAAAAGGCTCATCGGATTAAAACAGGATTGTGGAAGGAACTTCTTCCCTGGTGGCACAGTGGTTAGGACTCCACACTCCCAATGCAGGGGGCTCGGGTTCCATCCCTGGTCAGGGAGCTAGATCCCACATGCCGCAACTAAGAGTTCGCATGCCACAGCTAAGGAATCTGCATGCCACAGCTAAGGAGCCTGTGTGCCACAACTGAGAAGCCCACAAGCCGCAACCAAGGAGCACGCCCGCAACTAAGGAGCACGCCCTCAGGAACTAAGACCTGGCGCAACCAGATAAATAAATAAATATTTTTTAAAAATATAAGGATTGTGGAAAACACCTGTAACACCTTCTGGTGAGTTCAGCGAGCAGAGTGGGCGCCAAGGATTTCTGGGATAAAAGGGTGTGTGGCCATTTTCAGAGAAGAGAAGAAGGCGTTGCAAGAAAGTCAGGGAGTTTCTCCCTCATCTCTGACCACCAGTAAGCTAAAATTGTACTGGTCTTATTGCAAGAATTGTATAAAACTTAGCTGTTTATCCATCCCGAAGCATTGTCATGTGCTTGGCAAGGTAGGAGAATTCAGGCAAACACACAGAAGATTACCTTTAGCAAAGAAGTATAAAGCAAAGTATAATTAATGCATTAAATGAGGCAAAGTAAAAGAATGCATATAAAAAATGCTGTCTTGGTACAGTGCTAAGGAAGGGAACAATGCATGACAGCCATTAATATTAATAACTTACCAATTTCTATAAACAATCGTCCTGAAAAACACGACTCAGGCAGCACAGGTCAACTTTGTTTAAATTGTGGCCCCGTGGTTTGCCCCACTGTCCCCTGCCTCGTTCCATCGGCCAGGAACCTTGTCTACAGTTGGTATATGGAAACAACAGGGTGTGTGTTTTTATGTTCCCAATATTAAATCACAATATTGATTATGCTTTTGCGGACAGCACATTTCTCTCTCCCCCAGCTGCTCCCTGGTCAGGAATCTGGTGCTGAAGTGCTCAGTCATTTTGAGGACCTTGCCGAAGGCAGGAAGGCTGGACGGGATGCCTCCCTGCTCCCTGGCTCACTGCCATTGGCGTGTTTCTAGAAGCTTACATAGCCTTTCTTTATTTAAAGTTTCCATTCTTCCCTGTGAGCGTGAATGGACTTCTGGGCCTGCCTGTGGAGCAAGAGCTGGAGGTATTATGCTGCTCAAGAGGGGAGAGAGGGCTGGACTGAGTCCGAGGAGCTTCTGGAGGCCACACCCTCCCTGGCTGGTACTGGGATGGCAGACCCTCCCGTGGGGAGGGCAGGAGGTGACCTTCCATTCCCCTGGCCTGGCTGCGGGCCACCTGGTCACAGCCTTCTTGGATACCGCCAGGAAGTTTTTTCATTTATTCCAGTTAAATTTCACCTTGTTGATTTCAGGCCAGTGTTTCCAGGGAGGGACAGGGTTCCTGGCTGGCCAGGGACTTTCCCAGCCCTCTGGACACTCCCATAACTTCTGGGGCTCACCTCCCCAGGGCATCGCTCCATTTTATTCATTCATTCAATAAGCATTCATTGCATACCCATCAGATACCCCATACAGTGCTAGGCACTGGGTTTGAGAGGTGGAGGCCTGGTTCACCGTGTAGACAGGTGGACAGGCACAGAGGCAGATCATTTCTCTCTAGTGAGGTGTAAGTATGCCAAAGGATTAAGGGGGCATAGGAGGGGGACCTGATTCAGCCTTGGGGGGCATGTGGAAGGCAAGGAGATAATGGTTTATCTGAATCTCAAATTATGAGAAGGGAGGAGGGGGCTGGAGGGTGTTCAGGCAGAGAGAGTACCCTCCCTGAATGTAAGTCTGGAGGCTGGAAACAGCATGGCCAGGGCTGGTTTAGAAGTCACCTTCTAGGGACTAGATCATGAGGTTTGAAGCAGGGAGAGCATGGGGCTGAGTCCGGAGAGGACTGCAGGGGTGAGATCACAGTAGAGGATGGGGAGCTAAGGCCTTACCCTGTGGGTACTGGGGAGCCATGGAAGGTTTCAGCTGGAAGAGAATGAGCTGGTTAGGTCTGCTGACTTGACACGGTCCATTAACATCAGCGCCTAATGTATCTTTCCCATGGTTGTGGGTCCCATGGGTCTTTCTTAACAGAGAGGTCTGGGAAGGCAGGCTGCCACGAGAACTGGACAGTGTCACGAGACACTCGACTGCAGAATGCGGGGAAGGGAGAAGACTTCCAAGCCAGAGTGACCTGGGTTTGGATCCTTCACGGAGCCTCAGCTGCCACGTCTGTAGAATGGGGGCCATCTGATACTGACGGCCAAGTGGTGGTGAGAGAGGGACAGAACCTACCTGGAAACTGTCAGGGAGTACAGCACAGGGGAGGGGGCGGCTGGAGCTCATCCCAAGCCTGTAACTTGGGGTGGGGGGCAGAGCCTGATCTCCCAGCCTGGGGTCCTGGCCACCATTCCCACTGCTGCCTGAGCAGCTGTCTGTGACGTCCCTCCCTGCATGAGGTCTGATCACAGAGCATGGGGAGCTATCCCCACCATAAACAGTGGGGCCCTGAGTTTTTCCTGATCTGGGCTCAGCCCTGTGTGCCCTGTGGCCCGCTGGCCCTCTGGCTCCAGAGCAGCGGTAGAAAAGAAAGGGGTCTGCCCAGCTTCCTGCAGGCCTCGTGGTTGTGCAAGGCTGTCTGATTCCAAACAAACTGTAAACCTGCTGCTTCCCAGGCAATTCCAAGCATTCTGGCCAGCAGGTGGCCAGGCTGCCACTTCTGGGGACAGCCAGGGCCCAGGTCACAGGCCAAGCCTGCCTGACCAGGGATGAACCTAGACTCACGGTGTCCAGGCCTGGCATAGCTGGGTTGCCGGTGAGATGGAAGGAGCTCCGGGCTGGGAGTCAGGGCTTCTAGGTCCTAGCACTAATTTCCCCACCAACTCGCTGTGTGACCTAGGGCAAGTTCCTTCCCTTCTCTGGGCCTTAGTGGCCTCAGCTGAGCCTGAGGAGTTTGGTGATGAGGATCCGGGGTCCCTTCTATCCTGGTGTGCTGTGAGTCTGAGTTCCTGTGACCTAGAGACCCCGAGAGATTGGGCAGCGCCTCCCCAGACACTGGACGAGGGCCACGCCCACCCCTCTCCGTTCATTCAGTTTCAGCTCCAAATCCAAAGAGCAAACCACAGGGAAGAGAAGAACTCTGTCTGGTTACCCAGGGCCTGTGTAAGAGCAAAGGCACATCTCCTTGGAAGCTTCCAGGTGCTGCTTCATTCGTTCTTTATTTCATTCTTTTATTCAATGAAATTGAAAAATGAATTCATTCATTCATTTGGTTAATGAATATAAACGGGCCCCTACTAGGGGGCAGGTACCTGGGATTTACTAGGGAACCAGATGGGCAGGGCCCTAGTTTCCTGGAGCTCACAGGCTGGCCTGGCCTTTCTTTCCTGAAAATCGGGAAGAGCAGGCTCACGTGTCACGTCTGGAGAGTAAGCCCCGAGAGCCGTGCGCCCCAGTGGGACCCCATCCACGCTCACCGTGCAGGGCCCTGTCCTAACCACTGAGGGGAAACGGAGGAGAGCAAATCTATCCCTGCCCCAGGAAGCCCCCATGCTGGGCAGATACCAGCCCCTACCTCTGGAGCCAGTGGGGAAGCCAGCCAACACCTCAGGGACCCACAGAAGCCCTGTGTCAGCAGGCATAAAGCCGGGCCCTGCCCCGAGGGTCCTGAGTGAGGGCAGCCTGCAGCTCCCAAGGAGTGGAACTGTTTCCTCCCGGGCCTCTTCCCTGGCATATGGGCTAATATAATGGTCAGTGAGAAGGGGTCAGAGAATGGAAGCTGGACACGGCCCCGCCATGGTTTGGGTCTGGGGGAACCATCCTGGGGAAGACTCTGGGTCCTACTAGACCTGGGAAGGGAGAGGAGCTGTCCTGGCCAGCATCACCTGAGCAGCTGACCCCTTGTTGTTCCCTAAGCACGAGCCCGCCCTCCCACCTAGCAAAGGCAAGGATGGTAACAGAGCATTGGCTCAGAGGGGGCTCTGCCCACAGGGGGTGCCTTCCACTAGGGTCATGGGCACCGGGACCATGCCTGCCCTCCCTCCATGCCCATGGCCAACTGGACTACCCCCTCTCCCTGCCTGGCCTTCCCAGCCCCCAGGGAAGGGACGCAGAGGCCCAAGACAGGCACCTAGCTCTGCTTCCCTCACACTCCTCGCACCAGGCTCTGTCCAGACGGGTGCTGACGGACCCCTTCTTCTTTTCTGTCCCCTCCCTGTCTCTTATCTTCCAACGATCTCTGACTTATTTAGGCCCCTGTTGAGCTTGGCTTTTTGGATAGTTCCAGACAGCGTGTTTGGCATTCAAGCTAGATAAACTAGTTTAGTATTCCAAGTCAAGGTTCTCTTGGGGAAACTGAGTTCCAGAGGGAGGACAAGGACTTGCCCAGGCTCATACATCATCCAGGCTGAGCTGGGACCAGAACCCAGGTTTCCTCAGGGTCCCGGTCTGGCTGCCTCCTGGACGTCCTCCAAACCTCCAGGAGGGACTGCCTGCCTAATTCATGGGGTTCACTGCAGAATGAAGATGCCACACCACTTGCTCAGAATTATTAAGGATTTCAAGATGATGACAGCAGAGCGTTAAACCAAGCGTGCGACCCTTCTAGATGTGAGCCTTTGTGCAAGGGCATGACTCACAGAGGACAGAGTCCGTCTGTTCACTAGCAGTGGGCACCCCAGCCAGACTGCCCCTGGAAGGTCGGAGGACATGTGCCTCGCAGCTGGATGTGTCTCTGAGCCAGCCAAGCCCTTCCTATTCCCAAGATGAGTGAAAGCCCCAGTTTGGGGATCCCGCCTGCACGAGGGCCAGTGGGGTACAATGTCAGGCTTCCCCAAAGTCAGGGGAGACAGATTCAGAGGTGTGTCTTTACTAGCAGTTAGCTGCCTTAACTATCCTCTACTGGAAAGGACTTGGGGACCCTGGGAGGGACTGGAGGTACAGCCACAGCCACCAGCAGAGGCTCCGGGCTGAGTGATGAGGGAGGTGCTGAGGGGGAAGAGGCTGCAGCGGCTCCTACCACCTTATGCGAGAAGGGGAAAAAAGGGGCTTTGCTGGGAGGTATTAGAAGATGAAGTGGCTGGGTCCAGGGCAAACTCAGCAAGCTTCTGGGGACCTGAATTAGCAGCAGCGACTGAAACGGGGGGATTACAGCTCCTGGCCCTGTCACCGAGGTCCCACCCCCTTGGTCCCCGCCTGGGCCTTCTCATCTGCTGCCTGGCCTGAGCTCCTGCCTGGGGCCTGTGTGAGGGGCTGGTCCCCTCCACTTAGAGGGGACTGGAGCCTTCCTGGGGAAGGAGCTGCCTGACCCCTGACCCCTGTCCCCTGGGGCACAGGCTCTGAGCAGGCTGGGTGGTCCAATTTGGGCTGAACTGGGATATTTGGTTGAGCTATAGGTTTGAGGGGAAATCACTGCTCCTCTCTGGACCTCTCCTTCCCGCTGATAAGTGGGAGTTTGGGACCGTGGACTCATTGGCCATCCCAGCGGTCCTTGGGCTGGTTCTAGCAGGCATTAGGGAAGCCACCTCTCAGTCATGTGGTACCTGATGAACAGGAGTGTCCCCAACACAGATGGGACTTCGGATTCTTGGGCTGATGGGTGTCTAATTGTTAAATAAACATAAGAACGTGTTTGAGGTCCCACAGTCTGGTCCCCACAGGCCTTCCTAGCTTTACCTCTCACTACCTCCCATGTTATAATTGATGCCGCGAGGACAGCAAGCTGCAGGCACCATGCTCCTTGTGTCTGCTGTTCAAATCCTCTGGAAG
This sequence comes from Lagenorhynchus albirostris, assembly GCF_949774975.1. Lineage (NCBI taxonomy): Eukaryota > Metazoa > Chordata > Mammalia > Artiodactyla > Delphinidae > Lagenorhynchus > Lagenorhynchus albirostris. Next base: position 72,529,007 of record NC_083104.1, read on the forward strand.
TCTCTGTCCTGGCTCACTCTTCATTTCCCAAGGCCCAGCACTGTCAGCATCCCTCTTGCCCCTCCTCATGGCTCTCAGTGCATGTACAAATTTAACAGTCTTCTCTGTGTCTGTGTCTCTTCTCCCAAGAGACTGCTGGCTTCTTGAGAGCTGGGACACAGCAGGTGCCCGGGCCACACAGGACCTGAGCCTGTGGGCAGCACCTGGTGACCAGGACACCTCACAGCGCACAGGGGGGGGACAAGGATGACACAGCAACACAACTATGGAATCGCCTGGGTGTTGAGGGCAGTAGAGAGAATTACAGGGTGACAGGAAAGCATAAAACTGGGGAGATCTGTAAGTGGAAGCTTCCAGAGGCAGGGCCTGACGGGGTAGAAGAAGCCTGAAGGAGCAGAGCATTCCAGGCGGAGGGAACAGAAGGTGTAGGGGCCCTGGGAGGGGAAGGTGCTGTGGGAGGAGCTGGGGCCGCGGGAGAGGGTGGGAGACATGGCTGGGGTGGGAGAGGGTGGAGACATGGCTGGGGTGGTCCGGCCAGGCCTCAGAGGCTGTGCAGGGGAGTTTAGACCTCATCCGAAGAGCAAAGGGAAACTATTAAGGTTTTTTTTTTTTAAACATCTTTATTGGAGTATAATTGCTTTACAATGGTGTGTTAGTTTCTGCTTTATAACAAAGTGAATCAGTTATACATATACATATGTTCCCATATCTCCTCCCTCTTGCGTCTCCCTCCCACCCTCCCTATCCCACCCCTCTAGGTGGTCACAAACCACCGAGCTGATCTCCCTGTGCTATGCGGCTGCTTCCCACTAACTATCTATTTTACATTTGGTAGTGTATATATGCCACTCTCTCACTCTGTCACAGCTTACCCTTCCCCCTCCCCATATCCTCAAGTCCATTAAGGGGTTTTAAGCAGGCAAGGGAGCTAGGTGATGAGATTTGCATTTCTAAAAGATCACTTTCGCTGCTGTGTGAAGAGTGGATTTGGAGGGACAAGAGGCTACTGCTGTCGAGAGAGGGGACAGAGAGGAGAATGGGCAAATTGAGAGATTTAGGATGGGAGCTGACAGCACTTGGAGATTGGAGGATTTGTAGGGAGAATGGAGAGGAGGAAGGGAGGTTCCAGGTTTCTTGCTCACCCCTTGGGCCGGTCAGTGGCCCTGGGCAGTCTGTGAGCATCTGCGCGCTGTGCACCTGTGTCTGCCACGGCGCGGGGCTGGGGATGCCGGGTCCAGCCTCCCCTCCTCAAAGCAGCCCCGTGGGACCGCAGTGTGGGGCCAGGCAGCAGCTGTCCAGCTGTTCTTCGCGGTCATTGTGCCCATAACCCTGTCCACGTGGACGGGGGACCCAGATCCTCACGGACGCGGACACCACATGTGTGCACACGTACCCTTAGACTCACAGATATATTCACAGCATCCACTTGGATGTAGACATTCAAACACTTACCTGGAGACCTAGATTTACAGAGTGGACCCCTGCATGCACTTGCTGATGTGTGTAATTAGATCTATTAATGATAAAAATAACCAACATTGAAAGGGTGCTTGGTATGGGCCAGACTTTACTTTAAACACTTCAGACCAATAGAGATGCACAAATATTGACAGAGCACACTCACAGTACATGTGTGTGTAAATCATGCGTGTATTCACATGTGCACATCTATGCACATGCAGGCATCTAAATATTACGCAGTGCTTTGATATAAACGGACACACATTTATTACAAAGGCACAAGTTGCTGCCTGCATATTTCCAAGCACACACACAAGCACACTCATATATATGCAGTGTACACGTTCAGTTCACACACGTGTACTTTCTCTTTTGTGCCAAGCACACTTGCTGTACACACACATCCTCATATGCAACACGAGTGATACACACTTGCACATACATCACAGGCTTGTGTACACACACACATGTGCAGGACACACAGATACACACTCTTTCACCTTTTCTCACGCAGAGCAATTTATGACTGGCCAGGCTCATGTCCGGACTTCCCATTAACATTAATGAGGTGATGTCTCCCGGCTGTTTGGAAACCCTTGTCTTGCCAGGGCGAGGGTGGGGGGGTGATGGCCAGGGGGAGAGGACACAGAGGCCATGGTCACAGGGGAACAGCTAATTATCCGGCTGACCAAGGTTTGATTGTTTTTCCCACGGCTCCCCCCACTGTCCCCAACGCAAGGCCAGGTCTGGCTGCACCAGAGGGTGTTGGGGGCAGGGAGCTAGACTAGGGAAGGGGGAGGGGAAGAAGGGAGCAGGAGAAAATGGTGGGAGGTGTTCTCCCTCCCCCTTCATCAGACATCCTCTTTGCCTGGAGCTGGAATTGTTTCCCCAAAAGGGTTCAAAATTCCTTAAAGGTTTGTGTCTCTGGGGCCTTGTCCTCCCCACCACGAACCTTGTATCAAAGTCAAATTCAACTTTTCATTTCAGGAACTTTCACTTGCTGACCCAGGGGGCAGAAAAGGAGCCCTGCCCATATGTTCCCACCTTAGCACAGGATGCAGGAGTAACCGTGCACAGAGGTCATTGCTTCCTTCCTCCATTCAGTCTCTGAATCAGTGTTTATTGACCAGGAGACACGGTTTGAAGCAGCTCAACTTCCCACAGTCACCTCAATGAAAAACCTTCTCTAAGCACGAGTGAGTGTGGGCTTCCCATGAATTCCTCAGTCAGAGAAATGGCTCCCAAGCCTTTTGGGCTAATGGCCAAATCATGATAATAAATGAGAAACTCTAATCATTTAAAGGCAATAAATGCAAATAACCTCTGCACACCTCTTGCCTGCTTGCAGAGGTGTCTTTCACATCTTGATTCACCTGAGGCTTGGAAGAGTCCTATGAGGGCTGCAGGGCAGGTACAGTTATCCCCATTTCACTGATGTGGCAACTGAGGCTGAGAGGAGAGGTTTGCTCATAGTCATGTGACTGGGGGCTTGAGGCTCAGTCATGAGGCTGAGACTTGGATCTTTTAAGCCACTTCTCTGTGAATCAGTCACACGTTCTCCTTCATTTATTTGTGGGGCTTCCCCTACAAACATAAAACGAATTAGTCTTCGTGTGTTTCTGGGGAACTTTGTATTGTATCTCTTGGGATGCCTGGAGCAGTCCTGGGGTGGAAGGTGGAAGGCGACGGTCATAGACCCCGATGCTCGGAGGAACCTGGGTGGCCACCTTGTCTCCCCAGGTCATTTCATAGATGGGGACTCGAGGTCTTCTTGAGCCCTGGTGGCCCCTGGATGACTGTCTGGGAGGCTTAGATAAAGATCGGAGGGCTGGAAGGGGCCTCTAAGAGCCTGGTCTAAACACTGCCTCCAGGCATGTCCACCTCAGGAATTATTAGCTCAGTTTACAAACAAGGAAATTGGCTGAAGTCATTAGGGCAACAATACTTATTGAACACCTATTACATTATTAAACCCTGAACTCAGTACTGGATATGGTGGAGGATTCAATGGTCATAGCTCTCAAAAGAGGTTAGAGTCTTGTAGGGAAGAAAACATTTAGGACTTGGAATCACAGAGTCTGCGTCTGAGTTCCAGCTTAGAAGGTCATTTGTTTTTGAATGACTTTGAAGGAAAGTCACTTTACCTCCCTGAGCCTCAGTATTCTCATCTCTAGAATGGGGATGCTCCTACCTTCCTTCAAGGCCGTGGTTACAATTTGATACACGCAATGCCTGTCCCAATGCCCCTCACAAACACGTTGCTCATTTGCTGTGTTCTTCCCTCAATTTCCTGCCAGACTCTTCCCGGCCTCACTTCTCCCTCTGCTCCCCGCGACCCGCCTCCCTCCCTCTGGCCACTCTATCGTGACTGACCACCTCTTTTAGAAATACTTGAACTCTTGGCCCAGCTTTGTCAAATCCCCCACCATCCCCGGCCCTGTCCTAACCTGGGTGGGAGTGAGGACTCTCTTAGGAGGGAGGCTGAGCAGCATGGGGGGCACTGGGGGTCAGTGGCTCTCCCCTGCAGCCTCTTCATCCCCCTACCACCCAGAGGAGACAGGGAGACCCACAGACACTCCCTTCCCCCTTCTCTGGCTTCCTCAGTCCAGGACACTGTTTTTCCCAGGAAGACCCACTTCACACAGCCAGGGGCTCTTGAAAGCTTGTGGGGGAAAATAAGCCCTTTCTCAATGCCCTTAAGGGACTGAATCCAGAGAGACAAATGCATGGATCAATTAGCCCCACCTGGGATGTCCAGGGGACATTTGCTCCCCTCCCAACTCTGCAGGTCAGGCCTGTGGGGTGAGGATGCGGGTGAGCCTCTATGACAGGAGTCTCCCTCCAGCTGAACAGAAAGTGGCCCCTGATAAGGTCATTGGGGTCAAGGTCTGTCTGCCAGAACCTGTGCGGCCTTTTCCACCTTGGCCTCAGGTCTGCTCTCTGGGCCTCAGTCCCTTTTCCTGTAAAATGGGTGAATAACCATCCCCACCCCCGCCAAACCTACCCAAACTGGTATGTTATGGGCCTCTCATAAGACTATGAATGAGAAACACTTTTAAATGCCTGCAGTGCCATTTACTTGGAACAGGGGTCCCTTGTGGGGACTTGGACAGGGCTGTGGGGTTCAGGCTAGACCCCTGAACGTTCTTGGTGGACAGGAGGGCTGCCGATGTCAAGGGACCGTGCGTCACTGGCCCTGCCCCTCCTCCAGCCTTAAGCAGTAGAAATGCCAGCTAAACAGAGCCAAAGATGCCTCAGAATTCTTTTCAGGGGCAGCACGAGGCAGTGGGTCCTGCCAACACCAACACAGAGAGCCTGCCGGCTGCCTGGGTGCCCTGGTCAAGTCCCCTGGGCTCAGCAGGTCCCCGGGGGCTTGGTCCCTTGGGAAGGTAGCCTGGCAGGAATCTCACAGTGTTCCAGGTTCAGGGCCTGTCCAGGGGCACCTGGGGCAGGGGGTGAGTGGGGGGTGCCTGGAGACAGTGGGTTGGGAGGGGACTTGCCAGGAATGTGAGCAGAGAGAGTGGAGCACGTGAGTAAACAGTGGACGGGGCAGAGGGCCATGGGGAGTGGGAATGTGGATGCGAATATGGGGGTGGGGGCACTGGCTGGGCGGGGCTGGGGGTGAGGACCGGGCTGAGTGATTGGTCCCTGGTGAGAATCTCACACTGGGCTGTGAACCTGTCCGCCAGCACTCAGGCTGTGACTCACCAGCACGAGTGGGTGGGGTTGGGATGGGGTACTGGGTGCTGGGGCTCCTCCCCCGACCCCCCAGGGCAGGCCTCTGTGCTTTCTCAGGGGTTTCATCTTAATAGCCTGAGATCTTACGGGGAGAGTTGGGCTCTGTGCCTACTGTGTGCCCTGTACCCTTTCTACCTAAGGCTAAGGACCTCTTCCCAGAAAAGGCCCCAGAGCTTACACGTGCTTGTAAAATCAGGGGCGCAGGGTCCCCAGGTTCAGAAGCCTGTTTGCTCCATTTTTGCCTCCTTGCATCTCAGCCCAAGGCAAATGGCCTCCCCTCTTTGAGACCTCAGGTCCCTTTATCTCTACAGTGGGGATTAAATAATCTCTGCCCACCACTGCAAGGTGTGTGGGGTTGGGGGACTGGTGTGGGCCTCTGGAAGAAGCTGACAGGGCCCCAGAGGTGGTCTTTGTGGGCGAGAGGGTGGGCACTTTGGCAGGACCCGGGGAGGAGGAGGGACGCGGAGCATCTCCTTGGCCAGCTCACATAACAATAAGCACGTGATTTAATGTGACCAGTAAATCCTTTCCCACCTCAGCTTCTCAGCTACTGCAGGACAGGCTCATAATTCAGTTTTTTTTTTTAAATAAATTTTATTTGTTTATTTATTTATTGGCTGCATTGGGTCTTCATTGCTGTGTGCAGGCTTTCTCTAGTTGGGGTGAGCGGGGGCTACTCTTTGTTGTGGTGCGTGGGCTTCTCATTGTCGTGGCTTCTCTTGCTAAGGAGCACGGGCTCTAGGCGCGTGGGCTTCATTAGTTGTGGCATGTGGGCTCAGTAGTTGTGGCTCGCGGGCTCTAGAGCTCAGGCTCAGTAGTTGTGGCACACGGGCTTAGTTGCTCCGCGGCATGTGGGATCTTCCTGGACCAGGGCTCGAACCTGTGTCCCCTGCATTGGCAGGCAGATGCTTAACTACTGCGCCACCAGGGAAGCCCATAATTCAATTTTAAACAAGTCTAGGATTACGGCTGCAGCTGTGAGATGCACGGGGTGTCTGTGTGTGTGTGTGTGGGGGGTGCATCTGTCCTGGTGGGCTGGCCACGCTGCCTCCTGTGCAGGGGTGGGGTGGGGCACGGTGTCCATGGAAGAAGTCCTGGCAACTGTCTCAAGCAGAGACCTCATGGCCTTGGGGAGGGTTAAGGCCTTGCAGAGGAGTTCCTAGAACCACAGAATCTCAGGGCTGGGAGGGACCCCAGGCTCCACCATGTTTTGAGAAGCAGGAGAAGATGGGACATCATCATCAGTTAAGGACCATCGGTCTCGGTTTTCACGTGTTGAATGTATTTGAAGCGGAGCCTGCTTCTAAATTCCCATGAGGCTTTTTCTTATGTTTCAGGTTTTCAGAACTTGAGGATTGGGAAACGGGGATGGAGAGGGACCCTCAAAGCCCCGCTCAGAGAGGAGGGTGGGGAGATGCGGGTGCTGCGGGAACAGTCTTCAAACCCAGTAACTCTGTCCTACGGAGTGCAGGCTGGATTTCTGCGGGGGCTGCTCCACCAGCAGGATTAATCCTCATGGGGGGAGCAACGGAGACAAGACTCCTTGGAGCCCCAGCGTGCTGCCCTGGAGAGGAGGGAAATGAGCTCCTGACATGGACAGAAAGCAGCTGAGGCGTGTGTGACCACGAGGCAGGTCACACAGACACTGAGGGGGTAGCCGGACTGCCCTGGTTCAAATCCCAGCCTCCCCAGTTCCCTAAGTTGTGTGGTCCAGTTACTCCATCTGTCTGAGGCACTTGATATGAAGGTTAAATAAGATAGTAATTCAAGAAATGTTTGTCCCGTTCCCCCAAAAGGGTCTCAGAGATTTGTAGTGCACAGAAAAGGAGCCTTTCCCAATGGGTTATCCTGCTTCCGGGCGTAGCAGGGCATTTGTCCCTGGGCGTGTGGGGTGTTTGCACCTGGGCATGGTGGGATGTCTGTCCTACAGACAGCGGACTCCTTTGTACACTAGCTGGGTATTCTTCCCTCGGCTCCCAGGACACCCTGCGCTTTCTGATTTCTTTGGCCTTTTCCTCTGCCTGCTCTGGAGAGAGCAGGCCCAGGATCTCGTCCACATCTCTGGCTCCTGCCGACACCTCCACCCGCAGCTCCTGTCTCTAGCCCTCGCCTCTCCCCCAGACCCCTCCCTGCCTCCCTCATTGTCCTCCCCTCCCCCCCACCCCATCCCCTGCCACACCTGCTCCTCCTCTGGCTTCGCTGCTCATCCATGACGTCAGACCAACTGTGACCGCAGAGCCCTGGGGCCAGACAGCCCGCATCTGCAAGCTCTGGTCAGTTCTGCCTCTCAAACCTGCCGAGTCCTCCCAAGCTCTCTTCTTCAGCTGCCTTCTCTATCAGGCTTCCAGCAGGTTCTCTGGCTTCTCATCCAGACATGCCCCCCAACCCCCACCAGTCTATCCCCAAGAGGTCACCAGTGAGTTGTTTAAAATGCACACTGTGTCATGCTTTAAAAAGCTCTGATGGGGGCTTCCCTGGTGGCGCAGCGGTTAAGAGTCCGCCTGCCGATGCAGGGGACACGGGTTCGTGCCCCGGTCCGGGAGGATCCCACATGCCACGGAGCGGCTGGGCCCATGAGCCATGGCCGGTGAGCCTGCGCGTCCGGAGCCTGTGCTCCGCAACGGGAGAGGCCACAACAGTGAGAGGCCGGCATACCGCAAAAAACAACAACAACAACAACAAAATCTCTGATGGTTCCCATTACCTACGGGATAAAGAGCAAACTTTCCAGCACACAGTGAGGGCCTTGCCTCCTGCCTCCCGCTCTTCCTACTTCCTGTGTCTTCTGCCTTGGCGTCCTGAGCTCAGTCACCCTGGCCTGTGTCCCTCACACTTTCCCACCTCTGTGCTGTGGCAGAAGCTTTGCCCGCTGCCTAGAATACCTTCCTCTGCTTCTCCGTCCCACAAAATGCCACCTCAGTGGAGCCTCCGTCACTCCTTCAGGCTCTTTCTCTGTCCTAAGGCCCTCCGGGGCTCCTCCCAGGCCTCCAGAAGCAAGTCTCAATGGGTCAGGGTCCCAGCGGGCTTCTGAGGCTGCCTTAAAGGGGTAACTGAAGAGAGTTGGATGCAGGGCTATTTACAGGGGTGTGAGCAGAGCTGAGGGAACCAACATGGGTTGGAGCCACCCCTCGACCTGTAGGGACCAGGGCAGTAGCCATTGCTGCAGGAGAGGGGTCGCCTGCCAGGATCTGTGGCCATAGATAGAGGGACACAACCCACTGCCAAACTGTGGTCTAGCAAGGCTTCTGGGGTCCTCTCTTTCCTCCCATCCTCAGATCACCTGCTGGTATCTCCCATTGGCTCAATTCAGCGAGAAGCCAGAGGGCGGGGGAACTGGGGTGATGGTGTCCTTGGGAACCAGCCTCCCCAAACAGAGAATGGTGGAGAATGGGCCTTGGACCCCAGCTCTGGGTGTGGTTGCCTTGGTGCTCTGGCCCCAGTCCACCTCCCCAGTTACATGCCTCTCATGGCCTCTATGACTCTAGCTAAACGGGCCCCTGAAACTAGTGCCCCAACTTGCCAGGTCTGTACCTTAGCAATGTTATTTCCTGAGTTTCAAAAACCCTTTGCCAACTACCTGTTTTGGCTGAGGCTTTGAACCCTCAGCTAAGGTAGTGCCTGTGAGGGTCAAGACTAGGTTTCAAAAGTGCCTATTTGCTGCCCACCTCATAGTAGGTGCTCATTTAAATGCTTATGGAATTGAATTCTAGCACTTGTGCCACTGTAGAAGGGTGATTTGCTTATGTTACTCTTTCCCCACAATCACCATCTCCATGAGAGCAGGAAGCATCCCCAGCACCTAAGATAGTGGCTGTTTAAATAATGTCTGTCTGCATGAATGAATGAATATGTGGGGGTCAAAGCAGACAGAAAGAATGGGCTACATAAACGATGTGCTCTGAGAGTTCAGAAAGAGACACTGCTTCTAGTTAGGGAGAATCAGGGAAGACTTTACAGAGAGGCTAACTTGGGAGCTGGCCTTGAAGGATGGAGTTGTGAGGAAGGGTTGGGAAGGCACTTCCGGTGGGGGGAATGGCACGTGCAAAGGCCCGGGGGCAGGAGAGTCTTGGCTTCTTGGGGAAGCCCAATGGGGTTGGGGAGCGTCAGGAGGTAAGTGAAGAGAGGCAGGAGCGCTCTGGTTGGCCACCCAGATTCCTGTCCTTCCTTCTGTGCAGAGTCTTTCTCTTCCTGTCCTCCAGCTTCTCTTCCACTTCTGCCCCACCTCCTCCAGGAGGTCCGCAGATTGATCTGCCCCTCTCGGTATTCCCGTCTCTGGCTCAGCACACTCCCTGATCTTCCCGGACTGTGAGCCACACCCGGGAGCTCTGCATCGACTCCTCTGTTCTCTCCCCATCCCTCCTCCTTGGGCCCTGGCTCTGAGCCTCAGGGAGCTTGAGCTGTGAGTTCGAGTTTGGGCAGGAGCCCGCTCACCCCACAGTGACGTGTTGGGGCCGTCTGGGCCGCAGGGAGCCAGACGGGAAAACCGCCAGTCCACGGAGCAGGGTGGCTGGCCACAGTGCGCCAGCCTGGGTGCCCGCCCTGCCCCTCCCAACCCTCCCTTCCCTGAGGGGTGTCCCCAGTGGACTGGCCAGTGGCCCGTGGCTCTGAGGGGAACATGCTTTCTGCAGGCTGTGGCTGAAGAAGACATGAACCGGTTGTCTTGCCAGCTCTGTGTGGGGAAGGGGGAGGTGCCCCTTGCCAGCCGGCACCCCACAGGACGCCAGCCACAGGCAGATTGACCAAGGCTCTGGCCTCTGTCTCCTACCCCACTGGTCACTTTCCCCTTGGGGCCCCTGATGGGAAAGCCAGAGCCTCCAGTACTGGGGGGGGGGTGACCCCCAGGAGGGTGTTTATGGGCATGGGCTCGGGGCCTGAGAGAAGCCCACACTGACTGGGACCACTGGTTCTACAGCTGGGAGACTGTGGTGGGGCACAGGGAGGGAGCGCCCACCCCCCGAAACCTGGGCTCCCTTCCATTGCCAGCCATCTACCAAGCACCTACTGGGTGCCAGGCTCCCACTGGTCCTCAGAGGGCCCGGGGGAGAAAAGGCCAGAGAGGTCCCAACACAGCCTTTCAGGCCTCCTTCCCATCCCTTCCCCCAGCCCTCCCAGGCCTGAGGCAGGCACCCGAGGAAAAGGGGTGTTTGCCGCTCCAGCGATGCAGAGAGGGGCCTCCTCTGAGAGGGCCCAAGCGTGGAGGAGTGGGCCCTGGGAGGGGAGGCTCTAGAGGGGGTGAGGACTGTGGACGGGGCTCGCTGCCCAGTGGTGGAGGCAAACAAAAACAGAGCTCGTTCTTACCCTACAGCACGGCCCCCTGCAGTGAGGGTCTTCGTCCAGGCTGTTGGTTTTCTTCCAGAGTAATAAAGAGAATCGAGACAAGGATCCTGTTTCCTTCAGATTCACTTATGGATTCAATCCTGCTCTCCCTCATGGTTTGCTTGGTTTGTTCCTTCCTCTTCCTTGGTTCGTTCATTTGTTCGTTCATTGATTCAATAAATGCATCTGAGTACTGACAAGTACTTGGCCTTTTGCTGGGCTCTGAGGGTCTAAAGAGGTGGGGAATGCGAGTTCTTAACCTTTTGGGGAGCAAAAGTCTTCTTGATGAGTGATGAGCAGTATATATCCCCTTTCCCAGAAAACTGCCTATGTCACCAACCTGGGTTAAAAATTCCTTAATGCTATCAGCCTTGCCAGGGAGGCAGACGTGAAACCAGGAACTAAACACGGTACGAGAAATGCTAAGTGGGTTTGATTTCCAGCTTACTACGTCGCTTACCTCTTTGAACCCCATTTCTTCACCTTTAAAAAGGAGATAATTATATCACCTCTAAGTGTCATTGTGGAGACTAAATGAAATAAACTCTAGAAAGGGCCTAGCAGTGCCTATGTATAATAGGCGCTCATATATATGAATTCTCTTTCCTTCCCCTACTTTTGCTTGAGCGATGCAAACTCCCGTGACAGCCCTAAGCAGGGAGAGCAAACACTCTAGCAGGGACCTAGAGGAAGGGTCCTGTCTGAATGTGTTCTGAAGGATGATTAGGTGTTTATGATAATCTCTCTCTCGCTCTCTGTTCTTTTAATGCAAAAGTTCTGGGTCCATATCACCAGGAGCCAGACATGGTGCTAGAAATCCTGCTTCTCAATAATGTTAATGCGTGTCTGACACTCTGTTTGTGTCCTGCACTGTTCTAGGCATCTCGCATTTATCAGGTCACTCAAGTGTTATCTCATAACCCTAGGAGACGGGTACTATTATCACTCCATTTTACAGAAGAGAAAACTGAGGCGCAGGTAAAGCAGTGCCACACAGCTGATAAGTAGCAGAGCTGGGATCTAAACCTACCTGGTCTGGCTCCAGACTCCTTGGTCTAAACCACTACCCTATACTGCTTTATCAGAGTGGCTGTGCTTTCTTTCCCAGGTTTGAACATCTAACTCCCACTCATCTTCTTGCAGATCACTTCTGTTGGAACAAAGGATCCAGGTCAGAAAATGGAAGTCCTAGAGGAAATCTACTGCCCCTCCTAAAAATACAAGTTCAAGTTTAAGTGTAGAGGTGAGGGGGAAGGATGTCTCTAGAGGAAAAACTTTAAGGAGTGGTAGGAACATCAGCCTGGAGCCAGAGCAGCTAGTTTGGGTTCTGTTTTTGCCGTTTATAAACCAACCTCTCCAGGCCTCCGTTTCCTCATCTGTGATGGGCATGGCAACTCCAGTGTCACAGACTGGAGCAAAGTCTGTAACACCCTTTGAGGCAGCTGCCCTGTGTGCCTCCCGTGACCTCTTACCAAGAGCCAGTCCTGTTCCAGGGCCTAATGTCTGCCTCTCCACAGACTGCAACCCCTCCAAGGCAAGGCTGGGTCTGTGCTTTTCTACCAGCTCTTGGTACCATGTCTGGCATAGGTGGCACTCTATAAATGCTTGCTAGACGAAGAAACCAAGAGGCACCTCCGAAATGTCGGACCTTACTTACACCAAGAGACCTCTTTCCTTTTCGCAGTCTGGAAGCCTGATCCGTCCCTGTCTAGGGAGTTCCAGGAGAACAGCCAGGGTTCCTGGAGGCATGCCTTTCCCAGGGTCCAGGAGAAGCACCTCCCCCTAAGCCACGCTGTCCTCGGCCAAGCACTGTCAACCCCCACTACCCCAGCCCTCAGATGTCTAGCCACGCCCAGAGCATGCTGGAACCAGAAAGAACCCCTCAGCCCCCAAGGTACAGACAGGTGGCCTGAGAGGGGCCAGGTCACCTCAACTTCACGCAAAGAACCTGCCAAAGTTCTTTTATGAATACACTGGCCTTCTACGCACAGTCCCCCAGAGACCCACCAGGAAGACAGGAGCGGGGGTGGCCAGCAACGAGGTCTAGGAACCAGCCCCTATCAGAATTTTATTCTGTAACTTGCATCCTATATACTAAGCCATAAGGTCATTGGTTATTTGAAGAGATCTGTGGTGAATCCCCCTGTAAAAGTAGAGAGAGAATTCCTTGAGGGAACCTTTGTATAAATCTAGGTTTGCTTAAAGGGAAGCTGAAGCTTGCCCCAGGCTCCCTGCTCTCAGACCAGGAAACCAAGGTCCCAGGGGTCCAAGTGCTTTGCCCAGGACCCAGGAGTAGAGTCTGAGCAGAGAGCGGGCCTGTCCCCCCCAGGGAGGAGCTGGAGAGGCAGCGGACTCAAGGCCACGGCAGGCAAGAGCAAGGGCCTGTGCAGCCCCGCGAGGGTGCCGACAGGGCGGCCTGAACAGGTGAACAGGGCAGTGTTGCCACGAGTATGGTTACCTGACCATCTACTCTGGGTCAGTGGACCTTCATGCACGTGGTCAAGGCGGCACAACCTTGCGCACCAGGGTCTGAGTCCACAGTAGTGCTGCCAGAGTGGGGCCCAGCCGGTCATTGCTGGATGGTCACCCAGAGCAGCTAGAATGGATTCTGTTCCCCTCCTCAGCGGCTGGCCAGCTTGTAGTGAGGGAATAAGTCAGGTATGCAAAGCCCTAAGTTTCCATAGACTTTTCTCAATCACCCTCTATGTGCTTAGGGCTCCGTGCTGCTAAGGGAGGGGGGCTGGGTGCGGATGGGCATAGAGAGTGGAATAAACAGGAACTACAGTCAGTCCTCAGCCTGAGGGGTCCCTAAACCTGCAGGAAGGGGCTGCCATAGCTTGTGCCCACAAGTGGAATTTGAGGAGGGCAAGCACAGAGGTAGCAACAGCAGAATACGGAAAAACTGCAGCTCTAGATCGTTCATTCTTTAATTCATCTGTTCAACAACTACTAAGCACCTAGTACGTGCCAGGCACCATTCTAGGCTCTGTGGATACAGCAATGAACAAAACAGATAAAAACCCCTCCTTCCTGGAGCTCACATTCTGGTAGGTGAAGATAAAATAATAATAATAATAAGACCCTGATAAACGTGCATATACATCAGTAGCCGTAATTACTCCAAAGAAACATGAAGCAAGGCAAGGCAAGGCAAGGGGGTGGAGAGGAGACAGGAGATGAGAGGCAGGTAGGAAAGGCAGGGAAGTTTTCTCTGAAAAGGTGACATTCGAGCAGAGACATGAGGGAGTGAATTATATGGATATATGGGGAAGAGCAGTTTAGGCAGCAGGAGCAGTAAGTGCAAAGGCCCTGAGGCAGGTGTATGCTTGTGTTGAAGGAACAATGATGAGACCAGGATGGCTGGAGTGGAGTGAGGGGGCAAGTGGAGGGACTGAGTTCAGGGAAGTAGCAAGGAAGCAGATCACGTGGGGCATTGTGGGTCACGGTACAGTCATGAGTGAGCTGAGCAGAGGAAGGCCGTGATCTGACTTATACTTTAACAGGCTCGCTCTGGCTGATGGGTAGAGAATTGACTATAAGGGACAAGTGAGGGCAGAAGCAGAAGACCAGCAAGGAGGCCCTACAGCAGACCAGGTGGGAGATGATGGTGGCTCGGAAAGGGTGTAGCAATGACCTTCTGAGTAATAGAGAGAAAGTGGTCAGATCCCCTGCTCTGCTACTTTCTAGCTGTGTGCCCCTGGGCAGATTACTTAACCTCTCTGAGCCTCTATTTTCTATCTGGAAAACACGGTTGATAATAATACTCAGCTACTTACCTGGTGGGGTTTGGTGATGCCTACACAAGACATAGCACAGTGCCTGGCACACATTTGGTGCTCACTCAGTGCCAACTCTTAGCCATTATTAACCCTGAGGAACCATTGCTCTGGGAACCACATATTCAAGGTGGAATGAACTGAGCCCAGAAAACCCAAGGAGATCTGAGGGGCCAGCTGGATCTGGGGGAAAGTGTCTTAGGGCTCAGCTGGGCACTGTCCTCCCATTGCCTGCCTCAGGTCCCATGCCCCTGGACAGAGGTGCCTTTCGGCCTCCTGTTTATTTGTTTGCCTTTTACCTGCGTTGAAGTTTCAGCTGAGAAATCAGCCCCGCCAGTCAATGGGCCCAGCATCCCGCCACATGGGCTGCCAGCGACTCCTGCAAAGTCAACATCGCCTAGGACAATGAAGGGGGAGGGGACAGCAGGGAGTTCACAGTCCATGGTGCTCCCTGGCCAGGATGTGACCCTCAGAGATGACTGTCAGAGGTAATGATTGGGGGAAAAAACCCAGGGAGTTAACTCAGTTCTCGGCTGGACGCTGGTGGCTGCAGTGCCTTCGGGACTGACCCTCTGGCTGTGGACAGGAGATGGCTATGCTAAACAATGGATGGCTCTGGGGGCAGCAGCTGACATCTGCTCTCCCTGGGAGAGACTGGCTTAGAAGCCTGAAGCCTTGGTCTACCCCTGCTGCACCCTCGCATTGACTCACCGTCTTACCTGCTTATTCAAAATACTGAAGCCTGCTGTGTGTCAGGGCCTGGGCTTAAAAATGTTCCTCCCACAAAGAGCATTTCTTAGGAAGAGTGAGAGTCTCACGGGGAGAAACAACTTCTGCCTGTGGGGAGTCTCCAGGCTCTTACGTCCAGGGGCTTAAGTTTCGAAGAGTTAATCCAGTGGCCCTGCAGGCCACACCACCCCATAGCCCTCTGCTCCGGAAGTTGGTGGGTGAGCTGGGGGCCTGCCCTCATCTCTAGCTTAAAGGGTAGCAGACCTCTGCCTCTGGCCATGAGGCTGACCTGCATGGGGTCTTCAAGCTACTCCCTGCAAACGGCCAGTCTCCCTCTACCCCGGAGCCTCCCCCCGTGGAAGCAGACCCTGCTGTTTCTTCACACCACCTCAGGCCTCAGGTATCTCTCCAGAAGGCTCTTCTCCCTACCATAAGCCCTGGCACGGCTAGTCCAACCTAGAGGTATGCCCGGTGCCTGCTTCCTCTCCAGCCCAGGCTCCCCACGTCGAGGATGGTGGTGGGTACGGGGCTCAAGGTCGGGGCTGGGGCCAACAGGGCCTGGGAAACTGCAAAGTCCGCAGTGGGTCAGGAGGGCCCAGCTTCTGTTTGTTGACTCTGAGCTGTAGACACAGGAAGAAGCATCTTGTCCCTTCCCGTGTCTCCTCCCTGGGCTGAGTCCTGCCCTCCTCCCTTCCCTGGTCCTCTGTGGTCACAGGCGCTGCCCCCACCCAACTACCCAGGCTGCTCCCCTTCTCGTCCACCCCCCCTGCTCCTTGGCCACCCTACTTCAGGCCCACTCCAAGTGGGGCTTACACGTAAAAATAGCCCAGCTTTTTTTGAGCGTGTTATCTACTATTTTTATCAGATGGTCCAAGCAAAGCATGGCCGAAAAAAGGGAAAATCATACAGCTCTGTTTGCCAAGCTCTATAGAAATAGCAACGGGGTGGGCTATTTTTAACAAGATGAATACCCCTGTCCTCTGAGGTCTCCCCTGGCCCTACACCAGCCTCCTTTGTCTCTCTGCCTGGACAGCAGATTTTAAAATATACCCAGAGTTGCCAAACCACTAAATGCACCCAAGACGGTGACTGAGGCACTTGGAGCCAAGGAGGACCGTGGGGGGTATTTTTTCCCTTTTTCTTCCCTCCCCTGAAGGAAATCACACTCTTTTGTTTGAAAAGCCTTCCAGGTCGGTTTTCGAGGCCTTTTCCTGGTTGTCCCACTCCCACGGGAACAGCAGAGGTTACTCTGAAACATGCGGTGGTTTGGGCAGAGTGACCCCAGAGGCCTGGCTCCTGTGCCAGGCTACGGCAGGGCAGGGACACAGAAGGAGCCCGTAGAAGCCAGGGCTTCGAGCAGGGGCGGGAGGAGACACGTGGGGAAGGCTGTGCGCTGGGAGGCACCGGGTCTGCACTCCGCCACTGTCCCCGCGGTAGGCTGAGGCACCACTGCCTCTCTGCTTGGGAAGAGAGATCACTATGGGAAAGCCACCTCTCACCCCAGAGCAGTGACTGGGGCGAGAACCAGCCCTGGAGTCAGGAGACTTAGTGAGGGAGCGAGTCCCAGCCTCTCTCCAGGCCCCAGTGTGTCCCTGTGTACCAGGAGGGGTGTGACTAGCCTGAGCAATCCGGAGTGTGTGGCTGGGAAGGAAAAAGAAAATAGAAACAAAAGGTAACATTCACCAAGCACTTAGGGAGTCCTTGAATGAAACACTGTGTATCAGTGTATCGTCGTCTCCCTTCATTTTCACCACAACCCTATTCCTGCCCTTTACTGAGGTGTGCAGAGCATCTCTCTTTCCTAGGGGCTGTATGTGAAATCCAGGAGACATCTTGGATTACATGCTCGTCCCAGGACCCATCATTCTGCCCAAGGGGATGGGATTCTACGACAGGCCATCTCTGATCCCAGGCCATCCCTGTAGCCAGGAGCATGGGGACAACAGTTAGCAGTCCCGCCAGAACTACAAGTAGCAGGAGTGCTAAGCTGCTCCCACCAGATGCTGCTGGAGAAGGGATGGGGAGTCTGGGCAGAGAGACCGGCAGCACCCTCTATAGGTGGTGGAGCCAGGTACCGACTCCAGATGCCCCCGTCCCACGCCCTCCTACTGACCTTGACTGGAGAGCTATTCTGCTACAGGTCAGGGCAAAGGGAAAGAAGGGTGGGTCATGGGTGGGAAGAGGTGAAGAGGACCCTGGAGTGACTCCACTTCCGCCACACTGGATCCCCGAGTCCCCTCCCCACCCATGCCGTGCTCTGTCTTGTCTCCAGGCCTTTGCAGAGCTGTTCCTTCTAGAAGCAATAACCTCCCCCACCCTCACCTTCTCCATCTCATAAGCACACATTTTTCAAGACTCATTTCAACGGCCCTTTTCTGGGAAGCCCTCTCCCCTTTGTGGGCAGGATGGGGACTCAGGAGCCTCTGACATACACCTCTACCCGGCCCTTGAACTCCAGCATATGGTGACTGCTGCCACTTGCTTCCCTGGGGTACAGACCATGGCCCATTCGCCCTGTCCCCACAGGCCAGCACAGCGCAGGAGTGCCAAAGGGATAGAGGGAGAAGAGACCGAGGAATGGGGAGTGAGAAAGGAAAATGAGGAGAAGAGAACAGGTGGGGGAGGGGGGACGGTGGAGCCAGAGCAGTCACAGGCCAGGGCCGTAGGGGAGGGCCTTCGGGGAGGGCGTATCAGGAAGGGAGGGAGGGCTTTGCGCTGGGGCCAGGAGCACAAGTGATTTCCCCAGTCCTGGAGGCTCTGGCCGGAATCGCTCTCCTGAGAGGCTGGTGTCATAAGTGGGAAGTGGCAACCTGACCATTTATTCAGTAACATCTGTCGATACCCACTGTCTGCCTGGCACTGTGCTGGGCACAGGGTCCCTCTTCTCTGCTGACTGCCTTAGGAAGGGGGATCAGAGTGACGGGGAGCAGGACCCTTGAAATCATCTGGAGCCCCGAGGAAACGGAGCTGTCCCTCTCTGGACAGCGGGTACCCACCAGCCTCTCTGCCTGGCACCATGGCTGGCATGCTGCTCAGAGGATGTTACGTGGCTGGGACATCACTAGAGGCCATGAGGCCTTTCAGTCTTGCCCTGCTTGAGTCTCGCCCCCGCAGGAAGCCGTGAGAGGAGGAGTGCGGGCTCCCACCGAGGCTGGCTCCCCACCCCAGGGAAAAACGGAAACAGGAGGGGAGGGAGTCAGCCGGCAGCGGCTGCCCAGCCTGGTAATGAATCGTTCCAAAGTTTGCCGCCCTGTCTGAATAGCTTCGCTTCTGAAAGGGTTTTGTGACAAAGGGTACATTGACGTCCTCCACCGGACAAGGAGGGCCGCCCGCTTGCACAGGGGAAGCCCTTTTGGGAGGCGTCAGGAGGCAGCAGCAGGGATCCAGACGTGGAGCAACATTCTCTCCCAGAATCTGCCTGGTGGGCGTGACTGGGTTCTCCTTTCTGATTCTGGGCCTGAAAGGGCTCGGGCCTGGTGTGTATGAGATGATGGAAGACCTCTTTGGTTGCATCTGCGGCCTGAGTGACCCGCTGAGCTGGGGCGGGGGCCCAGGAGAGGGTGGGGCTCGGCCGGCACACACAGAGCGCCTGGCTGTTCAGCTGAGAATGGAAAATGCCTTTTGAGTTGAGTGCCTTTCCTGGACACTCCCTTCTCCTGGGTCCTGATGGTCAAGATGCTCCCTAGGCCTCCTCAAGACCCCGGCCCAGGTAGTCTGTACTTTTAGAGGCTGGGGTCTCCATCCTGCCTGTCTGCAGGTCCCTGTGGCTTCTGGCAAAATGAGCGGCCTAAGGTGGGGGCCCTAGAGCTTACGGTTCTGGATTTGATTATGATTTTGTTTGTTCAAAAGTTATTGGGAACAGTATTTTTTGTTGATTCAATTTAATATGCATATGTATGTGCATATTTGGTTTTCTCCACCAAAAATCTGGCTCTGTGGAGCCTAATTGGTTTGTGGCCCCACCTTTAGGCCTGAGGTAATCCGTGTATTTAATCAGGGGACTTTTTATGAGTGTGGGATGAGCCAAGCAATGACCACACATCTGGAGGCCCAAGGGCTGCCCTCACTCAGTGGGCCTCTTTTGTCCTGCCCCCTTGAATGTGAGAGAGGGATTGGACAAGAAACAGCCCCGAGGTTGCCCCTGTTGAACCCATAGGGACAAATCATGGCTTGATAGGGTGGCCTGCCCTGGGTCTTCAGCTATACCATGTTATGGGACATCCTCCAAATGCCTACTCAGTGCCAGGCACAGTGTCTGCTGTGGTTTGGCCCATGAGCCCTGCAGGCTGCGTCATCAAAATATGTGTGTGTGTGTGTGTGTGTGTGTGTGTGTGTGCGTGTGTGCGTGTGTGCGGGTATGAGTGTCTGTGTGTGTCCATGCCTTACCAGAAGTGGTATCAAATAAGAATCCTGACTCTGCCACTTATCTGTATGAGGATAACAATAGTACCTCTGTGGCAACGGACTTATCCTACCTGTACCTTGGTTTCCTCATCTGGGAAGTGGGGATAATGGGAGTAACTACTTCATTGGTTGTTGTGAGGTTAATATGGTAAAGCACTTAAGACAATATTTTGTCCACAGCAGGCACTAATAAATGTTAGCTCTCACTGCTACAACTACTACTATCACCTTAGAAGGTGTCTCAGGTCCAGCTCCCCAGAAGCAGATGCTGAGATGGGGAATCACAGCTAAGTGATTTCCTAAGGCGGAGGTCCCCAAGGACACTGGCGAGAGACTGAGTGTAGCTGGACAGGAGACGAAGAGGCCAACAGGGGTGCAGAGGGTGCTCTCAGCCTGTCCCACAGTGGGGCTCTCGAGGTTGTCCCCATCAGAGGCAAGGGAGCTGGGATCTCACTCTCCTGCTCCCTAGTCATTGGCTAAAGGCCACTTTGGGGGTGTAAACTTCCAGGTAATTCTGGCTCTGCAGGCAAGGCAGGTCCTGTAGCCTGGGGCCGTCACCCAGGGAAGTGTGCCCAAAGGGGAGGGCCACAGAAGGCAGAGGAGGCGCCCAGGTCCCATAAAGAGATCTGGGGGAACCTGGAGGAGCTGAGGTTGGCACCAACAGTGTCCTCCAGGGAGAGCTACTGTGAGGAGCAGATGAGCAGGGCCTCTCCACGGCAGGCTCTTGATCAATGGTAGTCCCAGCCTTTCTGCCTCACCAGCCTCACTCAGGCTGCTTCTGGTCCAAGGCCAGGGTTATCCCAGGTGTCTGCGAGGTCCCAGCCAGACTCAGAGCGTCATATATTTGTGTAGGACAGTGGCTCCAGCCATGCTCAAGGAACCAGTGAGAAGAGCCTGCCTGCTTGGCTGCCTGAGCACCGTGGGAGACAAGGAGCCCTGCCAGCCAGTGCAGGCTGCCCTGGATCTGCCCCAGGGCACTGGTGTCAGGAAGGAGGGAGAAGCTGTGACGATGTGGCAACCACTTGCATCCCCCCAATCCCTCCTAGACACATCTGCCACCTCTTCCCTACCCTCTCCCTGGCTCTGCCATCCACCCCACTCACATGGGCAGTCCTGCCCTGGGTAGCCCCGAGCCCCACAGCCCAGGTCAGCTCTGACGGGCCTGGCAGCAGCGACCCAAGCCATGGCCTATTAGTGTTCTCCTGGGGGGACTGCCTGCCCGGGTATCAGAGGGAATGTTGGAGAACATTGCAGGCCCTGCCTACCTGTCTCCTGTGAAAAGCCTAGACCCTCCTGGAAGGCTCCCATGGCCAGGGGGATTCAAGGAGAGGCAGGAAGGCCACCTGCTGGGGGTGATTCTTGGGGGACCCCACATGAAGGATAACAAGAATTACCTATTATCACCCACGATGCGGGGAGTCATCACTGCATTTCAGGTGGGACCCTGTATAGGAACAATTTTATTCAAAGCTCGCCACAACTCCGAGAGGTTTCTGCTCCCAGGTCGGAGAGGCAAAGTTTCAGACCCCAAATCATACAGTTCCTATCTGGTCTCCCTGCTCCTCCCTTGCCCCCTCAGACTATTTCCAGCATGGCAGCGGAGTGAGTCTGGTGGACACAGCCCACAGCTGTCCTCCCTCCAGACCCTGCAGTGGCTCCCTTTCACCCAGGGTAAACGCCCGAGGCCTCACATAGGCCGCCACACCTTTGCCTGATCTGGCTTCCCAGTGCCCCCAAACTTCTCTCCTACCACCTCGCTTCACTGGCCCCACTCCAGCCCCACCAGCAGCCTCTGCCGTGTCTCAAATGGCCACACAAACTCCGGCCTCAGGGCCCTTGCACGGGCTGCTCCCTCTGCCCGGTAGGCTCTTCCCCAGCCGCCGTATGGCTCCCTCTCACTTGCTTCAGGTCTCTGCCCCAGTGTCACCTCCCGAACCCCCCAGCTTTCTCTATTCCCTTTGCTCTGCTTTATCATTATTATTTTCGGTAGCGCTTCTATATTGATTTGTGCATTGCCTGTCTCCCTTCACTGAAATGTAAGCTCCACGATGGCAGTGATTTTGCCTTTGGTCCCCTGCTGGATCAGGCCCTCGATCAGTGCAATCTGTACTTGATAAATGCATGCAGAATGACTGAACGGCACCAACACCAGAGCTCAAAAGCTCTAACCATCAGGTACCCTGAGGTTGGGGGAGGGTGGGTGCCACGGTCTGCTAAGCCCTGGGGTCTGTGGTTCTGAGCGGCTTTCTTTTTCTCACGGCCAGAGGGAACAGAGGACAGCGAGTTTGACCCCAAGCACCCGCTTCCTGTGCCCAGTTCACGCAGCATGGCCTCCAGCAGTCTGCCTTGGGCTCTGCACAGCATCCTTCTCTGGGCTGCCGTCCTTAGCCAGCTCTGCCCCACTTCCTTCCTCTTTTTTCAAATTTTTAAAAAACTTTTTGGCCGCACCACGCAGCATGTAGGATCTTAGTTCTCCGACCGGGGATCAAACCCGCGCCCCGGAGTCTTAACCACTGGACCACCAGGGAAGTCCTCCCACTTCCTTCCTCTTGACTCTGAGGCTTGAGGGAAGCACTGCCCTTTCTCTCCCAGCCTTGGATTCAAGTCCAAGTTCAGAGCAGCTCTGCAGACTCTGAATTCCTCGCCTAGCATTTCCTCCAAAAGGCCGTCTGCATCCTCTCAACACTTGTTCCCTCAAAATAATGCCTACCGAGCATCCTCTATGGGGAGAGGGACCCAGTTTCCAGCTCTCTGTGCCGCTACCGGCCCAACCTGACCCAGGAGGCCATATAAGACGAAGCTGAAGCAGGAAGGGCTGGGCTGTGAGGCAGGGCCCAGAGAATGTGGGAGCAGGAGAGGGAGCCTCTAGACGCAACCCCATCCCACTCTACTTCCTCCCTTGGGTGAGAGAGGCAATTTCTTGGGGCAGCAGGGTGGAAAGCCAGCTGTACGGAGGACGGAGAGCAAGCCAGGAACTTGATTTGAAGGACACATGCCAGCCTGTGTCTTCTTCCTCAAGCCCCATTCTGAGAAAGCTTCCCTCTCCTGCCCCCTCCCCGACCCCCAGCTGCTGACCCCCTGCGCCAAAATGCCCGGTTACCTGCCCAAGGTCCCTCTCCCGGGAGCACCTTGGAGGCATGGCAGGGGTCTGATTCCCCCTAGCCCACCTGTGTCTCCCAAGTGGAGAGGTGGGCAACCTTCTCCTGTGCTTCAGAATCCAGGCCACAGGCTGCCACCTGCCCCTGCCCCACGTGGGCACAGACTTCCTCATTCCAAGAACTCCTAGATGTTAGGCTTCTATCCAGATTTCTCCATGTCTTTGCTGACTGCTGGCAACGAATCCTGGAAGGAGAAGAGAAATGAAGGCCTCCACCAGGCCGGCAAATCGGCATCATGAATGTCCTGACGAGGGACCCTGGGGAAGGGCAGCTACTGGGAACAAGAAAACACACAGAGTCCCAAGACTGGTGGGGTCCCTGTGGCAGGAGGCGGTATCTGAGCCTGATCAAATCTCAAAAGGGCATTAACAGTAGACCGTGAACTCCCTCCTTGGGCCTCAGAATCCTGGAAGGGCCTCTGAGTGGGTGGCAATGGGGTGGGACCCTCAGGACTTTTCTCCTTAAGGTTCCTTGTACCCCTCTCAATGGCCCTGGGGAAGCCCCCCACACTTCCTCCACTCCTCCCTGCAGAATGGAGTGGGCCCAGGAACAGGGGTCTCACCTTCAAGGCTGGGCTGGCCCTCAGCCAGTCAGCTCTGCTGGGGACCTCCCAGCCCCCTTGCCCCTCAAGCTCTGCTCTGCGAGAGGATGTGTTCAAGTTTCACGGGGCAGACTAGCCCAGGAACTTCAGAAGGCCCAGCTCTGTCTGGTAGGCCTGCAGTGCACACACCTTGAGCCACTACTGTCTTTTCCTTGAATGTTGGGCCCCCCAGACCAAGATGACCTCAAGAGTAGGACCCAGTGTGACTGGTTTGTGCCCCCAGGCCCATGAGCAGGACACACACTGTGCCTCCACCACTTTCTAACTGTGTGACCTCAGTCATGTGACTTCGCTCCTCTGTGCCTCAGTTTCCTCCTCTGTAAAATGGGTAGAATCATCAGCCTATTTCATAGGATTGAGGTGAAGTTAACTGGGATACTCCATGTAAAGCACTTCAAACAGTGCCGGGCACCTAGCAGGTGCTCAATAAATATTACTTGTGTGTCCCTGTCACCACTTAGTGTTCCTCCCTGAGCTAGGAAGGATTCCAGGATTGCGGCCAGCTAGGCTTTCTCCCCAAGATGACCTGATCCCTTAGGAAACACGAGAGGAGAAGGGGGCCCTCACAGCTGCCTCCAGGCCCCTGGGGGTTGTGGCCACTATGGAAAGCCCCGACTCACCACACTGTTTGGATTGGGTTTCTATTCCCAACACCGGTGAGAGGCCGGCTATTTATGGGCTCCCTAACCCACCCCCTGGGCAGCCAGACAGTGCGTGGGCTAGGGACCACATGGACGGCCGCCCGCTCCCCCACCCAACCCGGGCACTCTGACCGGGGCACGTTTCACACGCCGGTTACCCTGCCGGCTCCGCAGTGGCCTTCCCGGCTCCATCTGGCCCCCTGAGGGAGGAGCAGAGATGGACGGGATGTGAGGGGTCTCCCGCCTCTTCATCCTGGCCTCTGGCTTCTAGAAGGTCTCTTTGAGGAGAGGTGGGTTCTTGGGGACATGGGGCTGATACACACACCCCTTTCCATTTCCACCCTTACAATGACACATGCCTCACCTGGTGTCTGCCGTGGTGAAAACCCAGGCTCTGGAGCCAGACTGCCTGGGTTCAAGTCCCGCTTTGGGTCCTCGTTAGATGTGACCTTGGGCTAGTGCCCTACGTTCTCTGTTCTCAGTTTCCTCACCTGTAAAATGGAGCTAGGGCTAATACCTGCATCCTAGGGTCATCATGAGGGTTAAAGGAATTGACACAGGTAAAGTGCATGGCACCAGGCCGGGCACACAGAAAGCTCTCCAAGTCAGTATTCTCATCCCTGTTGGGTCTGGTGCAGGATGGCAACCCTGCCTCCTTCACCCGGCTCCTGTTCTCTGACTAGGCAGGATGGTTGTCGCCTCCGTGCAGATGTAGAAACCGAGCCCTAAATGGGAGAAGTGACCTCTCCAGGGTCACACAACTGGGGATGGCAGAACCCAGGCCCTCTTAGGGCTCTTGCCAGCACACTGGCTGCCTCTTGATCTTTAACCACTAGAGTCCTCCCCCTACCCCTCACCAAAGAGACAAGGATCTCCACTGGCCAGTCCCAGCAAGGGAAGGTGAGGGCCCTGACAGGTGTGCGCCCAGCAGGAGCCAGGCTGAGCCCATCCTCGGGGCCTGCCTTCCCCTTGGCCAGTGCCTCCAGCCAGCCCACTCGGGACAGGGGCTATTTTTAGCAGGTGCTGTTTGCCTGACGGCGGGGATATTTGCAAAGGGTCAGTCTGGTGGTGTCCCTTGGCTTTCAACTAGAAACAGCTCTCGGATGTGCAACCGATTGGCTGAGAGCATGAGGCTTTGGCGAGCCTTTTCCCTTTACACAATGTGGCCGTTTCTCCTTCCTGTCCACCCTCTTGCCAAGCCCACAGCTTCTGTTCCTGGCTCCCCGCCGCCAAGATGGTGACAGCCTTCCCAGGTCTGGTGGGATGAGCAAATTGGGCAATTTCCTGGCCCTGGCCCGGCATCTTCCCTCCGCTAATAAACCTGTGGCTAACCAGCCGTGGCCTCACGCTCCACGGCTTAGAGCACCATGCCAGCAAGGCCAAGGTCAGGCTCTCCCCAGACTGGCTGGCATCACAGGGAGGTGTGCTCTGTCCCATGCCTCAGCCTGCAGCCCTCAGAGATGAGGGGATCCGCCCTGGGGGCAGCTGTGAGCCGGTTAGCTTGTGGGCATCTCTGTGTCCCCAGCCCTGGGAGGGCCTAACTGAGCTGGTCCGCCTGCTGCCGCTGGGCAAGGCGTGGAGCTGGGCGCTTTCCTACGTGAAGGCTGGCACGTATGATGGTGGGAAAACGCTGGAGACCAAGCAAGTGCTAGGTAGGAGGCACACATAAGGCCGCTGAGCCAGTTTTCTACATTGGCTGGAGTGGCCCTGGAGAGGTGGCAGAGTGTGGTGATTAAGAGAACAGACTGTGGGGTTCCAATCCGGACAGGACGCTTAGCAGTGGTGTACCGTTCTGTGCGCCAGTGTCCCCATCTGTAAAAAGGGGATGAACATAGGCCTCTCGTGAGGATGGAGTGAGCTAAGGCTTGGAAGCCCTTAGAACCGTAACCGCTACGTGAGTGTCAGCTCTTGTTACCATTGCAGTACCTCAACCCCCAACGCTGGTTCCACGGACCCTGTGCCCCCCATCTGGCCCCCACTCCCACTCCTTCCCTCCTACCAAGCAAGCCTTCACTGGCCCCACAGCCCTCAAGCTGTTGAAGCCCAGGCACACGGGTGGCCCCTCCTCACCCCTCTGGGAGGCCAGATGCTGGGGGTGGCCGGGCCTCAGGTGGGTCCTGCCACAACCCCTGCCAGAGAGAAGCCCAGTGTCCGGGGAATGGGCTGGCACCGGGCAGGTGCCCTGCTCTGCTCCTGCGGCTCCTGCCCAGGAGGGCGCGGCCACTGAGCTCAGGTCTATAAATAAGGTATCTGGGAGGACCGGCTTTAATTTGCACTTTACCTATTGGTGTTTACTTTGCTATTTCCAATATGGTAATTTAATTCTGTTGGGCGCCTGGCTGTGGGGGCACCTCGGGTGTGCGGTTACCTGACCGCACCAGGAGTGACTCCTGTGTCTCTCTGCAGCTCTGGACACAGATGCCTCAGGGACAGCCATGGTCTGTGGAGCCCCCAGGTGTGGGCACAGCGTGGAGGGGCTAGGCTGGACATTGAGACCCCTCTGTACCCGGACCCACAGTCCTCCCCGCTCCGTTTGGCTTGCCCTCCTGAGAGCAGTGCCCGCACCTCCCTTCCCTGCTGCCCATCCTCCACATCTCTTCCCGCCTTAGGCCAGGGCCTTCGTCTCTGCTGAGATGACCACCCTCCTCCAGCCACCTGGGAGCTCTCTTCAGACTTCTCTCACGGCCACACAGCTAATTGTGGGACAGCCTTGGAGATTTTGCTTGCTGTTTTAAATTTTTGTATTTTGTCTCTGCTGTGAGATTGGGAGCTCCCTGAGGGCGGGGCCGTGTCTCCCCTCAGACGGGGGCTCCCTGAGGGCGGGGCCGTGTCTCCCCTCAGACGGGGGCTCCCTGAGGGCGGGGCCGTGTCTCTCCTCAGACTGGGGCTCCCTGAGGTCGGGGCTGTGTCTCCCCTCAGTCTGGGGCTCCATGAGGGCAGAGAATGTGCTTTTCCCTCAGCTTAGGGGTCTTAAAGGCTTTGGCCCAGCTCTACTCCCTCTGGTCCACTGGGGCCACAAAAAGTGTGCTTGTCCTTCTCTTCACTGGCTGGCAGGACTGAGCTGTGACTTTTGTGGGCCATAGGCACTTTGCCTGTGTGAGGCCTTCTTCCATAAACTTTGCTGGCATAAAGACAAACCCATGTGTATTACATATGAAAACCTTTTCTTTGACTTACAAGATAATTTTTTTCCTTCTGACTTTAAAATAAAACCAAATATTTTCCTGGGCCCCTAAATGTCTTAAGGGCTAACCCTGTCCCAGCTGTGCCTGGTGGGTGCACGGGGCCTGGGCACAGGAACCAGCACGGAGCCCGGTCATCTGGTGGGGACACCTTTCCCATCCCTTAGCTCTTATAAACCTCAGGAAGTCCCTAGGAGTCAGGCAGGGCCAGCATTCCTATCCCACACCATCAGCGCGGCCACGGCTGCTGCCACTGGCAGCGGCACCCCAGGGACCCCCCCTCAGTGGCACAGTGCCCCGTGCCAGGCGCTGTGCTGAGCACACGTCACCCTTGTCGTATCTAAACCTCAGAGTCATCCCACGAGGCAGGCACTGCGATTATCTCCCATTTCACAGATAAGGAAAATGAGGCTCAGAGGGGAGAAGTGATGGGTTCAAGGTCACCCAGCGGTCAGTGACAGGGCGGGAATGGAGGACCCAGAGGTCTGGCTTCAGAAAGTCTAGGTCGTTGCCCTCCAGAAAGGGTGAAGGGCCAGGCCAGGCGTAGGTCAAGGTCAGCTACGGAGATTGGTTCTGACGCCTCCAGGCCTGTTAAAAGGGGCGGGGCAAGATCCTGCCCTGGAATTACCAGCTTTCTGGCCCAGGGCTCTCGGCACTGGGCTGGGCCTGCTAGACTTGATTCCCTGGTGGGGAGGCAGTACGGGGACTCCTGACGAGGTGCCCCCGCCCTTCCTGCTCCAGGTCTGCTAGCTTTCAGGCCCCCTGTCGCTGCCCTTCCGGCCACCTGGTCCCAGAGGCTGGGTGTCCTCTGGGCGGGGAGCTGTGGGGCCCGGAGGGTAGGAGGAACCTCGTGGCGTGGGGAGTGAGGAGCTCAGAGTGGGGGTCAGGTCTGGAGGAACCCCCGTCAGTGATGACGAGCTTGGGGACGCCCTCTCCTGCTCTGCCGGCCCATCTCTACATCACTACCGTTGTTTCCTCTTTTTACCACTTTGCTCTACATTTTTTGGCCTGTTTTTTCAAAACTCCGTCTCTGCTTTATTTTTGACTCGTCAATGTCTTCGCCTTCTGTCTCTCGCCCTGTTCCTCTCGCCCTGCTTCCTTCCCCTCTTCCTGCCATCTCTGTATCTTCTCCCTCTGCGTCTCTTTTGTGTGTCTGGTAGGTTTCCGCTGTCCATCTTTCCTCTCCCGCTCCGTCCCCCTGTTTCTCTTCCTTCTCTCTCTCTCTGAATGCTTCTCCATCTCCTGCAATGTCTGTCCCTCTGTCAATCTGTGTCTCTGGTTGTCTTTCTCCCTCTCCCATTATTCTGAGATGTGACAGTGCCTGGCCCAGCAGGAACAACAGTTCCACACACAAATCACCCAACAAAGGTGAGAAAATGTACTCCAAGGGAGCATAAGGCGCTGGCCCTACTGCATGTTGTGGGAAGTGTTCCCCCCCATGCTCCCCGCTCCGCCCCCCCACTCCAGCCGATCAGGTGCGGGCTCCCGTGGCCAACGGGAGGGGCTGCGCGCCCAAGCTGGGGAAGGGAAGCAGCAAAGGCCTTTTGTGCAGCCCAGGCCTGCTGGCTTTCAAGCAGCAAGTCTTTCTCTCGATCCCTGGAGACACTAAAGGGCCCATCTGCATTTGTGTTTCATGCAGGTAGAGGAGCAGGGGCAGGGATGGGGAGAGAAACGGGGAGGGCAGCAGATACCTGGGGTCACCCTGGGCCCACCTCTGTGCCTTCTTGGCTGGGGGACCTCTTTGTTGGTGGGCATCGATAATAACTGACTAATGGGGCTGTTTTCAAGATCAAATAAGACCATGTGTTGTAACTAAAAAGCCCAGTAAAGGGGCTTCAAGGGGTTTGGTGTGGGCCAGGAGCAGAGCACGCCCTCTATGAGTAAGAGGGCTTACTTAGCCCTTAAAGTAAGCCCCCAAGGGCTTACTTTAAAAGCCTTCATTTACTTGAGGTGACTCACCTCCTCCAGAAAGCCTCCTAGATTAGCTCCAGTCCCCTAGGGGTCCCTTCCAGCCACTGAACCCCTTCAGCCCTTAGGTACCTTGCTCACCCTCCACATCAGAATGGGCACTGGTCATTTCTATCTCCCCAAGTCAGAGGGTGGCTAAGGACAGGGCCACATGTCTGCTTTCCCTTGTGGTCCCAGGGCCTGGCCCAGGTGGGGTGCACCGGATGTCCTTGGTCATAATAACACTGCCCTGTGGTCCTCCTCCTGAAAATCAGAGGAGCCTTTGATTTTCAAAGCATTTCAGCAGATGCTATACCATTTGATTCTCACCCAGCCCACCGAGGAAGGCAGGGAGTGGATTAGCGTCCCCATTTTACAGGCAAAGAAACTGAGGTTCAAAGAGATTGAGTAACTCGCCCAAGGTCAGTTAGCAAGTGGGACTAGTAAGAAACCCAGAGTCTGTATGCAGTTCCCATTTTATAGACAGGGAAACCGAGGCTGAGGACAATGGAAACAAAGCTTAATAGAGATAGGGTCCAAGTTAAAACCTAAGTTAACACACACCACACCACACCACACCACAATGACTGGACCATCCTTCTGACCTCCACATGGTAGACACATATTTGGGGGACACCTGGCTTTCAGAGAGGGCTTAGAAGCCCCAGAGCTGTGTTGGGGGGCCTGCCAGGTGACTCAGTGCCATGGGGATCCCAGATGTGCCCTCGTGGCCCTGCCCAGAGGATAGGCCACTGTGCTGCCCACAGGTGACATGAGCAGAGGATAGGCTGGATAAAGACCCCCTGTCCATCTCTCTCCCTCCTTTGCCTGCCAGGCTGAGTGCTTGGTTCTGCCTTTGGCCGCCAGGATAAGGGAGCAGCAAGAGACAAGGAAGGGTTGGTCCCACAGGAGCTTCCCACAGGCCACATACGCCTCTACCCTCCTTTGAGACGATGAGGAGTGTCTCGCGTGTGGTCTGAGGACTCACCGCAATGTGCAGACCTCTCTCCAGCCACCTCGGCTCTCAAGATCTCCAAGTCCTGACTCAGAATCCTTGATCTCGGGCTTCTCAGCCCTAGGATTTCAGGATTAGCATCCCTGCCTGGGTTCTGTGTTTTGTCTACGAAACATGCACTGATCCATTTCCCCATTTTATTAATGAGGGAGGCCTGTTCCTGAGATAATCAGAGTTTCCAGTGTTACCGTACCAATGAAGTGTCACCTAAGGGCAGAGACTCGACACTTGGGTTAGAGGTTGCAACTGTCTAAGGGAACCAGGTAGAATTTCCAGGTTAATGTTTGAAATATTGAAAAGAGCTCAGGACCCGTCCTGTCATCACAGACTCCTGAGGGTTTGGGCCCCCAGGCTCGGGACGCTTAGAGGAGTCATAAGACTCTTCTGTGGCACGCACGGGCTCCAGACACGTCCATAGAGAGGCCTGCAGGCACGCACGTTCACATATACACAATAACACACATGCCCCAGAAGAGCCAGCAGGCTGGGCCTGGGGTGATGGGACTTGTTTGCCAGCCCAGTCCTTTAGGCTCAGCTTGTCTCCTGGCTCCAAGCATTATGATTTCTCACTTGGGGCTGTTCACTTTAAGCCCTTCCCATATGAGCTGTGAACCGGGCGATGTGTGGGAACGTCCAAGCTAGTCGGGGGATAAGATCTGTGGACTGAAATCACAGGTCCAAGCGGGGCGTGATGTGTGCTCTTGGCAGGGCGAGGTCCAGCGTGGGAGCAGAATTGTGGGCCAAGTGGAAGGCACATCACATTGGGATAGTCTCTGCTGTGGTGGGTACATTCTTGCCAGGATCACTCTCTATGCTTTGGGGGAGTGGAGAAGAGTTCCAGGCTTCTAGCAGCTGACTATCTTCAAGTCTCATGTATTTTGCTTCAAATTACACTTGTAGGATTTACCTCCCTAATTAGCATTGGTTTCAGCTGTTACAATGAGTGTTCATTCCTTAAGGAGGTACCCCAACATACGGAGGGACCTCAAATGTGTGCTCGGAGCTGGGGGGGAGCTCACCTGACAGGCAGTGATGGCCACAGATAATCACTGAGGTGTGCCATCCACCTGGGGAGCTAAGACTTCACAGCACCCGGCAGTTCCTAGGAAGATGGTAGGTAAAGGTGGAAACGGCTGGCGAGTCTGGCCTCCAGCCTGTGATGGCGGATGCAACTCATCAATCCAAAAGCTGGTGGAGCTGGTCTTATCCAACTTATTCATTTTACAGACACAGAAATTGCAATCTGGAGTGGAAAGTGACCTACCTGTAATCCCACAGCTAACAAACAGTAGAGCCAGGAGTCAAATGCATATCTCATGTTGCCAATTCCAGCACCCCCTTCCCCTGACTGAAGCCCTGTGGCTACCACGTGGCTCTTCTTCCCTCCTGTAAGTGACAGCAGTAGGGGAGAGGGTGGTGGGCGGAAAAGGATGGGTACAGGTGAGGATGGGACTACTTTGGCCAACTACTTCCTGGCATGTCCCTTCTATCTCGGTCTCAGTTTCTTTATCCATAAAATGGAACACTTGACCTCCAAGACTCCAAGACGTACCAGACCAGAACATTCCTCCCTGGCCGCTGAGAAGCCTTAAGAGATGGGATGGAGCCAGAGTGAAGCAGTGGAAAACCGTGGCTCCAAGACCAGGAGGCGCCTGGTCCAGGGGAGGGGGGGGGCCACAGAAAGCAGTGAAGTTAGTGCTGTGCCCTCCACCCCAGCTATTTTTACCCTGGAACACTGGACTGCAAGAGTCCTGGCTAAAAATACCAGCAGCCTGAGCTCTGAGCATCCTCTCCCCAGAGAAGGGGGGTGGGGGCTGGCAAGGAGTGGGGTGTGGGGACCGGGGGTTTGAGGGCATTTATCTTTCTTCTTCCCAAGCTGGGGTGCCTTGGGGGTGACTGGGAAGGAGACTCCTTCCCCCAGAGAGCCCTTCCCCCAGATAGCCCAAGAATAAGCTTGTTTTTGTCATTTTCGGCAACCTCAGCCAGCCCTATCCACACACATACACATTTTTTTTTTTACACAATGTAATGAGTCTCCTGCAATTTTGTGTTCTGTTCTTTTTCGCTTATTCTTCCATAAACAGTTTATGTTGCCACATGGTCTTCATATTAGTCATTCTTAATGGCTGCATAATATTCCATCCAAGGGACTTTTCTGTTCCCTGATCTCTGGGCATTTGATGGCTTCCAGCTTTCCATTATTATAAATAAAGCTGCCTTGGACATCTTTGTGCATGTGGCTCTTTCCTTCTCATTAATTATTTCTGTAAGATAAGTGCCCAGGTCAGCGAGCAAGGCTGTTTATGTGCCATTTGATGTGGGCTGCCAAACTGCTTTCCAAAAGTCAATGAAGGAGGTTTAATGTAAGGATACATCCACGCTGGGAGCCAAGTAGAGTCAGGCTGCTGGGAAACCGGAGCTGGGAGCCAACGGGAGCTCAAACAGATGCCTCCAGCTCCCAAGGGCCTGCCTTGTTCCAGCTTCTCTGCTCTGCCAGCTCCATCTCTCTCTCTTTCTTAAGCTTTTTAAATTTTGACCTAGCAGAGCTGTCAGCTCTGAGGACAAATCACTTTGTAACTCACTGCTCACGTGTTCTTAGCACTTACTTTGTCTCAGGTACTGTACCAACTGCCTGTGACAATTACCTTAATTTTCACAATCACCTTCTGGGGTAGGGATTATAATTATCCCCATTTTACAGATAAAGAAACCAAGACAAGGAAAGACTAAGTAACTTGTTCAAAGATGTAGTCAGTAACTGGCGGGGCCAGGTCCCACCTCACTAGCTTGCCTCACTGCAAACATATACTCTGGACCACTATCCCAGTCTCCCTGGCAACACAGAGGCTCCATATCCACCACTAATGGCCTATCATTTCTGAGTTCAAATTCTGAAGAGGGAGAACCTGGTTGGCTCAGGTCAGCCTATGGATTGGAACCCTAGAGTCAAGGTCCAATCATCTGTGACGGGGGTAGGCTCAGACAGGAGGAGGGTGGGCCATGAGGGCAGCTGGACAGACCATCCTGATGTCCCAGCATTGGAATTTGCCAAAACACATTTAAAAGTAGTACAGTTGAGCCTTGAACAATGCGGGGGTTAGGGGCACCCATCCTCCACACAGTGGAAAACCTGTGTATAACTTTACAGTTGGCCCTCTGTATCCATGGCTTGGCATCTGAAGACTCAACCAACCATGGATTGTGTAGTCCTGTATTTTACTTTAAAATTTATTGAATTTTTATTGAAAAATATTCCACATATAAGTGGGCCTGCACAGTTCAAACCCATGATGTGTTCAAGTGTTAACATGACGCACTGTTACACTGAACAAAAAGTATACACTGTATAACTGGTGTGAATGCTAACTTGTTTGCATTTGCCTTTCTTGGATTATTTGTAACGCTGAATATGTTTCCTTATGTTCCTTTTGTGTGTGTTGTCCACATCCACCCATCTTGGATATGCTTTATATCTTAACAGGTATGAATGCCGCACAGAACATCGATGTGCTGAGAGGGGCTGTGGGTGGAGCAAGGACGATTTCTCCCTAAGTGGTTTCTCCTTTGTCCTGAAGCCTGAGGGGCTTTGACTGGCTTCCCAATCAGTGTTTCTGAGAAACCACCTTCTCCCTGCCAACCTGGCGTGCTACTTGGACTAGACAATCTTGAGCAGGGACCTCTCCAGCTAGGAGGATCTCTGCATTTGCCTTCTCCTGTCTGGCGCCTTCTTCTGAATGAATCAACTGCGAGTTCCCAGGAGCCCTGGTTTGCTGCTTGTACTGTGGGACACATCCTCAGTTTGCCTCCCCTGTCCGCTCTTCCTTGGCTCTTGTCTCGTCTCAATTCTGGACTGAATGTGTACACACTTTTGCCCCCAGGCTCCCAGAGAGAGCGCTCCTGTATCTGTACCACTCTCTGTGGAAATGTGCCATCATTCTTATAAGAAGCTGAGGGTTCTCTCTCCCGCCGTCTATCCCCAGACCCTTTGGGGGACACATCGCCCACAAATCGCTTAGCTCCGAAGCACAGAACCTTCGATCAAAGGGGGTAAGACCGAGGAGGGGGCATGCTACAAAGTAAACTAAGCAGCTGACACCGACAGGGAGGGGCCAGGCCTGGTGAGAGACCCTTGCAGGGTGCCAGTGGTGTGGAGGCAGGGGGAGCCCCTCCAGGCAGGGAGAGCTGACGACTATCAGGTCAGCCTTTAACCGGCAGCCAGATAGCTTTGCACTGAGCTGCCCGCTCTTGCCAGATGTTCCCAGCTATTCCATAGCTGGGGGTGCTGGTGGTACAAGAGGTGCTCTCTGAAGCCAGGGATTCAGGTTGACCTGTGAGATCCTATCCATGACCTTGGCTTCTGTGGTCCAGAGCTCCATCACGGGCTCTGGGAGCCAGCACATGCCCAGTGCTTTGGGCTGTAGCAGATGGTTCACAGCCTCCTCTAGGGAACTGTGGGTGGTCTTAGTGGACCCTCCTCTGCCACGCCTTGGAGATGCTCAGGGGCTGCCCACAGGCAGTGAAGTGGATAGAACCAGTAGGAACCAGTGCTCCTCTCTGCTGGCTCCCTAGGAAGTCGGCTGGCTCCTGATTGTTCGGAGCCCAGTCTACCTGTCACCCATGGGTGACCCTTCTCCTATGTCAAGAGCCATAGTTCAAGGTTGTTTTAAAATCTCTGCTCCTGATGTCAGGAATATGATCCCTCCTAACTCAGAAGATCAACAGACAGAATGTCCTGGGGCTGGTCATTTGTTTCCTGTGGCTGAGACCACAAAGTTCCTTTATATCTATTCTCTTCTTTTATGGTGATAAAAGTTTTAGTTGGGTACAACACTCTCCACCAGGGACCACATTTTCCTGCTTCCCTTGCCATTAGATGTGGCTTGTGACTAGGTCCTAGCCAATGGGATGGCAAGGAAGGAGTGCTCCCTTTCATTTTTCTCTTTCCCACTGGCTGGAATGCAGATGCAATAGCAGGAGCTGGAGCAGTCATTTTGGACCATATGATGAAAGCTGCACATTGAGGAAGGCAGAGCAGCAAGACTGAAGGAATCTGGATACCTAACACGATTAAACCATTGCATCATCTGCGGACTACATACTTGGATGTATAAATGTATCAAATTCGGTCCTGCTTAAGCCTCTGTATTTTGGAGTTTCTTTGTCCCAGCAGCTTACCCTACATACTCATTACTGTTGTGTCTCAGTGAAATGGCCATATCTGGGCCTACATGGATATGTCTGGTCACCGGAAAGACTGGGGCTCATTCTTTGGCAGACTATTATTTTGGTGGTCCCCAATAGATCGTCCCTCTCAGGATTCACACCCTTGTGTGGTCTCTGCTCACAGTGACTCTGGACTTAGCCATGTGACTTGTTTTGGCCAATGGGACATTAGCAAGAGTGATGCAGATAGAAACTGGGTAGCACTTACATAGCGGGGCTTGTACTCTTAGAATTCTGGCTCTTGGGATGCTCCTTCTCCAAACTCAGCTTCCAATCTTGAGAAGCCCAACACAGCCAGAAGGAGAGGCCACGTGGAGGAGAACTCAGGCCCCGTGCTCAGCCCCAGCTGACTCTGTACCGATTCGCCAACCTGAGTGGACGCATCCTGGAAGTGGTCCTACAGTCTGAGGCATGGAGCCATGGAGCAGAAATGAGCTGTCCCCACCATACCCCGTCCAAACTGCAGAATCAACATCAAATAAATAACTGTTGTCTTAATCCACTAACTTTGGGGGTAGCTTGTTACACAGCTCTAGGTAACTGACATACATGTGGATGGCCCCAGGACCTTTGCACTGTCTGAAAAACTTGAAGTCTATTGTGCTTTTCTCTACACCAAAACACCAAATGTGTCATCCTCACACCTTGAAACTAAAACACTACACAGGAAGTTGCTGATGCTCTGGAAATACTTGAGGGTGGGAGTGTGGGTGGGGGGCTACCCACCCCTCCCTCAACTCTGCAGGTGGTTATCACTTGGCTTCACGCTTGGATCTGTAGCTCCAGGAATGGGATGGGTTCCACAGACCACCCCTGCTTTCTCACAAAGCTGCTGAAGTGTCACGCCTCTTAGATGAGGGTTTGGGGCAGCATTTGGCCGGCAAGGGCTGCCTGTGTCAACAATGGACTCCCCAGTACGTATTGGAGGACCCAATGAATGAATGAACAAATGAATAAATTGCAAACGAAAAGTAACTCATCTGGATCAAAGCAGGAGGTGAAGGTGAGAGAAGTATAGAGGGGTCTCCCAGGAGGGCAGGGTCAGTAGAGAGTCCAGGTGTAATGAAGATTGCTTTGGAAGTATTTTTAACTCTTTCAAAATATAATTATAGTAGCTAACATTGAGTTCTTACTATGTGCCAGGCACTGTGTGAAATGCTTTATGTAAGTTATTGCATTAATCATCTCAACAAGCCTGGGAAGTAAGTATTATGACTTTCATCCCATTTTATAGATGAGGAAATCAAGGCCCAGAGAGGTTAGGTAACTTGCCTATGTGGGCATGGGAGGATTTGAACTCAGACAGTCTGGCGTTAGCACCCAAGGGCATAGCTACCCTTGGAGAAAAGGCTAGGCCCTGGCATGCTTTATGCCATGAGTGCCAAGCCCGAGTCCACAACGTGCTCCGGGGGACCTTGGAATGCTCAGGTCAGAAGAGAAGAAGAAGGGGTCCCTGTGCCAGGCATGTGGGACACTAACATTGAGGCCCAGAGGTGGTGCCGCCTGCCCTGCGTGAGCACCCTCACCAGCTGCTCCCACTCACTCCTCAGAAACGAGCCTGGCCCATTCACACGTGTCCCTAATGCCAGGTTCCAAGAAAGCCACCTAAATACCTGGTATTTGAGATGTAAAGAGACCGGCTCCCTGTACTTAGTGCTTTGCTAACTTTTCCAATTATAGCGCCCTATTTTCCAAAGTCTAAAATGGACATATGTTATAACTGTCTTGGGCCCCAAGGTTTCAGAAACACCCTTAAGTCTCCTGAAATATAATCGTATATTTTAGACTAATTCCTAAAGGGCAGAGTGGGGTTATCTTTCCCATCTGCCAGCGCTCACACAGATCTGGTCTTTGTTTGCTAATGAGCCTGGGGCCTGGGTGCAGAGCAGCCTCAGGTGGAACCAGCTCTGTGCTGAGCTGGGTGGGCAGACGTGAGAAGGGAGATCCCAGGCTGAATGGGGCTGGGAGTGAGGGGGAGACCCAGTCCTGCCCTCCGGAAGAAGCCTCAGTCTGAGGGGAGACACAGCCCCTCCCTCAGGGAGCTCAGTCTGAGAAGGGCACCCCTGCCCAAGGAAGCCCCAGGCTGAAGGAGGAGGCAGGACCCATCCTGAAACCCAGCAGAGGACCTTGGAGGGCTGTGGAGGGATTCATTCCTGCTGGCTCCGCTGTCCCAGGGTGGGCAGGTGGCAGAGGGAGGCAGGTAAGCAGGCTGCCTGTGAGCTCCCAGGGCCTGGAGGCAGGCAGAGTAGGTAGGTGGGGGCAATGGAGCTGAACTTTCATCGCTCCTGGAGCCGGTGCGACTTCAGGCCTGCCAGCCAGGGCATTTTCTGGTCAATCCCGACTGTCGTTATTAAACATTTATTATGCAACGGAGATGTGCTTTTCTGGTCCCAGCGTTTGACCAGCGGTCTTGGTGAATAAATGGACTAGAACTAATCCCGTAGCTAAACAGTAAGGGCTTCGGAAAAGTCAACACCTCGCTTGCCTAATAGTTCCCAGGGAGGGGTGAGATAGAAAGTACCAGCGTTCACAATGCCCTTTCTCCTGAGATGGGAAAGCAGCTGGCCTGGAAACCAGGCCTCCTGACAGCATTGTGAACAGGGCAGAGATGACTCTGGAGCTTGTTAGGAGATAAAGGACACATTGAGAGTTTGAGCGTGTTCTGTGTACGAGACAGAGTCCTGGCCTGACAGCAGGAGAGCGAATTCCGCTCAACTCAGTCCTTAGTTTGCCAGCTGTCACCTCAGAAATTGGGAAGAAAATCCCTTTTCCCCAGAGGCCAGGCGTGGAGAGGAGGAGAGGGGAAAAGTCTGCAGTCTGAGAGGCAGACACAGCCCTGCCCTCAGGGAGCCCCAGTTCAAGGGGAAAGAAAACACAGCTCAGGGACTCAAAAGACAGAGCTATCACTAGCTGGGCCTTTGGGAAGTAAGGTCCATCCTTTCCCATCCACCTCATGGTTGGATGAAGGCCAGTGTCTGCTGGGATAGCCATCTGGAGGGAGCCAGACTAGACGTGTACAGAAACCAGAATGGGTTGGGTTCTCTGCCACTGTTTAGAGCCTATTCTAGGCAGTGCCGGTCCCTCACTCCAGGTGAGTCTTTCATCAAACCCAGAATGGGTTTCTATGGGATCAGTAAAGTGTCCCTGTGGTACTAGCCAAGTCATTATTTCCTGAGTGGGATGCAACCTAGATTAACCCTCTCAGTGGAGAAAGGGGCTTGTTTGGTTTGGAAAAGCTCCCCCCCGCCCCCCGCCAACCATGACTGGGTGCTTTAGTCCTAGAATAATTCACTAGAATGTACACTCCACAAGGGCAGAAGGATGTGGGTCTGCCTTACACACTGCTTCATCCCTAGGGCCTGAGACCTTGCCTTGTATGTGGTCGATGCCGAATAAAAATTGTTGAATTATATAGAGACAATTTTCCTTTTCAACACTAATTCAGAACTCCCCTTCTACCGAAAAAATCTCTTTGCTCAAGCTTTCCTAACTTCAGTGACAGCTACTCCAGAGCAGTGTATATCAAATTCATTTGCATATATAATCAATTGAATTCCAACTGGCTGTTTTGAAAAGGAAAAATAATAAATTCAGACTATGATTATTGTTGTGTAGCAAGCCCTATGCCAGTTGCTCTACAGACATTATATGGCTTAATCCTTGAAGGGAGGCCCTGTTTACTCACAAGGAAACTGAGGCTTAGGAAAATTAGAGCACACCTGAATTTACACCCCTTGGACATTGTAGAGCTGGGACTTGGACCCATTGCTGACTCAACCCCTCCCTTGACTTTTTTTCTGAATTCCATGGAATTATTTTTTTCCAGTTAGGTTTGAGATCCAAAAGGTAACTCCGTAAGGATTTGTTTAGGTCCTGCATGTGCCCCACACTGGACCCAAGAAGTCCCAGTCGCTAGAGCCACCAGGCCAAGCAACAGCCAAACACTGGGCCTGATGGAAGCTCCCGTGGCAGTTGACCCAATCTCCCTACGACTGCGGTTCCCAGCAAACCCTGGTCCTGCCAGCCCTGATTTAGTGACACCTGCCATCCAGACCAAAACGGATTATCCTCCAAAGCAGAGTGCATGCCAGACTTGTCAGTTCTTCCCAGAAAGTTCTCTCTTGGTGTTCAGAGTGGTCCGGCCAGAGGTGGAAAGGCATCTCATCTGGCCCATCACCCCGCCTGGCCCCCACCACCCCAGACGCTGCTCATGGACCGCGGGGATGTGGCTCACTCTTTCACTTTGTTCATTCACTGATTTTTCAGCTGGCCGAGCTCAGAGGATTCATTCTGCAGGCGGCCTGTCTTTTGAACCCTTCCCTGAAACCCTCCTCGTGATTGTTCTCATGTTACTCCATATACGTGCAAATGTCTCATCCCCTTTGTTGTTATTATTATTTTCTCCTAGTATGCACCAGGCACTGGCCATAAAATTATTTCTAATCTTTATTAAAACTCTACCTAGGGGACTTCCCTGGTGGTCCAGTGGTAAAGAATTCGCCTTGCAACGCAGGGGACACGGGTTTGATCCCTGGTCAGGGTAGTAAGAACCCACATGCCATGGGACAGCAAGCCTGCGTGCCACAACTACTGAGCTCGCGTGTCTCAACTAGAGAGACTGCGTGCTGCAAACTACAGAGCACATGCTCCCTGGAGTCTTTGCGCCACAACTAGAGAAGAGAAAAAACCCACACACCGCAACTAGAGAGAAACCCACGTACTGTGACAAAGAGTCTGTGCACCGCAACGAAGAGCCCGTGCGCCACAACGAAAGATCCTGCGTGCCTCAATGAAGATTCTGCGTGCTGCAACTAAAAGACCCGATGCAGCCAAAAATAAATTAAATAAATAAATCTTAAAAAAAAAAAAAACCTCTACCAGGATTACCCCCTTCTATGCATAGAAAAGTGAAGGCTTGCAGCTTGGAGAGGTCACGTATTCTGCCCAAGTTCAC
This sequence comes from Lagenorhynchus albirostris, assembly GCF_949774975.1. Lineage (NCBI taxonomy): Eukaryota > Metazoa > Chordata > Mammalia > Artiodactyla > Delphinidae > Lagenorhynchus > Lagenorhynchus albirostris. Next base: position 72,569,152 of record NC_083104.1, read on the forward strand.
TTAAACTCATAAATGTCAGAAGCAAGATTTGAATCTAGAGCTGGCAGCTCCGAAGGAGTTCTCTAAGCCAAACTAGCTGTTTATCAAAATTTGCTGAGAAGCTTTTAAAAATGCATCTTCTTTACAACAGAGCTGTGAAAAAGCGGCCCTCTATGCTTTGATATGGGTGGGGCATGTACCTGGAACAAGGCAAGTAGCTTGGCCACTGCTGGCCACTGCTGGCCCCAGGGGACAGTCCCCAGGAAGGAGCACCCAAGGGAGACTTGCTTGTCACTGTGTTCTCTTCAGTACCATCCTCCCTCCCTTCCTTCCTTCCTTCTTTCCTTCCTTCTTCCCTCCCTCCCTCCCTCTCTCCCTCTGTTCTTTTCACCTTTACAAAATTATATGAAAATCGTTTTTAAATCAAACAAAACTATAGATTCCAGGGCCCCCTCGCTGGACGTCCTATAAATCAGGGTTTCTCCAGGATTGGGCCTCAGGAAGCTGTATTTTAGCAAGCACCCTAGGTGGACACTGTAGCCCTCTGATCCCAGCCTCCTAGAGGCCTGACAGAACCTCATCCTGCCTGGCATGTCCCCCTTCCCCTGATCCTGAGTCCAGACCTTGGTACTGCCAGCTCCATGCGGACTCAAAGCTGCTGCTCGATACCTGGGGATGCTCCCCTCAATGTCTCCCCAGGGACATTGTCCAGCCAGATATCATGAACCCCAGACCTGCCAATAAGTCAGCACCACCCAGGGATGTAGCCCCTGTGTCCTGTGACCCCGCTAAAGCTCAGAGATCACACCCCCTTTCAGGTTCTGCCACTGCACACACCCGGGGCCTGCCACCCCCAGCCCCAGGGTCCCCCACCTGCAGTGTCAACAGGGCTACGTTGTTAGGTTTCCCTCCTACAAATGGCGGCCTCCTGACCACACTGTTCTGCCCCTTGGCTTTTCCCCTCATCATCTATCTGGCAGAGCTGCTAGTATTCCACAGCCGTGCGCAGAGAGCGACATCGCATCTCCCTGGGTCCAGGTGTTGGCATCTGTCCAGGAGTGGTGCGAGCACGAGTGACTCTGGAGCCAGACATCCTGGGTTCAAAGGCCAGCTTTTCCACACTGAGCTCTGTGACCTGGGGCAAGCTCTTAATCTCTGTGCTGTGAGGACATCAAGCTCTCAGAGTGAGGCCTGGCGCATAGGAAGGGCACAACGAATTTCTCTGCATCGTTACCATCCTCCCAGTGTCAGAGGGAAGACTAATGAGGGGTGGAAATCGATGTCTGGGCTCTGGAGTTAGACAACTTGGCCTCCAGTCCCACTCTGAATCTTCCTAGCTCTCTCTCTCTAACCTCTCAAAGCCTCGTTTTCCTCACCTGTGAAATGGGGCTGATGCCGGCCTCCCAGAAAGGTGGAGGATGCGGTCTGGTACCAAGCAGATGCTCAGCTAAACATTTATAGAATGAACAGCGGAATGAAAGTGGGGCAGAAGGAAGCCTGGTGGCCAGAGGTGTGCTGCCTGCCCCGCTGCCTTGGTTGGCTGGGGAGGGTCTGTCGGCACGTCTGACTGGGCTGCAGGAGCAGCCCCGTGTCCTAGCCCCCCTCCTCCCCAGTGCCCAGGGGGATCACAGCCTGAGGAAGACCCTAGACTGCCCAGGTATTCACTGGGGTGAGAAAACAGGCCTACTACCCAGCCTACCCCTCCTGCCAGTGGAAACCAGCCACACTCACAAGTCACGTCATTCACATCCAGGAGAAAACATCACCTCGAGGAGCGGGAAGTCTCCTTGGCCGTGTGGTGGGCGAGGGCTCTCTCGGCACTCAGATTGGAGAGGCTCTGGACTTAGCCGAAGGAGAACAGACAAGCAAAAGCAGAGCCTGTGTGGTGGAGCCCGTGGGCAGCTCAGCGGGCCTCGGTGGAGCTGCCCCCATGCCTCCAGGCTGCCTCCTTCCAGGGCCAAGCGAGCCCCCTTCTGACGCTCCAACCCTTCTTTAGGGGCGTCAATCAGTCCATCTGCTTGGCTGTTCTGACTGAAGCTGGAGGAGGAAGGACGCCTCCGGCCCTCGCTGAGTCCATCACCCACGGGCTAGTTTTCCAGGACCAAAGGCTGCGAGGTGCCCACCTGCAGGCACAATGAACTCACTCATGCCTTCGTTTGGTGGTTATTTTTTTCTGTTATTAGGCTGAAAAGCTTGCTGAGAGGCAAACTCTTGTTCATCTTATTACCATTCCTAGGGATTAAGGAGGTGAAGCTCGGGTGTTATTATTCATATCCCCAAAGGTCAAGGGACACAGAGTGGCTAGAGTAACTGAGCACACACTATGGGCCAGGCACCATGCTGAACTCTTTGCAGCTATTAACTCGCCTAATCCTCACACCAAACGGGAGATCGGTGCCGTTATGATCTTTGTATACAGAGGGGAACCTGAGGCACAGAGCAGTTGAGTAACTCATCCAAGGTCACACAGCTAGGAGGTGACAGGAATCAAACCTCCGCGTTCTGGATCCTGAACCCACTTCCAAGCACCCAGTGAGCACTCGGTGGGCGCCTCTGTTGTGACCGAGTGACCGCCGTGCCGACAGGCAGGCGCACATGCGGGAGGGTCGAGGGACCAGGCCTGCATTTCTGGGCTGATTTGGAGCTGATGTCAGCAACTTGACATCTGAAGGCCTTTCAGCTCTGGCTCCTCCTCACCCTACCACCTGCCTGGTCCCACACGGGCAGCCCAAACAGGACTTCCTGTCAAGGGCCCTGGCAGGGATGCCATACCTAATCGTCCCTGCCCCCCATGGGAACATGGCCTCTCCCTGTCAAGTCCTGATACCAAGGTCACCCAGTGTGGCTTGGCTGCCGGCGGTTCCCAAGGCAATGGGCCAGGTGTATCTGTCTCTTTCCCCACGCTGCTCCTATGGGCCTTCTTGAATAATTGGTGGTTAAGAGCATGGACCCCAGGGTCAGACTGCCTGAGTTCCAGTTCTGCCTCTGCTCTGTGGCCTTGGGCATGTTACTTAACCTCTCTGTGCCTCATTTCCTCATCCTTACAATGGAAGTCAGAACAGATTATTGTCAAGATGGGTGGGAGGATTAAAAGAGTTAAAACATGTAAAAGGCTTAGAACAGGGCTTCCCTGGTGGCGCAGTGGTTAAGAATCTGCCTGCCAATGCAAGGAACATGGGTTCGAGCCCTGGTCTGAGAAGATCCTATGTGCTGCGGAGCAACTAAGCCCGTGCGCCACAACTACTGAGCTTGTGCTCTAGAGCCCGCGGGCCACAACTACTGAAGCCCGCACGCTTAGAGCCCTTGCTCCTCAACAAGAGAAGCCACCGCAGTGAAGCCTGGGCACCGCAACAAAGAGTAGCCCCCGCTGGCCACAACTAGAGAAAGCCCGCGCACAGCAACAAAGACCCAACACAGCCAAAAATAAATAAAATAAATTAATTTTTTTAAAAAAGGCTTAGAACAGTGGTACCTCTCAAACAGCATATAAGTTTTCATGAATATCATTATATTTCTTCTTACCCATGCGTTCAGATGGATGACTAAATAGACAGTACAGAGGAAGGGGAGGGGTTGGCAGGGGTCAAAGTAGTGATAGTCTGCCAGGATACGCCCTTGTTAAAGTCATCCCTGGTTGGTGTGGGGAGAGAGAGGCCCCCCTCCCAGACACCCCTGGTTCCTGGAGACCCTTGCTGGCGTGTCTCACCCTCCGCTGAGACAGAGCCAACATCACCTCTTCAATACTTAGAGCTCAGGGACGCTTGACCGCGGGCACAGGTTTCTACTTGATGTATTTAAATGGATTTTTACCAATCTTCATGAAAGTTGTTTATACACATAAGAGTCACAGAGCTCCATAAGGTTCCTTACCCAGCAGAGGTGCCCACGTTCACTGGTCAGGACAGATTCTTCTGGTGCCTCTGACCACAACCCTGTGCAGCCTTCCCACCCTCCCCCAGCACAGTCCCCATGTCATTCTGGTTAGATGGGAATGGAACGTGACCTTGTGAAAACATTGACATCCAAGGTTGAGCTATTTAGTAAACTGTGATTGTTGGGTGTTTTTTTTTTTTTCCTTTACACAACATTTTATTCTTCCTGGAATTGATGATGGTCCTTTTTGTTGCTGTTAGCTTGATTTTCTCTGTCCTTAGAACAAATTCAGCGGCTTCTCGTGTTGTAGTAACAATAGCAGTTAACACCCTTTGAGCGCTTTCTCCTTGCCAGGCACTCTTCTAAGTACTTTCCACGTACTAGCTCATTTAGTCCTTACAATAGCCCTCTGGGTGTGCACATCTCGTTTTGCAGATGAGGAAGCCGAGGGACAGAGTGGTTAAGTGACTGCCCGCAATCCCAGAACAATTGCACCCACACACCCAGGCTCTTACCGCTGCAGGTCTGAGCCCGCCTGGCCCCTCCTGGCCCTGCAAGCACATCTGCCAGTCCCCTCCGGCCCCTTCCTCGTGCTCTCTCTGTTTGCTGTCTCCACAGCTGGACTGTAAGATGGGTGAGGGCAGGCTCTATGCTGTGCCCCGCTGCAATCCTAGGAGCAGGGCTGGGCCCAGCAGACCTTCCTGTGCTTGCCAGGACAGTCCTGCTCTGGGCTTCCTACTCGTCCACATGTTCCCCCACCTCAGACCCTACAGGTGGGAGGCAGGGCAGGGAGCGCCACCGGGGCGGTTAGAGCCGGGCCCACAGAGGCTCAGAAAGGCCAAATATGTACGTCAAGGCCTCACCGTCAGGGGTCTGAACTCTCTCCTCTGGCTGCAAGTCCAGGGCGGTTCCTCACATGCTAGGCTGCCTCCTACAGGCCCAGGCGCACACACACACACACACACACACACACACACACACACACACACACACACCCCACATGTCACACACATAGACGTGCAAACACATATACGTGGGGTTCACTTATGCTAATTATACACACATATTTCCACATGGGCGTATTACATACATATACATACAGATTCAGGTGCATTTCATATAATCGTCCACACACACAAGCACACACACACACACACATGATACACGGGCATGCCAATTATACACAGATGCGTTATACCCACAAACATATATTAACACAGAAACACATTATACAAACACATACATACCTTATTTACAAACCCAAACCCACGCAGATCCTATATTCACAAATATACAAACACACAGCACATACACATACTGTACGAAAACATATAAGATGTAAATATATGCACACAGACACATAAACATGTAACCCCTATTTGCATAATGTATGCTCACATAGTCACACAAACACGTGCACATGGCTTCCACATGCTGAAACACACAAACATTTGCACAGCACACAAAACGCGTACAAATAAGCACCACACACAGAACACATCTGTGCAAACATACACAAGCCCATGTGCACATGCACAGATGCAAAAACTTGCACAGACACACCCACACTCACGTGCACTCACAAGTACACACACGTGCATGCAAGCACACATACTTGTGTGTGCCTGGTGGCCTGGTTGATGGGAGGAGGAGGGGAGAAGGCCCACGTGTCCAGGTCCTGTGGCCATTGGCTGGCTTAGGGGGGTGAGTGTGTTTCCTGACCTCCCGGAACAAGGCTGAGGCAGCACCTGCCTCGTTACGTCAGTGAAGGGGGCCGAGGGTATGCAGTCCCCAGCCCAGGGAGCGTTGAGGGTCTCCCAGATCTCCTGCCTTGCTCCGGAGTCCCATCCAGGATTAGCACTGGCCACACTCCCAGGGAGGCCCAAGAAGATACAAGATTATGCTCTTACAAAGGAGAAAATGGAGGCTTGGCCAAGCGAGTTACATTTTGTGAGCCGGTTTAAGGAGAGAGGGGATTTGAACCTGAGTTTGTCAGAACCCAGAACCACGCTGAGCCACAACTCTGAGCGTCTAGGCTTCCCATACCTGTGGCCATGCTCACAGTTGGTGCTACACTGATGCGTGTGGAGTGGTCATTGATCTGAAGGACGGCAGCACTCGGGGTCTGGGGTCTGATAAGTGGTTGGGGGGCTACAGGGAGAGAGGCCCAGGATTCTGAGGCAATGTGGACCGTCCGCATGTCTGGGGACCCTTCCTTCAACACTCCCAGCCCGCAGGTCCAGCCTCAGTGTCTGTTGGGGGCCACCAGCCCAGGGAGGCCCCCACCAGAGGCTTCCAGGCATGGTCCCTTCCGTTCCCCCCCCCCACCCCGCCTCCTACCCCAATCTGGTCTCCCTGCCCACCAACTCTCCCCAGATGCATGCCTCTCCCTCAGACATTCATTTCAAGGGCTCAGCAGTTTCTTTGCAGGATTTGATTTGCCGCTCAGGCATTTCCTCGAGTGGCCCCTCGATGTTTGCCCTTGTCCAGATGGCATCCAGATGCACACATCCCTCCTCCTCCCCGGCTCCAGCCGCTCAGCTCCTCAGCCGGGGGAAATTAATACTGACCCCCACCTCACACCCACCTCCCTGCGTCCCTGGCTTTGTTTCCCGGGCCTGAGGTCAGGCTCAGGCTGACACCGCTGTCTGCTTCTCTCTCCAAAGCCAGGGCTTCTGGCTGTCCTATTATCTGCCTTGCTCCTGGGCCTTTGTTCAATGCAACAGGTAATTGCTCTGTGGGCCAAAGCAAATGTCAGCATGATAATGAGGGTGATATGATGCCGCTCTGGCCCTGGCAAGGAGGGGGAAGAGCAGGGGGTGTGACTCAGTTCAGGGAGCAGGTGGCTAGCACCCTGGACCTCCAGGCGAGGTCCACAGAGATGACCAAATCCAGATGAGGAACAGAGGTGCAGAGAGGGAAACAGATAACGATCATGCTGACAGTTGCGGACCAGTGTCCACATACAACAACAATATAAAGATTAGCTCATCTGGTCCTGTGAGCTGGGCGTGATTATCCCCATTTACGGAGGAAACTGAGGCCCATAATGGAGAGAAGAGCTCACGGGAGCAACCATCAATAACATAACTTCTATGTACCAGGCAGTACAGAGAGATCAGCTAACTTAACCCTTGGAGCACCTTGAGAGCTGGACATAATTGTCCCCATTTCATAGATGAGATAACTGAGACTCAGTGAGGCTTAGTAACTCATATATGACCATGTAGCTTTGAAAGTGGCAGAACTTGGCTGTTAACCAAAGGCTTCCAGAGTCCATGGGGCCTCCTGTGTGGCCTGACTGGGTCAGAGACAGGGCCGGGCCTTCCAGCACTGTCCCCAGAACGCTGTCCTGGCACAGGGACAGCCACCCTGGTGGGAAACATTTCCAGGAGTCTGGGAGACAATCCTGGGTGGGAATTCCTGTGCCCGGGGGAGACTCACTTTTCCTCAGAGGGCAGGCCCCAGGGCTCCCAACTCTCTGTCCAGCGCTGGACTCTTGACCTGGTGTGAGGGCCAGCAGACGCCAGTCCCCAGAGGACCAGCTCTCAGCTCCCCCGAGAGAGGCAGGCGAGGCCCTTGTTGATCTCACTCAAGCCCTCTGCTTCCCCTTAAAAGTTAATATTTACACATTCTCCACCATGCTGCTGTGCTGCTGCCGTGGACATCACAGTGGCCAGGGCGGGGGGGGCTTCTCTGGTCCCAAGACCCCCTAAATCCCTTTCGGGCTCCAAGATGGGGGCTCATCAGACTCCAGCTAGCCTGATGATGGGACAGTCGTGCTGTGCCCAGATGGACTTCCCTTTCCTGGTGCCGCCAAGCTTCCTTGACAGAAAATGGGGCACTTGGCTCAGGCTCAAGGCTGCTGTGCAGGCATTTCCTAGAACCATGGGGCATCGGACTCCGGAGGTGTGAGGAGCAAGGGCCAGGGGCAGGCTGTGCCCTGCTGAGCCACAGGCAGCTGTGGGGATGCCGATGAGTAGCACCTGCCCAGTAAAAGGCCGAGGTGGGCCTGAGGTGTATAGGAAGAGTCATCTGTGTCCATGGGGGGCTCACCCATCCCTCTGGTCAACACAGCCCCAGACAACACCGGAGCCGGACACGCAGGGTGCCTTAGAGACAGGGCTGGAATGTCTCACCTGCCTGCCTCTCCCAACACCTCCTCCAGGTGGCCTCCCAGTATGCTGAGGGGTGTATGCCAGCGCTGTCTGGACTCTGCTGTCCCCTCCACTTCCTTCGGGATTCTAAGTGAGCTTGGCTTTTTCGGGGAAGACCCCAGACTGAGCAGAAGGAGTACCATCCCTGAAGTCAGTAGTCTGGGTGGTCTGGCCACACCTGTGCCCTCGGGGCCCTCAGGTGGGTGGGTGCTCCCTGCTGGAGCTTGCAAGTAAATGTCCGACAATTACAGCGATGGCCGCGGGGAGAGAATGCCGTCACCAGCTGCATGTTGGTGGCCAGGGAACCTGGGAAGGGACACCGTGGTCGGCATGCCAGGTCCTGCAGGTTAATGTTTCACCTGGAGCCACGTGTTTTTCCACTGGCTATTTTTATCCTCTGTACCTGGCAGTGGGCAGCAGGCGACCTCCTCTGTGGGCAAAGGAGGGAGGGAGGGGGGTGTCCAGCTGGGGTTGCTCTGGACAAGCAAGGGCTGCAGGGAGGCCAGAGGGTCCAGCGTGGGTGTGAGGGGCAGGGGAGAGAGAGAACAGGAGGGGCCTGGAGCGGGGCAGCTCGCCATACCCCAGCCACCTCCCAGGTTCTGCCCTGGGGCCACCCCAGCTCTTAGTTCTCCTCACCCTGGGAGGATTGGCACACGTGAGGGGATGAGGAGAAGTAGGGGGAAACCAAGAGAGACTTCTGGGAGTCCACAGCTTTTCAGAAAAGTTAAAAATGCCCGACCCCCCCACCCCGCCCCCACCCCCTGTGTTACTCTCAACAGTAATAACACTCTCAGACCCTGGATACCACAAGTGAGAGATTTCTCTCTCCTGAGACACCATGGTCTTATGCAGATGGTGGGAGAAAGTCAAAGCTGATTGGTCCCACCCACCCCCAGGCACTCTGATAGGGAAACACAGCCCTGCTCTCAGGCAGCCCCCAGTCTAAGGGAGTCTTCACTTAGGATGAGAGTCTAACTCCTTTGCATCCAAGAACGCTAGAATTGAATTAAAGAGTCCCACTGGGTCATACAGCTCTGGGCTTCTCAAGCCCTCACTGTCTCTGTTTTCCTCCTTGGCAGTGGGCCTCCGGCCTGCGCCTGCGCTGGCTTTATGACTGTTTACGGCCAGTGGCCACTGAGCCCTTCTCACCCCTGCCGAGGCCTGGGGGAGGGAGGCCCTTGGAGGCGGCTCAGCCTGGGGCCAGCTGATGCCTCAGCGCGCCAGCCGCCGGGCAAAGCCAGCTTCCCTCCTGCCCCACCGCAAGGTCTGGAAGGGCTTTCGATTTATACTTGAGTCTGGTGGGAATTGGGTCCCCCACAAACCTGCCCACCAGCTGGCCCCCCAAATCACCAACGGGCTCCCCACCCCAATGCTCGCCAGCACTGGCCTGAAGCAGGCGGGCAGGCTGGCCCCCAGCCTGGAGTCTTCCTCAGAATCTTGCAGGAGAAGGAGTAAGACTGTCTGGGTTAACCAGTCCCGTGAAGGGCTTCCTGGGGTTGGCAGATGAAGGTCCCCAGATCAAGGTGGGATTAGGAGCCTGCAGGAAGAGCAGAGTTCTCCAGGGAGGGGGTCCCAGTTCTCTTACTGTCCTTGCACGATTGCCTTGAGGTAGGGTGTCGAAGCGGGCCTGGGGAACAGGAGACTCTCAGCCAGGGCACAGGGAGTGGGGCCCATTCCTTGGCCTGCAGTGGAGCTCCAAGGCCACCTCCAGCTGGGATAACAGGTCTTTCCCATGGGGCACTGAGCTCCCCACCCCGGCCTACATTCCTGCATGTCTTCCCCTCTCACTGCTCCCTAAACCCCCAGCCTGCTCAGACCTGGCCACCTCTCTACCCCCCTGGTATGTGCCAGGCACTGGGCTGGAGCCATTCACCTACAGGCCTCCCTCACTCCTTAGTACAGGCTGGAGGGTGAATCTCTTTAGCCCCATTTTACAGATAAGGAGACTGAATGGAAGCATCATTAAACAATTAACCCAAGGTCACCCAGCCAGTCAGTGGCTTGGCTGGGATTTAAACTTAAGTCTGTCTGACTCTCAATCCAGCTAACTGGGAGATCATATCGGCCATATAGCCTGTGTATTTTAAATGCCAGTTTTCTCATCATCCCACTCTACCGGAGCCCTCCCCATCAGCCTGATCAGAAGATTGAATACAACTGGCTCCTACAACCAACTGGCTCATTATTGCTCATCATGAGGAAGTCCTTCCTGGAGTCTAACCTTGGTGCCTCCTGCTGTCTCTTACTCTGAAATCAGGGAAAGTGGAGCAAAGATGGTCCCTGTCCTATGCACTGTTACATGAGACTGTGGCATTCCTCTGTGGCTCTGGAGGGTGGGTTGCTCCTGGCTGCAGAAGCAGGAGTCCCAGACACTGGGGGAGGAGGGGACTCTGGCTGGGAGAAGGAGGTGTTCTCCTGGGCCACCTCACAGAGGGGACTTGGGCCTTGCCCGCGGACCCTTCCATTTCCTACTGAGTCTGGGACAGGTGAGGAGCTCGCCAGGATGAAGCCAGGGACTGTGAGACCCTCAGAGGGTCCTTGGCTTCTGATGCTGATTAGTTCACTGGGGAAATTTGAGGCTTTGCCTCGGGGGGCACCAAGAGGTCCCGGAATCCAGAAATCCCCACGTGGCCCTTGCACCCCTGGGGAGGAAGAAGCTAAGATGACAGGACCCAGGCTCGCACCGGTTCCCTGAAATGGAGGAATTCTGTTCCTCATCATGGTGAGAAGGGAGGGGGAATTCCAAAGACGCGGCTCCAGGGCCCTGGCGTGGGACCCAGGTCTTCCATTTCTTAGAAGCGTACTCACTGCTTTCCGGGAGAGCCCTCCTGACGTCTGGCCTCCTCTGGCTTCGTGGCTGAGTTTGGCAGGTGGATCAGATCATCCATCTCCGTGCTTGGAGACAGGGTAGAGTGGACACAGTTTGGCTCCTGTGGCTCCCTGTGGCCTGGGAGATTGGAATGAGGAAAAAACCCTCACCCCTGAACCCATCGGAACCTCCTCTTTCAGGCTGCCATGCCCCAAATGCCCCAGGACCAGAGGATGAGCTGTCTCCTGCAGCCCACCCCTTCTTGAGAAGGGCGGCAGGCTCACACCACAGAGGGGAGAGGGGCAGCCAGGGCATCCTTGTCCATTGGCCTTATCATTCTCGGGGCATTCTGAGTCTCCTTCACCCCCTGGTCCGGTGGACACTGGTTTTCTCTGCCCTGGGCTGGGGCCCTGAGGAATTCAGAGCAGGATCAGACAGAGGCCCTCAAGGCAGGAGACATAGTCATGCCCATGGGTTACAGACCAGACACCAGTGCTATGCAGACAGCAATAATAATAGACTTTCCAAAATGGGGCACTTGGGCTTCCCTGGTGGCGCAGTGGTTAAGAATCCGCCTGCCAATGCAGGGGACACGGGTTCGAGCCCTGCTCCAGGAAGATCCCACATGCCGTGGAGCAACTAAGCCCGTGAGCCGCAACTACTGAGCCCGCGTGCCACAGCTACTGAAGCCTGTGCTCCTAGAGCCCGTGCTCCGCAACAAGAGAAGCCACCACAGTGAGAAGCCTGTGCACCACAACGAAGAGTAGCCCCCCCCTCCGCAACTAGAGAAAGCCTGTGTGCAGCAATGAAGACCCAACGTAGCCAAAAATAAATAAATATTTTTTAAAATGGGGCACTTTATGTAGATTGACCCATTTAACCCTCAAAACAACCCTGGGAATTCAGTACTATAATATCCATATTTACAGATGAGGAAGCTGAGGCCCAGCGTGGTTGCATAACTGGCCCAGGGGCTTCCAGCTAGGAAGCAGGATGGGAACCCTAGTGGTCTACCCCAGAGCCTGCATTCTTACCCTCTACACCTGCACTGCCCAATACAGTAGCCACTAACCTCATGGAACTATTTAACTGAAATAATTAAAATGAAATACAATTAAAAATTCAGTTCCTCAGTTACCCCAGCCGCCTTTCAAGGGCTCTGCAGTCACACGTAGCTAGTGGCGACCATATTAGATAGCGCAGATACTGAACATTTCCGTCATCCCAGAAAGTTCTGTTGAACAATGCTGGTCTACTCTCTACTGTCTCTTCAGAATCAAGATGGAACAATGGAAACTCATCCTTCAGTTGATAGATAAAATAATAATTAAGAGTGTGGTAATAACAGCACTAATTTTCCATGCTTCCTACGTGCCAGGCACAGAGCCAAGCCCATAATCCTTGCTCAATCCCAGGCTCAGGAAGGTTACCCAAAGTCACAGTAGCTAGGAAGTGAATCCAGGTCTGGGTGACCCTGGTCTGGTCCTTCCCCCTCCTGCTCCACCCCATGCCAAGCCCCCAGGAGTTCATAGCCCCTGGGGAAAGGAGGGGAAGGCAAATGCTTGCATTTCACAAGAACAGGGATTAAATAAATCAGCACATAATTAACATCATCACATTTCCTCAAGCCTGTTGACCAGAACATCAAGCTAATGAGGTCATGGTCTTGATTTTGAGCCCTGTGAGCATTACTTCACTTCACAGGAAGAAAACCCTCACTCCCTGCCCTGAGGGCTGCATCAGGCCCCCAGATATTGTGATTAGGAGGCTGGGAGGCTGTGGAGGTGTTTCACCATAGCCTGTGGCCTGCTATCAGAGGCCAGCCCAGGGAAAATTGTTTTAGGCAGGGCCAAGCTGGAGAAAAAGCCCTGTTAAGTGCTGGCAGGTGCACGTCTTCTGGACGACGGAGATGGCAATGTCTTCCTCCTCTGGAAAGGATGGAGTTAGCAGAAAGCAAGTCCTGAGTTTGAAGAAAAGATGCAGCGGGAGATAGAAAAGAGCTTCTGAGACATGCTTCCTCTCAGATAAAACTTTGGTGGGGGACGTGGGGTTTATAGGAACTTTGGAGGGTTTGACTTGGGTGGGGAAATCTGCCTTTAGTATCCCATAAGGATTGTTCTATTGTGGGAAAGTTAGCTTCCATTATATGTCAACCACCATATGTCACCTGGGGAGATAAGGACCAGTAAGTGATAAGAGCAGAGCGTTCAGCAGAGAGCTTCTCCCTGACAGACTGAGGTGATGAAGACATGTGCCTACACAGGGCCAGACACGTGGTGGGTCTCAGTAGATGCTGATTGGTTTAAATGATCTCTCTCCTTAAGCAAATTTTTACTGGGCCGGCATAGCACCAGGTCTGGGGGACTCTGATGAGTTGCCAAAGGCACCAGCCAATGACTGGCCATGCAAGTCAGGATAGGCTATGCTGTGCTGCAGTAACAAATGAGCCCTGAAATTTCAGTGGATTCACATCACAAAGGTTTGTTTCTTGCTCACACAATTTGGCCAAGGCAGACTGGCAGGGGTTCTGCTCCACAAAGTCATTAGAGATCCTGGATATTAGATCCATCATTTTCAACAGGTGGCTTCCATGGTTGTGTCTGCAGGGGCAGAAAAGAGCAGGAGGGCTGTGCACTGGCTCTCAAATGCTCTGGCTCTGAAGTGACAGATTGCATCTCTGTTCACAGCCTGTCTGTCAGAGTTAGTCTTGTGGTCCCACCTAATGGTGAGGGACTGGGAAGTAAGGGTGGGTCAAGTGGGTATGTGGTGAAGAGAAAATGTCTCTGTCATTTCACCACTTCTTCTCTCAAAACCCATTTTCTTCTCCTGTAGAAGGACTCTGAGGTGCCTTTTAGCTCTGGGATTCCAGGTCTCCATGGAATGTTATTCCACAAATATTTCTTAGGTATCTTATGTAAATGATGAACATCCTCAGTGGTGTTTGATCCTCCCGGATCAGAGCTGGAATTGACTTTTTTAAACAATCAAAAGTTATTTGACAATCCAATTTAAAAATGGGTAAAACGTATGAACAGACAGCTCATCAAAGAAGATATATAGATGGCAAATAAGCCAATGAAAAGATGCTCAGTGTCATTTGTCATGAAGAAAATGAAAATTAAAACAACAATGAAAAACCACTCTATACTTTTTATTAACAGAATGGCTAAAATTTTTTAAAAATTGGCAATATCAATTGCTGGTGAGGATGTGGAGCAACAGGAACTCTCACTCATCACTGGTGGGAATGCAAAATGGTAAAGCCATGTTGGAAAAGAGTTTGGAAGTTTCTCATAAAACTAAACATAGTCTTATCATATGATCCAACAATTTCACTCCTAGGTATTTACTCAACTGATTTTAAAACTTATGTCCACACAAAACCCAGCACAGGAATATTTATAGCAGCAATTGACTTAGAATTGCCAAAAATATAATTGCCAAACAACCAGGGTGTCCTTTAATAGGTGACGAGATAAACAAAGTGGTATATCCACATAATTTAATACCACTTAGCAATAAAAAGAAAAGAGCTATCAAGCACACAAAGACATGGATGAATCTCAAGTGCTTATTACTGAGTGAAAGAAGTCTTGAAAAGGTCCATGCTATGTGATTTCATTTATGACATTAGGGAAAAGGCAAAACTGTAGAGATGGTAAACAGATCAGTGGTTGTCATGGGTTTGGGGTAGGAGGAGGGTTGAATAGGTAAAGCACAGAGAATTTTGTAGGGTGGTAGGACTATTCTGTGTGATAGTGAAATAGTGGATAAGTACTGTGATTGTCAAAGCCCATAGAAATTTACAACACAAAGAGTGAGCCTTGGGCTTCCCTGGTGGCACAGTGGTTAAGAATCCGCCTACCAATGCAGAGGACACGGATTTGAGCCCTGGTCCGGAAAGATCCCACATGCCGTGGAGCAACTAAGCCCATGCGCCACAACTACTGAGCCTGTGCTCTAGAGCCCGCAAGCCACAACTACTGAGGCTGCATGCCACAACTATTGAAGCCCATGCACCTAGAGCCCATGCTCCACAACAAGAGAAGCCACCACAGTGAGAAGCCTGCACACCGCAACAGAGTAGCCCCCGCTCGCCACAACTAGAGAAAGCCTGCACACAGCAACGAAGACCCAACGCAGCCAAGAATAAGTAAGTAAGTAAGTAAGTAAGTAAATAAATAAATAAATAAATAAGAGTGAGCCTTAACGTATGCAAATTTAAAAAAATCATTTAGGAAGCTGGGAGATCACAGGATAGAACACAGAATGTGAGAAAAGGATCTAACTGTATTACAAAAGTATAAAACCACCTCCTTGAATGGGATGGGAGGAAATGTACTAAGTAACTCTGGGAATGAATGGAGTCTGTAAGACTAAAGACGAAGGGAGCTGCACATAGCACTATACTCTAGTTGATAAAGTTGTTTCCCATGGAAATATGGGTTAACAATCTGAAGTAATATACATGTATACTGGAATTGAACATTTAAGTAAATGGATGGCAGATAGGAGCCAGTTTCCTCACTGTTGGAGTGAAAGGTTTCAGTAAGAGGAGGAGCCTAGAATGATCCATGTGGTAATGGATTAGATTTGGGGACATAAGTACAGACTCAGGTCTAATTTAATACAGATACGGATGGTTACAAAAGAAATACTTACAGAAATGTGTATTATACACGTGATTTAGTAAAGACATATATTTCCTTTCTCTGTCAACTGGGAGTGTCTATAAGCAGCTATACCCCAGTAGTGACAAGCACACCTAGTGCTCAGATCTTGGTTTCTAATACCATTCTTCATTCGAAGAAACCAGGGCTCCCTGGAGAAAAGACTGAGTCTAGGACTGGGGCAGGAAATATACAAGATGAGCCCAGAGTATCTTACAGTGCCAGGAAGTAAGGAAGTGCTAAAAACAAAAAACAAACAAACAAACAAACCAAAAAACCCCACAAGAGGCAACTGAAAGAATTCCAGTGGCCAAAGATGGAACTTGAGAAATGAAATAAAGTAGTTTTGTACCATAACCCAAATATAAAATAAATTTCCATGAGCCCATAACTGATATAAATAAATGATTAAATAAATCAATGGGGGAGAAGAGACAAAATTTCCTGTGCAGAAGAATTCCAAATATCCAGGCTGTAGATACTTCACTCTCAGGGAGGTAGAACACAGCTCCTTCCCCCTTAAGTGTAAGCTCTGCGCAGCGACTTCCTTTCAAAGAGGACAGTATGGAAAGGATGGGGTGAGGGGAAGCAGTAACTTTAGGATAGAAAAAGCTGACGAACACCACCTCAGCCATGTGATCAAAGTCAATATCAGCGGCGATAAGTCATGTTGATGGTATGTACCGTTGATATGATGTGATGAAAATGACACTTTATCTGTGTTCTTCCTCCGTAAACTCGTAACTCAAGCCTAATCATGAGAAAAACATCAGACAAATCCCAACTGAGGGATGGACATTCTACAGAATACCTGACCAGTAGGTCTCAAAACTGTCAAGGTCATTAAAAACAAGGAAATGAGGGAACTGTCACAGCCAAGAGAAGCTAAGAAGCATGAAGACTAAATGTAATGTATCCTGGATAGTATCCTGGAAGTGGAAAAGGACATTAGTAAAAACTAAGGAAATCTGAATTTCCTTAGGAAATTAGGAAGCGTGGATTTTAGTTAATAATAATGTGTCAATGTTTCTTCATTAATTGTAACAAACATACCATACTAATTAAGATATCTATTATAGAGGAACCTGGGTATGGAGTATATGGGAACTCTATTATCTTTGCAATTTTTCTGGAAATCCAAAACTATTCTAAAGTAAAGGATTTGTTTTTAAAATGTTACTTGAAATCAAGTTGAAAAAAATAATGTGATGATGGGCTTCCCTGGTGGCGCAGTGGTTGAGAGTCCGTCTGCCGATGCAGGGGACACGGGTTCGTGCCCCGGTCCGGAAACATCCCGCATGTCTCGGAGCGGCTGGGCCCGTGAGCCATGGCCGCTGAGCCTGCGCGTCCAGAGCCTGTGCTCCGCAACGGGAGAGGCCACAGCAGTGAGAGGCCCGCGTACCGCAAAAAAAAAAAAAAAAAAAAAAAAAAAAAAAAGTGATGGATTAAACTGGGTAAAAAAAAATTTGATTCTGATGTGATGAGTTTAATTGACTTTAAAAGGACTGTGAATAAAACTACAGAAAGCCACAGCTTTCTTTATCACAGCTGAAGAAAGGAAGGAAGTGGCTGGTGGCATTGAGACAGGTCAGGGGCAACCTGCTTTTTTGATCTTTTCTGTTGTGCCTCTGTTGATTCAAAGAAATAAAACGTAAAACAAAAGCAAAACCAAAATGCACTGAACAAGCAGCATGATCAGAATAACTGCCTTCTTCTGAGGTAAACTTTTTGAATGATAACCTCATGCATGTGTGTAAGTTCCAGTGTTCTTTTATGAAAACCGGCCCCGTCCCAAACCACCAACCCCTTCAGACCCCACCTGATCAAGGACATGTTGCTCCTTGTTCCCTGGGGTGTGCAGGAGAGCAGGCAAGGCGGTGCCGTGGTCAGAACATGGGTGTCAGAGCCCCGTGGCACTCACCAGCTGTGATTCTGGAGATAACCCAACCTCCCTCAGCCTCTGTCCCCTCATCCCCATAATGGGGGCCTGAAATTGCCACTTTGCGGGTGGTGGAAAATTGGAGAGAACGTGTGTGAGCTAATAAGGCCAGCGTCGGGCATGTCAAAGGCCTTCCATGAACGGTGGTGACTATTAGCAGAGGAGCTTCGGGGCAAGCAGATTAATCCAGATGACCTGGATCGGACTGTGTAGACAACAGGAGGGAAAAGGTCTTGTTGATCGAGCTGCCCAGGAAGGCCCGTTCTGCAGGTGCTCAGCGTGTGGTTGGGTAGGAAGGGACAAGGGGTGGACTTCAGGCACGAGAATCACAGGAGCAAACACAGGAGGTGGATGGAGAGGCAGCCCTCGAGCAGGGGAGGAGAGGGAGGCCTGGAGGGGCCAGGGAGGGGGCCCAGGGGCGGGCGGGGTCTCCATACGCTGGTAGGAAACCCCTGTAGCGTTTACCAGCCTAAGTGACCTCTCGGGTAACCCCGGTACCTTTTGAAAAAATAAATGGTAGGTGATGGCGCCTCTGGAGAAAGAGAATCGACCAAGGCTAGAACCTGCACCAGGGCAGAGAGGGGCCCCAGTGGGTCTTCAGCCGTGTTTCTCTTGGGGAGGTCTAAATGGTCACGGCCACCATTAGGGCCTTTGCCCTCCAGGGCGGCCTGTTCCCTGAGTCTACCTGAGGCCTTGAGCCTCAGGTGGTCCAGTCCACTCACCGAATGGGGAGGGACACAGAGACCGCGCCTGCACTCTCAGACTGCGAAGGAGGAGGGAAGGGACTGAGGACAGGAGCTGTGTCTCCATGTTTAGGCTGGAGGCTGCTGTGGGCAGGGGCTGGGGGGCCCATTTGCTGGGGGGCTCCTTGGGGGCTAGGCTGAGTCTTCTCCTCAGTTTCTCCCTCAGCATCCTGCATGGAGATCTACCCCAATGCATTCTTGAGATCTGGGGCCAAAGCTCCCGCTTACTTAAAAAAATGTCCTCCACAAACTGGATCAAAGGCCAAGGGCTAACATTAAATAAAGAGGGCATTCTGCTATTCTTCAACTTTCCATAGTTTCAAAACACTTCATTCTGGCCTTTGAGAAGAAACCTCCCCTGGCCCAGTGCTAGGTCTTGGGGTTGGGTGGCAGCAGGGAGTGCCAGGGATCTAGGTCTTGACAAAATAAATCCCTCTCCCAGCCACCTTGGCCGGCAGAGCTGAGGCGGCCCACGTGGTAGAGTTTTCCTGGGGCCGCCAGGCCGAGGCCGTCGTAAATAGTTTAACTGTGTTTACGTAGCAGTAACATGCGTGTTACTGTTCACAGCGACCGCATTCCAGAGGGCAATCGGGGGTGATTTACCTTGCAGCGCACAGCCGCCAGTCCCTATGGCGGGTGGGTGGCCTCTGGGGCCCAGCTCCGCTCTCCCAGGAGGACTGTTTTTAAAGAGCTGCTCCTACCTTGCCATACCCTACCACGTGTGTGTTCCAGATCTGGGGATTCCTCAGCGGCCTTCCCAGGGCCGTTAGAGGAGTCCGAGGCAGCTGTCAGAGGCGAGGGCCTCTGAAGCCTTGGGCCATCCCCTCCCCTCCTCTCACCTCTCCAGCCAGGCATCCGGTGTTTGGAACTTGCCCATCTCGTTCATGGAGATGGATGGACACAGGTTGCAGCCCTGTTCTCAGTGCTGGCCCTGGTACCCGCAGTGGCAGCAGCCCCCAGCCAAGATACTAACAACAGCTAACCTTTGTGGAGCCTTATTAAGTACCATTTTTCAAGCCTTATAGCTCAAAGGAATCGCTGTCCTGAGCCCTTTTTACAGACAACAAAACCAAGGTAAGGAGAGTTTACATAACGTGCTCAAGGCTGCACAGTGGGTAAGGGGCAGAGTCAGACTCATCCAGGCAGCCTGCACTCCCAGCCACCACACTTTTCTACCTCTCTCGTGCCATGAGCACTGCCCGCAAGGGTCTGGCTCCTGGATGGGGCAGGGTGGTCGATGGGGAGATGGAGTGCAGGAAGCAGAGGATTGCTGGGTATCTGTGCGCACTCCCACTGACACGTGCCATGTGCATGCAGGTGCATGCATGTCTCCCACACAAACATGTACATATGCATGGGTCCCCACCCACACATGTGCCCCTCCTATATGGTTTTTTTTTTTTTTTTTCCGGTACACGGGCTTCTCACTGTTGTGACCTCTCCCGTTGCGGAGCACAGGCTCCGGACGTGCAGGCTCAGCGGCCATGGCTCACGGGTCCAGCCGCTCCGCGCCATGTGGGATCTTCCTGGACCGGGGCACGAACCCGCGTCCCCTGCAACGGCAGGTGGACTCTCAACCACTGCACCACCAGGGAAGCCCTATATGTATTTTTATAATCACCTTCACACATACACAAGTGCATGCATGCATATCTATAGCTTCACCCTCTATAGATGGGTCCCCCACATGTGCGTTCTTACCCAGACCCACATAAACGCAGATGTGTACACCAACGCTTGTGTGGGGAGTGTGTCCCACCACTCTGCTAACCAAGAGCATCCTTCCTTTCCCTCACCTCCAAGCGAAGTGTCAGCCCTGGCACAAGTGAGGCAGAATTGAATCTTCTCTCAATACCTCCTGTGTTCACTCAACCAGTATTTCCTGAGTACCCACTGTGCGCAGGGCCTTATGGCAGGGACTGGGGTGGAAGACACAAACTGGGGCTCAGCCCAGCCTCTCAGGAGCACCATATTCAGGTCAGAGGAGGACCACCAGCCAGTGGTGGCCTGTCATCCCTGTTGCCGAGAGCCAGCCTGGGGGATGCAGGCTCAAGGCGGGCTCCAAGTTCCTCTCTGGTGATAATGTACGTGCCTCTGGAGGCCAAGCTGCCTGTCTGATTCTGGGCACCCACAGGACCCTGGGCTTTCCTGCAGGCTTGAGGTCTGCACGTGTCCCCCCCGGGGACTCTGGATGCCTCTGGCAGGGCCTGGGACCTCTCCCCAACATGCTCACAGCGAAAGCAGCAGCATAGCCAAGCTGTGTGAGTCACCAGGCAGGCCACACCCGGAACGCCTGCCTGCCTGCCATCCCAGCAGTGTGCTGGCTTGCCTTTGTCCACGCAGCTTCCAAAAAGGTCCATGGCATGAGTCTTCCTGATGCCCGGCCCCTCTTCCAGCCCTGCCATGCCCTGCACTGTGGGTTACACGGGCTCCTCCCTGGCAATGAGGGGCCAGACCTTTTACTCTATGTCTATTACCCAAGCGCCATGCCAGGGCGAGCCCCTCATTTGCGAGCTGAGAGCCAAGCAAACAACCTGCTGGCCAGGACTGGCTGGATGGGTGACCCAAAGGGCCCATACTTATGAGGGTCCAAGACTGGCTTAAGGTCTGCTCTTGCCATCTTGAAACAAGGCCCCCCAGAATGATGTAGCCGGGCCTGCCATTGGCTGAGGCTTTCTGTGTATGAGTTAGCAACCCTTTCCTGCCCCCTCCCGCCTACCCTCCAGCCCACTGCCCACCTCCCCCAGCCTTCCTGCCACTCCTGCATGCCCCCAGCTGCCCTGCCACTGCCAGCTCTGCCTCCTGCCCCGGGCTGGCCCCGACCGCTGAGATGTGGGCGGCTGTGGTTTCCCGGCACCCACAGCGCGGCCGCAGTGTTTGAAGATGAACTTCAGCGGTGTCCTCAGACTGTGTTCCTTCTGTCGCCCAGCCTGCGGTCACCCTGGCCGGCTCCCGCCCCACGGTCACTTGCCTGCCTGCTGCCACCCAGGCCATGAAAAGCGGAGGAGGGGGGCCCCTGGCCAGTACTCAGCTTCTGGTCCACAAGCCACGTGCGGACGGCTCAGCCCCAGCCCCACCCTGCTGGACACGGGCTGGGTGCTCTCTCCACCTCAGTGACCTCAGCTGTGAAATGGGGATTAAGCAGTCCTCCCAGCAGCATTGATGGGAGGATTCCTGGTAACACATAGGAAGCGTCTGGTAGGAGCCTGGCACGGAGTGGGTGCCTCGAGAGCATTTTGTTTCAGCTGCTCATTAGTTCAGCGTTTAGTGAGTGCCAGGCCAGCAGAGAGTGGAAGGCGAGGCCCTGCCGAGGGAGCGCACAGGGTTGGGTGGCTGAAGGCGGAAAAGCAAGTGGCTTAACTAGGATGCAGACAGAATACTGGAGCGTGGACTCGAGTGGTGGGAAGACCGAGGCCCAGGGAGAGGAGGTGATTTGCCTACACTAGATCTCAGCGGTCTTGTTCCTCTGCCCACCAGACACCCCTCACTGACAGGCTGTACCATGTCCCTGGTTCCGCAGAAGTTACGCCAGGCTTGGTACTCAGCAGCTGTGGCCGTGTGGATGGGTGTGTTCCAGCTTCTGTCTTCAGGGCATGAGCTGGGGTGTCCTGGGTGGGATGTGGACATCACCCATGCCTCTGCCCATCCCTTCAGACCACTGAGTATTTATTAAGCACCCCCGTGTACCCAGCACCTGCAAAGGCTCAGTGACCATCCTTGGACACAGCACAGCAGCCCTAGATATCTAGGTGGATAGAATCTAAAAACTGAACATCTATGAAATAATCCATACCTCATCCATCAAACTAAAGACCAGTTGTACATGGAGTAACTCTTCTGTAGCATTCATTTGAAATTAGGGGGGAAAAAAGCCTTACAATATAACCGAGAAGGTAGCAAAGAACTTTGGCTTTTTGATCAGATGATTTAAACTCTTGTCCAAAAGCTTGTTATCCATGTAAAATTTCTTTTTTGGGGGAAACCTATCAAATACTTCTGAATGAGAAGTAAATTATCTTCTTCACTTTTGTATACCCAATATAAATCCCTGCCCTTTGGCCTTTTGGAGCAGTGATGAGGCAGCTGACGTCCCTCCATTTCCATGTCCCATGGCCCTGGGCACTACTGGGTAAGTGACAGCCAGGCGCAGACCCTCTGCCCATCACTCCTTCCAATTCCCAGACTCTCCTCTTGCCCAATTCTTCGGGTCGCTCATCTTCCATGGGCTCAGCCCACTCCCAGCAGGTTTAGTGAGGACAGAAAAGCCCTGGGAATGACTTACTGAAAGCAGAGGGTTGAAAAGGAAGGTCTTGGTGGTCACTAAAGGCAGTTTGAGCAGGGCAGTGGTGTGGCCAGTGTCATCTTGAGAGGCTCACTCTGCTGGGATGTGGAGAAGGGGCTGCGGGGTGACGGTGGACACAGGAAGAGCTGATAAGAAGGAATTTCAATAGTCCAGACACTGGCCTATGGGAGCCCGAGCTCTGGGACGAGTAGGGAGGCCTCCACAGAGGCTTGGAGATAGAGCCCTAGCCCTCCTGCCGGCCGTACCCCCATGCCCTGGCAGCCTCCATCCTTCCCTCGCTGAGGCCTTGTCCAGACTGTGGTCCCCAGGGCTCGGAATTATTCAGCCTGGGAACCAGGCAGCAAGTCTCATGTCTGCCCCAGGCCACAGAATGGATTATATATATTTTTTATTCGTTGTCCCTTATTAATTCATAATTGCAATCGTGTAACATTTAATAAAGACACAAAGCGATCCCCATCGCTGCCCCACAATCATTCATAAGCTGACAAGATGGAGCGGCTCATAAAAAAGGGCCGTTAAAAAAAATTCCACAGAAATGGAAAGCAGGAGGTGATGCAAGCCGCGGTTAACAAAGGCCGGGGAGGCGTGAGCGGGTGTGAGCGGAATAACCCAGCCCTGATAAGCCGCGAAGCAGAGCCGGCAGCTCCCGCCCCCCTCTGCCGCCTGACTCAGAGAAGCCAGGATGTGTTCAAAATCTAGCAATGTAATTAGCAGGTTGCATCATGCCCCTCAATTATAAATTACAATAGGCACAAAGAGGGTGGATGGAAGAGCAGGGATTATGCGGGTAACTCAATCCTGGTGCCCAGGAGGGGGCTGGGAGCTGCCACCAAGCCACCCAGCCACTCGACCACAGTAGACTCTGCCTGCCGTGTCACAAGGTGATGAGAGGCTTGCTCAATGCCTCCTTTGTGTAGCCTGGGATAATGATTTACAAACTCGAGGAATCAGGAGGTGCGAAAAGAAGATGACCCTCTTAACCCGGCCATTGTCTACCCGCCCCCCGCCCCCGCTGGAATGCCCAGCCCCCGCCCGCCCAGTGCACCTGTGCACACGGATGCTGTTTGGGGATGGTCCAGGTGAGGAGCCCTCATAGGGGCTGAGCCGATAAGATCTAAAGGGGCTGAGCAGGGCGTTTGGAGACACCATCAGCGATGACTGACACTCAGCAAACAGAGATGGACTGTGGTGATGCTGAGGTTTCTCTGCAGAGCAATAGGGGAAGGGGGAGTGGACAGGAGCTCAGGGTTGATGACAGAGCCAGCTCTGTCCTGAGTCCAACCCTTGCCTCTGCCACCAGCAGGTCGTGGGAGCCTGGGCAAGCCACTTCTCCTCTCCAATCCTCATTTTCCCAACTTCAGTCCATCAGCTAGCTGTACGACCAGGGCAAGCCATTTCCCATCTCCATGCCTCAGTTTCCCTACCAGGCCTGTCCAGAGCTGGCTGTGTGACCTGAAACAAGCTCACTTCAGTGTAAGTGGGAACCTCAGTGTCCCCATGTACCATGAGAGCAGTGACCCAGACAACCTTAAGAGTCCAGTTTGGACTTTCTCTGGGTCTAGAATAAACTCTTTTCCCCAAAGCTAACCAACTAGCCTGCACCTTGGAGAGCAGGGAAACGGGACGGGCAGCTCTGCAATCTGGCCATCTGCGTGAATCAGAGTCTGGTGAGACAGAGGGAAGTCAGCACAGGCACGCGGCAGGCTTGGGCAGAGCGAGGTGCCGGTGGCACCGTTCCCCACAGCCTGGGAGACACGCCCTTTACTTCCTCCTGGTGGCAAAGATTTCCCCTTTCTGTCTGGCCTTTGCAAACAGCCTTTACTCCACAATGTTTTCTTAGCAGCCCTATTCTTCCACACGGAAAATAGTCCCATGAACTTTATTATCTCTGCAGAGGAAGGACAGGATATAGATGTGCCCTTAAGTTCAATGAACTCTGCTCTCTGGAAAACCAGAGTGAGAGCCACTATCCAATGGGAAATTGTTTTGAACAAGCCCCAGCCCCAGCAGAGTTTCATTCTGAATCCGAGAGAGAGATCGTAGCTGCCCCCTGAACTGTGAACTCAGCCACTCTGGGGCCTCCATGTCTTCTCTCTGGGCCTCAGTTTCCTCGATTCTAAAATGACGGGAGAGGAGGGGGTACTCTCAACAAGTAGCTGGAGGTTGGGATGGAATCCCAGCGAGCACTGCCTTTACTCAGACCCAGCATCTCGCCCCTGGACTGTCGTACAGGTCCCCGGTCTCAGCCCCCACGTCCCTTTGCCTCTGCAGCCGCAGGACGTAGCTGAAACTCGTGACTCTGATCACACTCTGCCCCATCAAAGTCCACCCTCCCCAAAGTCCCAGGCCAGGGCCCCACCAGAAGGTCCCCAAGTTACCCTGAATGGCAGGTCCCTTCCCAGCACACCCCCGGCTATTTCACACTTCCATGCCTTTGCACGTGCTGTTCCTCCTGCCCAGATCACCCTTCCCTCCCCTGTTCCACTGGCCAGTTCAGAGTCAGCCTTTGGGGCCTCACTGCTGTGTCGTCAGCTCCCAGAAGCCCTCATCCAAGTGTTCCTTTTGTGCTGCCCCACCTGAGCAAAAGCTCCATCTTAGCAAGTGCCGCGTCAGATTGCAAAGCAGTCTGCGTACCGCGTCTCCACTCGGCCGCGAACTCCAGGGCTGTACCTGCATACAGTCAGCGCCCAGAAGTGCCTTCCTTATTGAACTGCTGCCTTTTCCCACAACAGAAAAGAGGCAGATGTAGCCTGAGGCCCTGGACTGGGGGTGAAGTATGGAAAACTAACTCATTCATTCATTCACTTACTCATCCGTGTAACCTGAATATGTGTAGTGAAGGGAGAGGGGGAGTGCCAGACCCATCCACTTTGAACATTTCCCAGAAGACACTTCCAGAAGCCCCTGACCTTGGGGAGAAGAATGTCCCTGAAGCCACTGCCCCCAGTTCAGGCCAAGCCCCAGGTAGACAGTGGCAGTGGGGTAGCTGTCCCGTCTGCTTGGCCCAGCGGGCCCTGCGCCTTATCGGCTGCCATCTCCCTGCTGCCTCAGTTAACAGAAGCTGGGGGTGAGGAGGTGGTGACAGGGAGGGGGCCACCTGGAGGCCTCTTCCCACCTGTCAGGAGCTCCCCCGGCACATCCTCCTGTTGGTGAGGCAACCGTCCTTGTATCCACATCGCCCAGGCAGGTGAGTACTCTGCTTCCATGTCAGGATGACATTAGATCCCTAAGTCGTGACCTCACTCAGGCATCTGTCCTTGGTACCTGTCTGCTTCTGAGCAGAGAGCCAAAATGTCAGCAGAGACAGAGCGCCTGGATACCCTTCCCGGCAACAGCAAAACCCAGAACAGGTGTAGTGCTCGCATGTGATCAGACAGAAAACTTGGACTCGACGTGTGGACACGCCCACCCGAGGTCCTACAGCTCCTGTGGGCCTACCTCAGCCTGTAAAGTACATCCTTTCCTTCTTTCCCCACCCTTGGGTGTTGAGTCGTGCCCCATATTTGGTCTTTACCACATCCAGTGTAGGTGGAGATGTGAGTGACATTAATGACTACATATATTAGACACCTACTATTTACCTGGCACGGTTTTAAGTACTTTATTTTCATTCATTCAATCAATAATATTTATTGAGTGCTGGGCTCTGTTCCAGATGCTGGGGGTATGGCATGAAGCAAGGCAAACAAAGTTTCTGCCCTCAGAAACTTTCTAGTGGGAGAAACAGAATAAGCCAAGAAGTGAGTAAATAGAAAATAGTCCGGGTGGTGAAAAGTCAGTCAGGAGAATGGATGGTCAGTGAAAATAGTCCGGGTGGTGAAAAGTCAGTCAGGAGAATGGATGATCAGTGAAGGCCTTTGATTTGGTGACATTTGAGCTCACCCCTGAAGATGTTGAGGTTGGGAACACGGGACTATCTGGAGGACATAAATGCTAGGCAGAGGGAAGAGTAAGTGCAAAGGCCCTGGGGCTGGAACATGCTTGGTGTGTTCAAAGAACAACGGCTGTGGTTGGAGCAGAATAAGAGAAGAGCAGAGCACGGAAGATGAGATACTGTGTGATATTAGCTGTGTGTTAACTCATTTAATATCACAGCAATGCCGAACACCAGGTACTATTGTTATTCCCTTTAGCTGATGAGAAGACTGAGGTACAGAGAAGGAAAGGAATCTGCCTAGCGTCTCACAGCGGGCACGTAGCTCTGTACTGATGATCTGTGAGCACCCTTCATGGCCCAGAGCACTGGTTCCCAGTCCCAGTAGGAATTGAAGTCACCCAGGGAGCTTGCAAAGAACCCGATTATCAGGTTCCTAATTTTAACAAGCTGCCTGGGTGATTATGACAGAATCTTCATGACCCCAGCTTTGGTGAGCCATTGGGAGATGGCTGCGGGCAGGTTGGGGTGGAGGACGGAGCACTGGGCGAGGAGCCTAACCCCAGCTCTTCTGTGATCTCTGAGTGGCTGAACCTCAGTCTCTTCATCTGTGAGATGAGAGGGTTGAACTCCACCAATGCATTCCCCATGTGCTTGATAGCAGTGGAATTCTCCATTCAGTCAGGTCTTAGGTGGAGCCCACAATATGATACAAGTCAAATGAGCTTTATTTTGGGGGGTGGGGCGGGCTTCAGGCCGTTATACCCTTGGCAGCCTCCGGAGCACAACTTACCAATTCCCTGAGTTGCAGTCTGCGGAGAGCATAGGCACCTGGCCAGATGCTTTGGGTTCTAGATATCCATCCTGGGTCCTCTCTTCAAGCAGCAGCCCCTGGAAGGACCCCAAGTCCCTGGTCTTATGAATACCTGCTGCAGGAGCCCTCCAAGGAGGCTGCCCCAAGCCCAGGCTCTGAGCTCTGGGGAGGCCTGAGGGCTGATAATGGGATGGGGGTGGGAGGAGAGGGGACCTGGGGCTGGCACAAGCTCAGCCCCCTTCAACTTGTCAGATTCCTCTACCTGCTTGCTGTCCTTGCTGGGGAGGGGGAGGTGGAATGTCTGAAATACTTGGGATGATCTTTGGACCAGTTGTTGAAGACCAGTATAGTGGGTAGCAGCTGGTCAGGGCAGGAATTTGCTTTCATAAGCGCAGGGCCTCTGACGTCTTGAATTGACCCTCCTTCCTTGCCTTGGGATGGTAAGAACATCTCTGCACGGGTGGGCCCCTGGAATTGGCCAGGTCCTTCCTTGCCAAGATCCCGCCCTTTGGCTATTTCACAGATGAGGAAAGTGAGGCTGGCGAGGTCAAGAGATCTGCCTGGAGTCACGTGGCTTCAAAAGTGGTGAGATCAAACCTCAAGTCCAGGGCTTCACCTGCTGGTACTGGGGTCCTCTTGGACAGGGGGGAAAGATGCCCTGCAGAAGACAGACAGACAGACAGACAGATCCCTGTCCTGACAGAGCCTGCACTCCGGAGGAGGGTAACCTAGGTTGAAGTCCTTCCATACATTCCCTCAACATCCAGCACAGTCCCCTGCATACAGCAGGTGCTAAATAATTGTCTGTGATAATCGTGCTTCAGAGCTGGGAGTGAAATGAACTTCCTGTCTGAGCTGCCTTGGAATCTATCTGGAGTTCTGGCTTCCTCGCGCATAGAATGGGGACAGTACCGTTCTCTGCCCAGCCTGGCGGTGAATGGGAAGAGGGCGTGGTGAATGGAGAAATTGACACAGACACCTACTACGCGCCATGCTTGGCCACCAGTCGTTACGATGACACCCCATGATAGAAATGACTCTCCCCATTTTATGGAGAAGGAAACTGAAGCTGGAGAGGAAGACCTACATCGATCACCAAAGTTCCTGTTCTTTCCGCTACATCCTGCGACCTCCCTACCATTGTCCCTGCGCCCAGCATGGGGTTTGGTTTGGTTTTGTTTTTATTCTAAGTTCCCAAGTGAGACAGGGCAAGATTGAAATAAAGCCCTTAGGATCTCTCGCTTCCAGTTGCAAATACCCAGGGGGCCTGGGAGGAAAGGACTGGGCTTGTGCTCTGAGTACAGAGAACCCCTCTCTGGCCAGGACGTGGAGCTGACATGAATTCCTCAGCACGTCCTTGGGGTTAGCGGGGAGGTATGGGGATCAAGTGGTCCATGGGGTCCCCTTCCCCCCAGGATAGATGCTGGTTGCTTTTGAAGGCCTCATCAGGGTCTAGGGCCTGGCCGTGGGCTCTAGAGTCTGGAAACCGTTCCCCTCTCCAACACAGCCCGTGAGTGCTCCAGCCACCCACACGGGGCTGCAGCCTTGGACAGACAGAAGTCTGGGAGTCAAGAGGCTGGGCTTGACGGGGGCACAGCTGTCTCCTGTGGGGAGACCTTCTCTGGCCCCCCAGAGTGAGTCTGTGCTCAGGCCCAGCCAAGGAAATGACCCAAGGGGAGGCCCGAGCCTTGGGTCCCCTGATGTCTGCAGCTGCTCCTGGGACCACCCCATGAGACGGAGGCTACCAAGCCCCCGAGAGACCTGTGGGGCTGAGGAGAGGCGATATTTTCTCAGCAGGATTTATGTGTGTGTGCGTGTGTGTGCGTGTGTGTTTAACGAGGAGTGGGGCCTGCCTGACTTCTGAGCCTGGAATTTATACAGCCCCTCTTTGGCGGCGGCAGTTTATCTTAAGCGAAAGAATAATAAACTGAGTTGACAGGATGATGTATTCAAAGCATCTTCCCGTCACTGCACAGAGCCCTGCCCGCTGTTAGGATGTCTGGCATGGTGGGGACCGTGTTATCGAATGTTTAGCCCCCGCAGATTGTCAACAACGCATTGTTTGCAGGTTTGGGGCAAGGCAGAGATGGGCCGGGCTGGGGTGGGAATGGTGGGGGGGTCTGGCTGCAAGGGCGGGCGAACGGAGGGCTGCCCAGATGGGGTCAAAGAGGCGTCTGCCTTTGATGGAAGCTGAGGTCCAACCCCTCCTCCCTGCCCTGATGCTCCCTTTCCTGCCTCGCAGAGTCCTCCCCACTGCCCTCCATATCGTCCCAGTCCAGCCTGAGGCATAGGGACAAACTCGGGTCCCCCTGTTCTCTACAGGATTGGGAAAACCTCCTCCACCCTCCACTTCCCGTTTTTAACTTAAACAAGGAAATCAGCATTAAACCTCAACTTCAAAAACTTATGCCAGACTTACTAAACCCTGGAAAGGATGAGAGAAAGCCAGTACCCTGGCCTTATTCATGAGAGAGCTCTCACCCCAGTTCCCTGACCCTCTTTCAGACAACCATGGGCCATCCTGTGGCCTCTGGAACCTTCCCTTCCTGTGTGGGAGGGAATCACAGTGTTGGCCCCTCCTATGTTATGAATGACACTGTTGCCACATATTAAGGGCTTATTATGGGGGTGAAGTAAGATAAGGATTAGGCAAACACTTAAAAAACTTGGAAGAAGGGCTTCCCTGGTGATGCAGTGGTTAAGAATCCGCCAGCCAATGCAGGGGACATGGGTTCAAGCCCTGGTCCGGGAAGATCCCACACACCGCGGAGCAACTAAGCCCGTGCGCCACAACTACTGAGCCTGCGCTCTAGAGCCCACGAGCCACAACTACTGAAGCCTGCGCGTCTAGAGCCTGTGCTCTGCAACAAAAGAAGGCACCACAATGAAAGGCCCGCGCACCACAACGCAGAGTAGCCCCCGCTCGCCACAACTAGAGAAAAGCCCACGCACAGCAACAAAGACCCAACACAACCAAAAAAAAAAACTTGGAAGAAGATAAATTCAAATTATTTTTTCTCAAAGTGCCCTAAACTTCAGGCAGGAGAACCTTGGCTCCTGCCTCAGCCAATGGGCTCTCTCCCTCAACCTCCATTATTGGAAAGTCCTTTCTTGTACACAACCTCAAGCTCTCTTGTTTCAGTTTTAACCTTTCCTTTGGGCTGTCTCACATATAGGTTCCAGTTCCAAATCTCTCTTAGGGCACCTCTTCTTTTCTGGCTTTAATGGTCCTCATTTTTTCTCTGCTCCCGGTCTGGGGGCTCCACCCAAACCTGCTCCAGGACTGCACTTCCTATAGGCATGAGTTTTTCACTCCTACTCCTAGAAAGTAGGGGGGCTCTCCTTGGTCACACAGACCATGGGTCCATGGGGGGTAGCAGTTGCAGGGACAGGGAGGGAAGGGAGACCCCACATACTGAGTACTTGACTGAGCAACTGGGTCCATTCCAGGGGTCAAGTTGAAACCTCATTTAGTCTCTTAACAGCTGGTACTAGCCCCATTTTGCAGATGAGAAAACTGAGGCTGGGGAAGACTCAGTCTCTTGCCCTCTGGCCGATGGCAGAAGGAAGACTCAAGCCCTGAAAGTCTGGCTGGCTCCAGAGCTGCACTTGACCTGGCAACCTCAAAGGAAGGCAGGGAAAAGCCACCCAGAGGCAGGAGGGCTCTAAGTCAAACAGCTGGGCAGGTGGGGTCAAGGTCACAGGAAGAGCCAGGGGGCCTGGGAGGGGGGATCAAGGCTGTGGGAGAGTGGCTGGAGTGAGGAGTGGTGTAGGAACAAAGGCCTGGAGGAGTGGGCCCCCGGGGAGAAGTTGAGAGAGGAGCTCAGATCTGAGCACAGGACACATATGCTGGGCCACCTGGGCTGGGAACAGTGACACTGAACATCAGCAACAGCCTCCTCAGACCCCCGATAGGACTCAGCCATTTATTCACTCATCTATTTACTTGTTCATCCTTTCACTTTATCCATTGTTTGCCCAGGACCCCTCGCAATCTAATAGGAAAGACAGACCGGTCAGCAGGTCAGGGACCCAGAGGTCCCCATTCACCCAACCATCTGTCCCCCATGTAGTGAGTGCCTGCTCTGTGCCGAGTCCTGAGTTCTCCAGACAGAGGAAGCTGCCCACACCCTCCAGGCACTCATGGTCCAGTAAGGGGTTGTGAGAAACAGACACGCATGTTTATGCGTTCACTGAGTCAACCAAGATTTGAGCGCCCTCCATGGCAGGTGCCAGGACCAGCAAGAAGACCAGGACACACTCCTGCCCATGGCAAACTCAGGCCAGTTGAGGACATGAGAAAAGAGCCCAAACATTTCAGCTCTAGTACGCTGACAGCTGCAAAAAATACCGAGCAAGAAGCAGCAGGGGAGTACGACAGTCCCCAGAGGGAAGTGACTGTACATTTGAATTTTGCGTTTGTGTATTCATTTATTCCATCATTCATCTGTCGGTGAGCATCTTTTGTGTGCTGGGCATTGCTGGAAACAACACGAGGGCCCCCTGCAGGAAGCCATCTCTCTGATAAGTAGACCACTCTTTTGGGCCCCGTTTGGGGGACAAGGCAAGCTTGGGGTGGAGACTGTGGTCGTGGCGGGGTGGGCAGCCACAGACCCTTCCCAGCCACTGGGAGGGGGACAGTGGTTAGGAGCTGGAGGGCACTTAGCAGTGCAGGCAGGAGGAAGCTGGCCCCATGGGAGCTGCATCTGGGCCATCCTGGGCTCTGGCCCCAGCCTGAGTAACCAAGGGCCAGACCACATGATGCAAGCAGAGGGTGGGGGGTGGAGTGGGGGAGTTTGGATTCTGGTAGAGCCAGAGACCCAAGCTCTGTGCAAGGACATACTTGGGGATGCTTGGGTCTCATTCACTAGAACAGAGAGCCTCACTGTCAGGACTTTCCGGAGTCCTGATCTGCACATGTCCTCCCCATCCTGGGGTAGATTTGCGTGCCTATTTGCATATGTTTACATAAAGTATGCTTCTATCCATATTCATTTCAGGCATTTTGATTTCTGTCATTGCTCCCCTCCCCCAGCTGGCTGTCCCCATGCCTTGTGCTCCCCCTTCTGGAAGGGAAGACAGGGCCGGGACCATGCCCAGCTGCAGACAATCTCAGTGTTTCTCTTCAGCCTCGCCTGGTGAAGGCTGACGTGATTTTCCTGAGAGTGAATCCGCCTGCCTGACCATACTGTGCTCTGGCTGAAGTAACTGTGAGCTGGGCGGTCCCTGAGGACCCGTAAGCTGAGCTGTGTCCTCCACTCTCTTGCCGGGCCTTGGGGAGCGCCGGGCCAGAATGAGAACCGCCCTCGGACTGTCGGTTAGAGCACTAATGGAGTGACAAGTGAGTGTCGCCTTGAAGTCTGGGGGCCATCCCATGTGGCTTGCCTCCTCTGACCAGAGGGTCAGGGGCCCGCACAGGGCTGGGCTTGGGACCCCTTCCAGGACCTGGCTGCAGCCGCTGGGCCTGCAGAGCACACGCCCACGGCATCCATGCATGCACATGCGTATACACATGCACAGATCAGAGGGGAAAATTGACTTCACAGTCCTTGCAGAGCCTGGAGCGGGGAGAGAGCTGGCAACTCTCGAGCGCTGAGTGACCCTAGGCAGGGCCCTTCACCTCCTTGAGCCTCAGCTTCCCTTTCTGTACCACAAGAGTCTTCCCAGTGTTGGCTTTTGCGAATGCATGCTGGCAACCCCAGCTCATTATCCGGGCCGCAGAGGGGATCCTCCTGTCAAGAAAAGGCCACAGCCAACTATGCCACACTCTTCCTCCTCTGGAAGCCTCCCTCCGGCTTCAAGGTCATGGGAGCTTCAGTGAGTGCCCAATAGACATGCCTGCTGCCAGTCAGCTCGCACTCAATATGATGTGACAGGTGGGGGGTGTGTGTGGATAGGAGCCAAGAAGCTGCTGGGAATCCAGACGCCTCCCCTCAGTTCCATCCCCACCATCTCCGTCGTAATGAGGTCCCACTAGAGGGGCTCTGGTGTCAGGGAAATGGGAATATTTCCACCTGGGCAGAGACAGACAGGAGGAGCTGGGGGGCTGCCTCAGAAGGCCTCTTGCCCAACAGCCCTGACCTCGTGCCCACTCCCCCACCTCCCCACCACACACGTCCTGGGCCGTGCAGGGCTCGGCTTGTCACCGACAGGCTCTCCACTAAATGAGGCGACCTGATTGCTTCTTATCTCAGGGGCTTATCTCCTGTGGTCACTCGCCTGCCAGACTCCAGAGAGCCACTAGGCTTCTTGAGCCCTGACTCTCCCCTGTCCCGAGGAGACACTGGATTCCAGTGACCCTCAGTGATGGTCGGTCAGGCTGGGGACAGAAAAGGGATAGAGGAAACTAAGGGTACAGTTCTTCCCCACTGCCCCTTGTCCCGACAGCTTCAGACACATGCTCACCCACACCCTCTGTGGGGGGCCCATCCCTCCCAACATCCCGCCGTCCTGCACCAAAAGTGAAAAATGGGCTGTTATCCAGAGCGCGGTTATCTAACTACTCAGATTGGGCTTTCATAGAGCAGGGGCTGTGTCTCCCCTCAGACCAGGGCTCCCTGAGGGCGGGGCCCCATCTCCCCTTCAGTGACACTCTTGCCACCAACCATCCAGACCTGGGCCCAGCTCAGCCTCACCTGCTCTATGTGTAAGTGGTCAGTTCTTGGGGTCTACACTGGGCCCTTTGTTGCCCAGTGTAGGCTGATCATTTCCTAGAGCTGGGCCTGATGGCTGGACACAAGGGGCCAAAGCTGGTGCCATAGGGCACCTCTGAGGGAAACGGGGCATCACCTGTGTGGATCTATACGCAGTTGCAACCAGAAGCAGGGGGAGGTACAGGATGACCCTTTTATTGACTCTTTGGGTCAATAAACCCTTTTATAAGTGCTCAGTGTTTAGCACAGGAGGATACTGTGAGGGGGAGGGGGAGTTTTTGTTTTGTTTTGTTTTGAACTTGGGGTGGGGGTTGCTGATAAAGACAGAATGAAAAAAGGAAGGAAAGAAGGAGGACGAAAGGGAGGGAGAGTAGGGAGGAAAGGAGAGCGAGAGAGAGGGAGAGCGCACCCGCAACCTTTCCTCTCTTAAGTCTCCTGTCAGGGAGTTGATTTGTTTAAAATCCTCTTATCTCCAACACTTGCTTCTCCGCTGGTTGAGGAGTCTCTGGAGCGAGGCTGGTTTTTCTCTCAGTGACAAGAGGATTCCAGGCTCCACAAATGGCCCATGGGTGTCTGGCCGGAAGCGGAAGATGGGTGTGAGCTGAAGGCCCCGGATGCTTTTCCGTGCGCTCTTCCCACCCAGCCTCACCTCAGAAGCAGCTTCATCCAGCCCCAGACCCCTGAGACCCAGGACAGGGGACAGGCCGGCCAGCCTCTGTGGGAGGCTGTGGCCAGCTTGGTCTCCCTCCAGCCCCTCTCCTTCCTGTCCACTCAGGCCTGGCGGGGCTCCTCTCCTCGACAGTCTCCCCTGACGCCAGCTCAGCAGAGGCCTCCCGGCCTTCGAGGCTCTCTTCCCCAACTCTGTGGGGCCCTTTCCCCAGGTGCTGCCTCTTCCAGGAAGAAGCTCTTGATGCCCTACCCTCCCTCATCCACTCGTTCACGTATTCATCCTTTCAACACGTAGTTTTGAGTCCCTGAGATGTGCCAGGCATAGGAGATAAAGGTCCTGGGGAGCTCAGAGTCCAATGGAGGAAACCAAATGTCAACAGTCAATTAAGGCCCTTCAGAGTGGGTTACAATTCACTCCAGTCTGTAACAATCACGTCCAACATCAACCGAGGGCTTACTATGTGCGAGGCACTATTCTAAGTGTTTTACATGAGAAACTCATTTAATTCTGGAAACAA
The DNA here is from genome assembly GCF_949774975.1 of Lagenorhynchus albirostris. Classification (NCBI taxonomy): domain Eukaryota; kingdom Metazoa; phylum Chordata; class Mammalia; order Artiodactyla; family Delphinidae; genus Lagenorhynchus; species Lagenorhynchus albirostris. The sequence continues at coordinate 72,604,156 of NC_083104.1, forward strand.
GTCTACCAGGTAGAGCTATTAGGCTTGATGTTTCACAAAGGTCCTGAGTGCCCGAGGTCTCAGCACGTGAGGCTCAGGCCCGACTGCAAACCCAGGCAGTCAGGGACAGAGGCTGAGCTCTCAAACCCGTTCCTGAAGGTTTCCACACACCCGCAGGCCCACTCCCTCCCCTTTGCCCTGCGAGGGCGCTGTGCCACTCCTGCTGTGTGCCCTGCTCTCTGCCAGGGCTGAGTCGGCCATCTCTGAGTGAAGTGACCTGCATTTGGCCTGGCCTGCCCCAGCCGTCCTGAGCCCGCAGCCTGTGGCCCACCTCTCTGTGGAGAGTGGGCATCTCCTAAGTCAGGCTGGCAGCCCCTGGCAGCCACAGCCTGAAATCTCCTCCCGTTCTGGGCCCAGGGCAGGACTCCCTGAGCTGGCCAAGGAGGGCAGCCCTCAGACCGGGAGGAGGGTGGGTGCCGATGGCTGGCAGAGTGCTAGCGTCAAAGGTGGTCAGAGCAGAGGCTCTGCCTGTGATGAAAGTCCCAGTCTCCTCTGAGGAGAATTGTCCCTTAGAAGTAAATATCCTGCTGGCCAGCCTCAAGCCTCCGTTGTCCCAAGGCCCAGAGAGGCTGGTGAGCGGCAGCCCTCATCTCCGGGATCGATGGGAGATTTGGCCTCTGATGGGATAGCCTCGGGAAGCTCAGGTTATGCCCCTCCCTGGGGGTCCTAAGCAGGCTCGGCAGTGCTGGGGATGTCCCAGGCCTAAGGCATAGGAAGGGAAAGAAAGGGAGAAAAAAACGGAACAAATAGAAATAAAGGAATTGGGAACAAACAGGGTGCATTGGCGCACTCCACGTGTACTGAGCACCTACCGTGTGCCTGCCACCATCCTGCCTGGGTCTCCACGCAGGGATGGAAGCCCCAGCCTCCAAGGAGCTCTCGAAGCTGGTTGTAGCTGGTGGTAGCCCATAGGCCCCCAAATCCAAGTAGGGAAAGTGGGCTGGGGTGGGATGACCCATCCCCAAGTCAGCCCGGCTAACCCCCACAGAGGCAGGGCCAGATGACCAGGTCTGTGTCCAAGACCTTAGGCCCCAGTGCCCTTGCCTCCTGGCCCAGGGCAGCGGGACGCCAGCCACCACCCCAGAGAGGAGGGAGTCCGCTCCTGTCTCTGAAGTTAACCACGGAGGAGGCATCACTCAAGAGTCGGTTCAGGGGGCTTCCCTGGTGGCGCAGTGGTTGAGAATCTGCCTGCCGATGTAGGGGACACGGGTTCGAGCCCTGGTCTGGGAAGATCCCACATGCCGCAGAGCAACTAAGCCCGTGCGCCACAACTACTGAGCCTGCGCGTCTGGAGCCTGTGCTCGGCAACAAGAGAGGCCGCGATAGTGAGAGGCCCGCGCACCGCGATGAAGAGCGGCCCCAGCTTGCCGCAACCAGAAAAAGCCCTCGCACAGAAACGAAGACCCAACACAGCCATAAATAAATAAATTAAAAAAAAAAAAAAGAGTCGGTTCAGGTCTGACCCTGCCTGCTGGCCCCACACACAGCAAGACGAGTGCAGGCGAGATGAGTGATCTTCGGCACCAGCCTTGTTCTCCTTCGTGTGGGGACAGCGGATAGAGAAGGCTCCTCATACCTCACGAGCCTCACGCATTGGCCTAGAAACCCCTCTAAGTCAGGAAGGAAAGGGAGAAGCTTTCAGCGCTGAAGCCAGAGCCCATGCCCTTCCCTGTCCTGGGGCCAAGTAGCCTGAGGAGGAAGATGGGACCAGACAGGGTGAGGTGTCCTCAGACCAGGCCCTCCTATCCCCCTGGCTGCCAAAGTCTGAGCCCTGAGCACGTGTGCATGTGGGTATTTGCATGCTGAATATGTGTCAGCCAATCCACACACGTGTGTGTGTGTGTGTGTGTGTGTGTGTTTGTGTGTGTGTGCTTGTGCACGCCTGTGCAGACTTATGAATGCAGAGGTCCTGGGAACTCAAGGACTTGGCCTCCCCTTGCTTCCAAAACCACAAGGCCGCTGGCCGGCCTCAAGCCTCGGTTTCCTCAAGGCCCAGAGAGGCTGATGAGAAACAGACCCGACTGAGCTGCCCATGCGCATGGGCGGCTCAGTAACCCACTGGCCTGAGGGCTTGTCTTCTCCTGGGATCTGGGTGACCTCAGACCACTGAGGGCCCCCTTTGGGCCTTCCCCATCATGGATGCAGAGAAGCAGTTCGTGAGGCCAGGGCTGCCAGGCTGACCCGAGATGAAGCTGGTGAGCCCCTCTGCCAGGGAAGCCACCCGCCTGCCTGCCCTCCACTGTTGCCATGGCCTCTGGAGGGATGCCAGAGGTACCAAATGTTCCTCAATGAATGAGGGGAGGAAGTGGCTGAGGGGAAATCTCCCCTTCCCAAAGGAGTGGTGCCCCCCTGCCCCAGGCGGCGTAGAGGGTGCCCTGGAAGAGGGGAAGGAGGGTCTCTTAGGTCTGAGTTTCTTGGAGTCACAGCACAGATCTCCTGCATCACAGTCAGTCATGATGTGGTGGTTAGGAGCTTCCTGAGAATACAGCTTCCTGGGACTGTCCCTGTCCCCAAGAAGTCCTGACTGAGCAGGCCTGGGGTGGGTTAGGAAACCTGCATTTGTTACAAGTGCCCCAGGTGACCCAGGATGGCACAAACAGAGCAAAGTGTAATATTTAAGAGACCAGGTTTTGGAGACCTGAGTTTGAATCTCCAATCAATTTCTCCCCATCCTTAAAGTTGGGTTAATAATATGACTTCATAGAGATAACGTCGAGTCACAGATGCTCAGCACATGGTAGAAACGATAACAGCAATACTAACAGTGACAGTGGTCGACCGCAACCCAGCACTGCCTGTGTGCCGAGTCCTCTCTGTCATTACAGGACTCATATCCAGGAGGATGGGGTACTGAGTGCAGGACCCACCCCTGCTGTCCCTTACCTCATACATGGCAGACAGGAAGACCCCCTCCTGTGGGTACCCTGTGGGCTCTAGGCATAGCCCCACAGCTGCCCCTGTTCACCTAGCCAGCACTCCCAGAAGGCCCTGCTCTCTTGGGAGATGCAGCCCAGAGCCCCCAGGAGCCAGACCTGCTTTCCTCCAGGCTAATTGGCTAATCATCTGCTGCCTTGATAGCGGGAGGTCTAGACATGACTGCTCCCAGGGCCGGGCGCTCATTCTGCCCACCTCCCTGGTCCCTCAGAGCAAAAGGAGGGATTAACATGCAGGCTGGATTTGCTCACCTAATTCCTTATCGAGCCCCTGTCCTCTGACAAGAGAGGGCAGACAGTTTCTTTCTCAGGCGAAGGACCCTGGGAGGCCTCTGGACAGGAGGAGGGAGGGAGGGAGATGCGGTGAGAACAGGAAGGGAGGACAGCTGTCCCTCCATCCTTGCCTGCCCAGCCTCACCCACCCCTCCCTGCCAGGGAGTACAGCCACTGACCGGAGTCACCTCAGCTGGCCCTGAGGCCCCCGGGAGAGGTGTCCCAAACAACCTTGGATAGGAAACCCCAGTGAGGGCTGGTGGCTGACCCAACCGTTAAATGAGATGGAGCCTGCTTTGAACCCAGGTCTCCAGCACTTAGCTCCAGGGCACCTCATCTCCTGCCAGTGGGGCAAAGGCAGAGAAAACATTCCATGAGACCTCAGGCTGGAGTCTCACTGGCAGAGGAGTTAGGGAGTACAGGCTGCAGCGTGTGGGCCCCACCAGGGAAAGAAGGTAGGAGGGGGACAAGGTAGGAAGGAGCAGGTCACTCAGGGAGTCCACTGCAATGGGGAGGGATGGTTTGGGCCACCGGGGACGTCAGAGACTCCAGCAAGGAGGGCTCTGGGGAAAGATGAGAGACGTGAGGCCTCAGCCCAGAGAAGAGAAGGTGTGGGTGAGGAGTACTGCTACCGTGCCTAGTCTCTGCACGAGTTACTCCATTCACTCAATCTCATTATGGTAACAACCTCCATATTATAATTCCTGTACACAGATGAGAAAACTGAAGTCTACAAAGTCTCTAGAACTTACTACCTAAGTTCACACAGCTGGTAATGAGCAGAGTAGTGAACAGCCTGCCCTGGCTCCCAGCTCTGGAGGGGGTCCCAGGTCACTTCCCCCAGGGCAGAAGAGAGGCAGAAGTCAATCTTTCTCTCCATCCTTCAACCCCTACCCTCAACCTGCTAAATGCAGGAGTCAGCTAAGGATCCAAGTCTCAGCTACCAGCCTCCCACCAGCCCTCACCTCCCATGCTGCCTGTCCCCATGCTAGGAGCCGCTCAATCTCCCCCTCCTCCAGGAAGCTCCCTGACCATCCCACCCCTATTGCCCCTGCCAGACCTCCAGAGCCGGCCCTGTATTTGCCAAGATGCAGGGCATTGTTTCCTGGTCTCCTGGGGCGGCTGCACAATGCAGGGCTTTGCATGGGCTCCAAACTCACACAGATCTGGCTTTGAAACCCAGCTCTCAGCTGTGCATCGTTGGACAACCTGTGCCTCAGTTTTCTCATCTATAAAACAGGACTAATAATGGCACCAACTCAAAGTAGGTAAAGATTTAGAGATACCACAGGTGAAGGAGTCACCCCGAAAGGGATAAAACAAGGCTGGAAAAGTGTGTGTGCTCTCTATGACGTCCCAGAGCATACTAATGGCAGTTAGAACCAGAACTTTAGAGCTAGGAGGATGAGGCCCACATTAGAGGGTGCCCCAGGTCTCTGGACTCCTGGATCAGCGTTCCTATGCCTTGACCATGAAGTCACAGGGTCTCCATGGTTGTGAGCGCTCAGAACCAGGCCCTGGAAGCACGCCCTTCCGGCTCCCATGCTCCCGCAGGGGCTGTCTCCACCTGTCCCTGGTGGTCTGTCTCGGGCGTGGGCCTGTTTGCAACCGGCGCCTATCGCCTGCTGGCCTGAGTGCACCTGTAGTGCCTCGTCCCAGCCTGGTGAGTCAGCCCTTGGCAGGCCTTGCGGCAGCCACTCCACATAATCTTAAGCCTGAAAGAGGACCTTTCTTTTTGCTTTTCTCCTCCTTCCTCCCTCCGCTCTCCGTGAAGTGGTCATCTCCGCAGGGCAGCTGGGAACAGCATTCTCTGCCAGGATTTCTTGAGTCTCCTTAGTCAGGAGACAGGGTGGGGCCTCGGAAACAAAGACAAGGCAGCCTAGCACTGGCCAAAGCCCCTGAGCTGCTTTAGGACGCTGCTTGTGCCCCCTGACTCCCTGCTTCCAGTGGGGGCATCTAAGTCAGGGCAAGTGCGGTGTCACTTCAGTTATCCAGAACCCACGTATCTGACAACCTCAACCATCCAGACTGAGAGCCGAGATAAAAAGGCTTCTGAGGCGATGCTCTCAATGGCTGTCTGACAGTTAAACTTTACTGATCTATTTTTCCCCAACCTGAATCAGAGCCTATCTGCTCTTACCTTACACACTATTCTTGTATGCCTGGTTATCTAATTTACATATGTATTAAAGGTTTTTTTTAATCTATGCAAATAGGTCATTTATTAAACCTCTGTCCTATAAATGCTCTTAACTTTTAGATGTTACATTACCAAGTCTTTGAACAGGAAAACAAAAATTTCCAAGGGGTAAATAAATAGGAAAAACTCTCTGTGAAACATTGTGGATATTAATCATAGTATTTCACACCAGTTTATTCCCACCCCCACCACAGATGGGTTTGAGCCTTTTTAGCGAAGACTGTATTATTTTATCTTCATAAATGCTTTCTTTTATTTATTATTATTTTTTTAATCAATGCTTTTTTTTAAATGAAGAGAATCTTTACCTATCCACTTGGAGAGTGTTGTAAATGCAGTTCATGAACAAAAATCTCTGCAAATAAACACTTAGGACGAGGTGACTTAAGCTGGCTTGACTGCACTATTTGAGCTTCAGGATTCATATTTCATGACTGAAAACGGTGAGCAAAAGTTTTAAACTAGGATTGGATTACCTCATCTAGTAAGTGGAAATGACAATGCAATCCATGTTCTAGAGTGGGTTGGGAGAATTAAATGGCATAACATGTAGAACACTTAACACAGTGCTTGGCAATTAGCTCTAAATAAACGTTAGCTATCAGTTTTGGTATTAGTATTACAGTGAGCAGTAGAATTAGTAGTTGTTGTTATTCCCATTCTACAGGTGGCCAGACTGTGGTTCAGAGATGTTATGTATAACCACCCACGGTTTGCTTGAAAGAAGAGGGGCTCTTGACTACATAGCAGGGAGGCATCAGATGACAGATTTGTTCTGGGACACTGGAAACTAATGTTGTTTTATACATCCAAACTTGGCTGTGCTCAAGCACATGTCTGATGATTGGCTGGCTGTTGGCTGGGGGGCTCTGGTTCTCCTGGGTCTCCATCATCTCGTAGGCTAGCTGAAGTTCACGCATCTGGTGGCTGCAAGGTTTCAAGAGCATGAGAGTAGCAGCTGCTGGGCTACTTGAGCCCTGGGCTTGGACCTTGTATAATGCCACTTCCCCATCTGTTGGTCAAGTCAAGTCACAAGCTAGCCCAGGGCAGGAAAATAGGTCCCCCCGATAGACCATTTTGTCAACAGACAGAACCTCTTGATGGGAGGAACAAAGGATTGTGGTGATTTTCTGCCATCTAGCACAGCTTATCAATAATAAAGTGATATCCCTTACTAGCAAGACTTATTACTGAATATGATATGTACATAGGAAGCAAAATAGATACCAAAGGGCTGTCTTTTCTCCCCCGATTCTTATTTTGCCAGAATTTTGTTCGCTGGATGAATGGCAGCTGCATAGAATGCCCACCTCAGAAGGGAATGGAAGAAGACTTGTTATAATCAGCTTTTACAATAATATTTCTCAGAACCCTCAGATAATTGAGCAGGTTGTTATGACCCCCCAAAACGTCCACAGGATTCTGATCAATCTTGTGAAGTACCCGCAGAAATGCAAGCAGTACCGACCGTTCTGGAAACTGGAAAAAGCGATCGTGATGGAGAAGTTTGCCGCCAAGAAGCCCCCTTGTGTCGCCTATGACGAGAAGTTGCAGTTCTATTCCAGTATCACCTCTGAAGTGATGCATCACCCCTTGATCAAGGATGAGCACTGCATCCACCTTCCGCTCGGACCCCTGGCGAACACCATGCAGGAAAACGCCAAGGTTTAAAGTTAGAATGGGGAGAATGTCATTAGGGATATTTTTACTGACAGCAAAAAGTATCAAGTGAAGACACAAACAATAAAAAGGAGACCCAAGAACTCAGAATTCAGGGTAGGGACAAAGAAAATGATGTACCCCAGTTTCTAGGGGCACCACTACGTTTTAGTTATGATAGGGGATATTCTTAATGGGAACCCTGTGTCTTCAGTGGAAAACTGGATTATGGTCAATATCTGTTTAAGGTTAGAGACAGTGTGATATATATTTTTACAAGAACTTTTGAAGAACATAATTTTATATTTCTTTGTGTTTTTGACATTTAAAGAATTAATTAAATGAGTTAATAATGGTAGACAAAGTGATTTAGACCAATGCTCCTACTGAGAACAGCTACAGCAGCTAGACAAAATAGTTTTAAAATTTACTTGAAGTCATCAGGGAGCTAACAAGACAGCAATAAATTTCTTTACCACAGCTGAGACCTAGAAAAGTAAGAGTGGCATTTGGGTGTTTGCCCATTCTGGAGGGGTCAGCTGAGAGTCCAAGAAGCTAAACAACTCTTTTGACAGCCTTGTGAGACTAAGAGACATAGATTGGAGCTCCAGGCTTACCAAGGGGTGAACCCTCTCTCTTTGGGCAGGCACCCCAAAAGGGCTATACATCCTAGGAGTTAGGGGTGAACCAGAAGAAGACAACTCAGTTTCTAATCACTCAGTCCTTAAAATTGAAGTAGGTGATTCTGTATTATTAGTGCCCCAGGCACCTGGCAGACACAAATGTCAATCCTTTCCAAAGAAGGTAACATCATTCTACACCTCAGATTATTTTTACAAACAAGACTGTAAATACAATGTCTAACACATAATTGAAAATACCTATACACATGAGGAGTCAGATAACAATTTTTAAAACATCAGAAATGATAAATAGAAACAGACCTAGAAAAGCTGCTTGTATTAGAGTTATCAGTAAAGATTTAAAGTAACTATGCTAGCTATGTTCCAGGAGATTATTGTGGTTACTATTGCTGTTTAACAAATTACCCCCAGAACTTAGTGGTATAAACAACAATTTTGTTGTCTCGTGATCTCGTGGGTCAGGAATTCAGGAGGGGCTCGGCTGGGCAGTTCTCACTGCAGGGTCTCTCATACAGTTGCTGTCAGATGTCAGCTAGGGCTGGACATCCAAGACAGCTCCCTCACATGGCTAGCAGTTGGCACTGGTCATTGGCTGGGAGCCCAGGTAGTGTTGTTGACCAGTGTCCTATGTGTGGCTTCTCCAGCATGGCAGTCTCAAGGTAGTTGGATGTCTTACATGGCAGTTGGCTTCCTCCGGAGTAAGTGTCCCAAAAGAGCTAGGCAGAAGATTCAGGGCCTTCTCTGACCTAGCCTCAGAAGTCACACAGCATCACCTCTGCTAAATTCTACTGGGCACAAAAAACAGCCCATATTCAAGGGGAGGAAACACAGACCTCCCCCCACTACTTCTCAGTGGGAGGAGTGTTGAAAATTTTGCAGTCAAATTTTTAAAATTCCACAGAGGCAAAAAAGTTAAGTTGCTATTGTTGAGAAAATTCCAGTAGATTGAAGATCTCGTCTGAATAATGAGATATTCTAGGTTTTATCCAAATGAGCTGTGTATCACCCCCCAGGAGGACCTCACAAGCCTGTCTGGGCCACATCACATGAACATCTTCATGACACAATGCACTGCTAGAGACGGTCAAGAAACAGGGGTTGCCCCGGCTCCACATCCACACTCACAACGACATCCCTTTGCCCTCACACCTCCTGAGGCCTCTGTTTCCCCCACAAGTGGCAAGGAATCTTCTCAGAAAGCCCAAGAATCTTAAAAGCATGCAGTGACAGAATTAGAAATGATCTACCCCAGGGCTTCCCAAACCCAGCTGAACCTTAGAACACCCGCTAAAATGGAAGATTCTCAGACTGGGAAAAGAGATTCACAACTTCGAAACCTGCCAGGGATTAGAATCTAAAATGGTCAATGAAATTCTTTTATCAACAAGAAAAAGACAGGAAATCCAATAGAAAAAAAAAATGAGCGAAAATATATGAACAGGCATGCCACAAAAGAGGAAGTACAATGGCCAAGGATATGAAGAGATGGATCAATTCATTAGTCATCAGAGAGCTGCATACTTCAAACAACAATATGTCTCTCCACACACAACTGAATGGCACAAAGTAGAAAGGTGGATTATACCCGCTGTGAGGAGATGAGACTCCTGTGTCCTGCAGATGGGAGGATAAGCTTATATATCCATCCTGAGAGCGGCAATCTGGCAATATTTAGTGAAACTAAGTACGCACACACCTGACATCCCAGAATCCCACAAATGGGTAAATAGCCTGGAAAAACGATTATATAGGGTGGAAAGAGGACATGTACAGGGTACTCATGACAGCAAAATCTAGCGTAGTGGGGAATTGGAAGCAGCCTAAGTGTCCATCCCTGGGGGAGTGGATAAGTAAGATATGGCAGCTCCCTTCCACATGGTGGTTAGAAACAAGCCAGAGTCATGTACCAGGATACACAGATCTTCACAGCAGTGCTGAATGAAAAAAGTAAGAAAAAGAGGAGAGTTATAGCATAACACCATTTATATAAATGATAAAACATGCAGAAAGGTCTTCCCTGGTGGCGCAGTAGTGGAGAGTCCGCCTGCCGATGCAGGGGACACGGGTTCGTGCCCCGGTCCGGGAGGATCCCACATGCAGCGGAGCGGCTGGGCCCTTGAGCCATGGCCGCTGAGCCTGCGCGTCCGGAGCCTGTGCTCCACAACGGGCAAGGCCACAGCGGTGAGAGGCCCGCATACCGCAAAACAAACAAACAAACAAACAAACAAACAAAAACATGCAGAAAACAACACGACCCAGTATACAAAGATGCATATTTCAAGACCAATATCAAGCACATAGAATGAGGGTCTGGAGGCAGGGGGCTGGGGATGGTGAGAAATGGGAGTGGAGATCAGGGGTGAAGGAGAAAAATAAATGAAAAATAACATTAAAGGGGGCTTTGAACAGAACAATGATGATAGTATAATTAGTTCAATTGTCTGCATCTGGGATAAAAATAAATAAGCAAAGCAGATTTCTAGACTGAACTTCAGTAGGGCTGCCATGAGCCCAAAATCATGGGTCCTGGTGATTCTGCTAATGCCCTCTGCAACACCCTAGATAGACGTCATCAGTGGCTACTTGAATACACCCAGTGGTGCAGAGTTCAAACCTGTACTAATTATTAGAAAGTACTTTTATTATATTATATTGTTAAATTATGTAGTACAATATTTATATATTATTTTATTATTATATAATTCAGTTCTAATGGTTAGAAAGGTCTTGCCGAGGCCAAAATTCATCTCCTTGTACCTTCCAAACCATCAATCCAAGTGTTTTATTCTTTGGAGCAAATACGATAATCAGGTCTCTCCTGCTTCTACACGCCAGCCCTCGATTGACCCTCTCTCTTTAGCATCTACCCCACCTCCACTCTAGCCAAGCTGTCCCCTCAGGTCTGATCTAGCTACCAGTGCTTCTCCTCCCTCAGAGAGGCCCCACATTCTAGGTACAGCCTGACCAGCTCAGAGTATAGGAGGACATACATCTCCTCCTTTATCCTGGGTCCTATGCTCCTATTAATATAACCTCAGATTATGGTTGCTTTTCTTCTTTTTTTTTAAGCAATTCTCAGTGAGTTTATGGTTAACCAAACTTCCATGTCTTTTTCAATAGAATTTTTATAAAGCTTGCTCCATCCACTTCCCCCTACACACACACACACACACACACACACACACACACACACACACACACACACACTCATATATGCATTTGGCCAATGTATGAGCCATCCACTGGAATTTGGCCAAGAGTTCATTTTACCAGATTTTGAACACGGACTTTCAAAATGCAGTTTGTTTCAGCACCCTCTCCACCCCCAGGGCCCCGCTGCTGCCTTCACGCAAGCCTGGCCATGATGGTTCGGAAGGGGCCCCTCTTCCCAGCCTTGCATATTTCCTGGCTCTCAGTGCCTCCCAGAGTGTAAAGCCATGGAATCCTTCCTTTCCTGGAGTCCAGGATGTCCATCACCCATAGGCCCCGCTTCCTAGGGTTCACTGCTGAGCGAGCACTCACAACGAGAAGCCACTGTCATTTCCAGCTGGCGCTCGCATGAGCAAGGACCCCACTCACCTCGGCCAGATTTGTTCAACAATCCCATGTTATGGGCATGTTTTGGGCCCGACTCTGCCCTAGGCACTAGGAATACAAAGGAATCCAGCCCAGCTCCTGCCCTGGAGGAAACGCACAGAGACTTGGCCGCCACTGGCTGCCACGACGGTTGTGATCAGGCGGCTGCAAGAGCTCGGGCTGTGGGGCTGGCCTCTTCTGCAGGTTTTCTCTCTGCCAGTTTCACGACATCTATCAGGAGCACATCCTCCCATCCTGCCAGCTCTGAATTCTGAGATGCATAGAGCCTTTATCTGATGAGGCAGCCTGAGCATGTGTCCCCAAAGGCATCACTTCCAGTCTCAAACATCTCAAAAGGAGGCAAACGGGACATAGGTGCTGTTGGGCAGAGCTAGGACACCAGTCCAGGGTCTTCCTATTGTTCCCTAAGCACACCCACCCCACCCCGCCTCCACCCCACCCCTTGCCCACTTCTGTCTGCTGTTCTCTGGAAGGGAGAGAAGTAGGAGGGGACCTCCCTCTGTACCAGGCACTGTGCTGAGTGGACTCCCACCCAATTCCTGCATTTCCCCCGGGCTTGTCTGTGCTTGGGGGTGAGAGATGTGCACAGGTGGTTGTCAGTCAAGGGCAAGGTGCACTGTGCCCAGGTGAGAGATATAGTTCCTGGGCATTGCGTTCAGAGGAAAGGCCACCCAGCTGTGAACAGTGGTGACATTGTGTGAACTGGTGAATTTACAGAGCACTTTGCAGCTTTCCTGCCCCTTATCCTCTCACCTCCCGTGAGCCAGCAGGCAGGGAGGCAGCATCGCTGGCCAGAGAGGGCAGCTGGGGCCTGGAGTGAGCAGGGCTTGGAGCAGGGTCCCACTCTCAGTCTCCTCCGCCAGGGCAGGAGGCACGAGCTCTGGAAGCCTCTGTGGGTCCCCCAGATCTGTTTTCTGTTCAGCCAGGGCGGGGAGGCTGGGCCTGGCCCTGCTGGCAGCACCTCTCTCCAGCGGGGCCCAGCCGGCCCAGAGGTGACGAGTGAGCAGCTGGCAGCCCCGCAGACGGGAGAAGGAGCACACACCCTGGGGGCACCCAAGCCCTGAGTGCCAAAGCCACCTCCACTCTCCCCGCAGCTCAGCCAGGGACAAGGGACAGCAGGGGGCCGCTCCATCTCACGAGCCCAGCTCTCCTAGCTCACTTCCCTTCCACCCCAGGACCCCAGCCTCTCCTCTGAAGGGTGGGCAAGAGTTTGACATCCTCAGCTGGGGTCTCCCAGGAGAACGTGGGTCATGGACCGAACCCCTCTGCTTAGATGCTCCAGGGCAGCGGTAGGCGGGGCCGTTCTGAGCTGGGGCCCTGCAGGCCTTCTACCCCCACCCAGAAAACGCCTCCAGATAAGTTCTTTGACCTCTCGGGGCCCCAGCCCCCTTGACTGGTGCATGGAGGCCTCTGAGCTAAGTGAGGTAGTGCGGGTGGTGTGTTGAGGACAGAGTCAGGCACATGGCCAGAGCTTGATGAATGTGAGTAGCTGCTATTGTCGTCAGTATTACTACCAAGCTCTAGGCCACTCCCCGCCATTGCCTGAGGTTGGGGTCATTCTGTTAAGGTCCGAAAGACCACCACCCTGTGTTGGGGTCCAGGGGAGCTCCCCACAGCGGGTGGCGCCTTCTGATGTGGCTCAGGGGGGAAAGAGACGGACCTCAGACCCGACGCTGGATTTCAGGCGGTGGGGATCCTGACACACAGCTCAGCCTCTGAAGGTGCTGCATGTCTGAGGTGTGTGTGTATGGGGGAGCGGGTGAGGTGGGGTGTGTAATGTGGTTCAGCCACAGAAATGCCACCCAGGAGCCAGCAGAGAACCCCCCGCAAGAGACTCCACGTGGAAAAGGAGTAGGATGAGGCCTCGTCAGCCACATCGTCTCAGAGGCCTGGTTCTCTGAGTGCGTCACCCGGGACATGAGAAAACTTCCAGCCTGGTCTCTGCTACAATGGGGAATGAAGGGCCAGGGCCTGTGTCCATCCCTCACTCATTCGCTCCCTCCATCTTTCATTCAACTGGGCTGTGTTGAGCACCTCTCATAAGTCCAGGTACTAAGGATGCAGGATTAACAGGAAACTCCTGCCCTCGGGGTGCTCTCGACGCTTCCTTGAGCAGCCCCACCTCTCTCCCCAAGATCAACGTGGGACGGCACCAGAATCCTGTGAGAGAGCCCCAAGAAGTCGGAGTCTCATGGACCAAGCTGCCCTTCTCAGTCAGGAGGGTATTTCCAGCGCCAGTCTTAGAAGTTCTGTGGCTCACTTTTATCAAAGCAGGTGACATTTCCTTACTGTCTCACCGCCCATCGGGGAAAAGAAAGTGACCCCTGTCTCTTTCCTGCATCCTGACAGTGGCTTACCAGCCCCACAGGATCTGGTCCCTCCTACCTCTCTGCACTCATCTGCCACTACTCCCCCTCTCACTCATTCCACACCAGCCCCTTTGCTCTTCTTCAAATAAGCCAGCTCTGCTACCACCCCAGGGCCTTTGCACATGCTGTTCCCTCTCAGGGAATGTTTTCCCCTCGTTTCGCACATGGCTCCCTCTTTCAGGTCTTTACTCAACTGTTACCTTCTCCGTGTGGCCTTCCCTGACTTCTCTGTTACAAGTGCACCACCCCCTTACACCCATACTCCTATCCCTCATCCCTTCTTTATTTTTCTCCAGAGGACTTGCCACCCTCTAATATACTTATTTTGATGTTTTCACCCTCCCCTCTAGAATGTGAGCTCCATGAGGTCAAGGACCCCTGTCAGTTTTGCTCACTGCTGTCTCCCTAGTGACTAGAAGTGCACAAAATAAGTGCTCAATAAATATGCTGAGCAGGAAAGAGGGGGAACACCCAGAGAGCTACATACTCCAAGGAGACCTCAGCACTGATGGCGGGGTCACAAGAGCCCAATAAGTCCTACTGACCTGCAGCCAGGAGCACATGAATGGGAGGGTTGCTAGGCAGGGTGCTAAGTGAAGAGCCAATGGGGTCGTGCCCCTTCTCCCGTCAGTGTCACTTCATTCTGGCTGCAGTTTGACGTGTCTGTGTTACGGGTTGAGAGGAAGCATCAACTCAAATCTCATCTCCAAAAGAAGCCTGCCCTGGTAGTGCCCCCTGACCTTAGCTGGCTTTCCCCCGAGCCTTTCAGCCTCAGGTCAGGGAGAGGCCCCCTGCATGAAGCAGAGAAGAATGGAGTGAGGAGAAGGGAAGTTGCCTAACTGGCACCTACTATGTGCCAGGCACATCCTATGCACTTTCCTTCCACAGCAGCCCATTTTACAGATGAAGAAACTGAGGCCCAGAGAGATTATATAACTTGCCCAGAGTCACAGAACTAGTAAGAGAGGGAGCAGAACTCCCACCCAGGGCTCTGACCCCTCGCACTCCCTCCTATCCCAGGGACCGTGGGAGAGACTTCATAGGCTCAGCTGGAAGTGTGGAATTGGGAATTCTGCAGGGGGGGGTCTCTGTGGGGCAGCCCTGGGTATTGGGGTGGGCTGAGGAGGCCTGGGTCCCCACGTATGCTGCTGACACTCCAGCTCCAGCCATGGGGTGAATCGCCCACCCTGGGTGGGCAGCAGGAGCGCCTCAAGGCCATCTCTGGGGTCAGGGCCGGCTTGCTCGGCTCCCGCTGGCTGCCAGCTCCCTCTGCTGGACCCAGACCCAAGGATGCACTCAGACACGGGGACGCTGCTGTCTGTCTGCACTTACGCTCTGGCAGCCCCTCCCTGTCCCATGTGGACAGTCACATGCAGGGCACCTGCCGGGTTCTCCCTGCATCTGGGCAAGCGATCCTCCTAAGAATCTGTTCTGGATGACCTGGGAGGCTTACACTGGAGGAGAGAACAGGGCAGGGGGTTCTAATCCCAGCCACCACCATGCTCAGCTCAGACACAGCCACTATCTCTGTAGGCAGGGGCTGTGTCTCCTCCATCAGTCAAGGGCTCTCTGAGAACAGGGACCGTCTCTCCCATCAGACTTGAAACTCCTTAAGGGCAAGGGCTCTGTTGTTTCCCTCAGACTGGGAGCTACCTGTGGGCAGGGGCTGCCTCCCCCCCTTCAGACTGAGACCTCCTGAATTGTGGTGATGCTCCCCTGTGATATAAACCCACCTTAGCGTCCCCCTCCCACCCACCCCCACCCACCCCATACCCTGGGATACCTTCTCAGCAGTCTGCCCAATCCCAGACCCCAGGCACCTGTCCCTGCCACACTCCCTACCCCCTAGCTTCCCCTTCTCCACCTTGGGAGCTGAGCTGAGTCTAGGCAGTGCTGGCAGGTGCCACCCTGACCTCAGCAGCCCCAGAGGCGGTACAGTGAGTGGCCTAAGAGCTTGCCAGGGATGGGACGTGACTGGCCCCCCTGAACTCAGTTGCAGGCTTGGCCATGAGGAAAGCGATACCTCAGGGAGGTGGAGTGACCAATGACATCAACCTACGTGACTGTCAGCCCAGCTCTCCCCTCTGCCCTCCACCCCTCCTACCCACGGTGCCGGCCGAGCACACCGACCTTCAGCTCATGGGCACAGGCCTCTCTACGTGCTCACCCCAAGGACAGGGGCAGTACCCGGGGGAGGGGCTGCTCTCTGACTCCTTGTCTTCAAGTGAGTACCCAGGGGACCAAGGAGGCCACAGGTCCTAGCCCTCTCCAGCCTGGGCTTCTTGGGCAGGAGACAGCCGCCTCCCGGGTAACCCCCCTTGCTGGCAGCTCTGCCCTAAGGGAATTGAGCATTCTCTTGGCTCCGCTAGGTTTTCCTCCTGAGTGTCTGGCAGGCTTCCGGTGACTGGAAGCCAGTGTAGAGGGAAACTGGCTCCCCCACCCCAGGCCTGCTGACAGAGGAGCCAGGACTGCATCCCTGTGGGAGCAAAAGCCCAGCCAGGATGGGCAGGGCCGACAGTCCTAAGGAGTCAAGTTCATCCACCTTGGATGACCACCGCTTGCCCCTGAGATGCCTTCTGGAGAATTCTGTTGCTGCAGCAGCTCTTCTCAAATGCTCCCCAGACCCCACCTAAGGGATGCCAGTGCCAGCACTCAGCATCCAGACAGAGCCCCCAGCTAGGGCAGAGCAGTTAGAGATGCACAAAAGCAGACCAGTCGTTGCCAAACTTGTTTCATCGTGCACCCGTATCGGGAAATAGAAGCACGGCACGCAGTATAGGTATATTTCTTTAAAATTACGTCCCTTAAGGCCAACATCGCAGCTAGCCTGAGGTATAATACTAGTTGCAGCAAGTAAGAAATTAGCAGAACAGCAAAACATTTAGCAGGGATATCCAGGAATAAGAAAGCCATAGTGAGTCTAGATAAGCTCCCATATATCTCTGGGGATGTGGAAGGCTGTGTGCACACTAAGAGGACACTGGAGAAGGCCTCAGCTACCAACTCATCCCTGGCTCAGCACACAGGGAGTAACAACTGGGGCAGACTTGTAAACTGCCAAAATCTGCAATATGCTCCCCAACCCACACACAGATGCATTGGCAGAGGACAGAAGCCTAACTGGATCAAGGTATTTCAGCACAATTTCTGACCAGTCATTGGCAGAACACTAAGTTATGCTGACCTGGGGCAATTTCTAGGAAGCCAGGCTTAAAAATAAAAAGAATTTTAAAAATAAACTGAGCAGAGGCACCAGCAGCCTCACACTGTGAGGAAGACAGATTCCATAGAATTAGTCTCGGCAAGTCACTAAACAAACAAACAAGAAACACTGAACTCAACAACAATAACCCTGATCATGGTCATGGGGAGTCAGAATTCAGAGTTGCTACAATGTATTGTCTAAAATGTCCAGTTTTCAACAAAAAATTACAAGACATGCAAAGAAACAGGAAAATGTGATCCATTCAGAGGGAGAAAAGCAGTTAATAGGAACTGTCTCTGTGGTGGTCCACCTGTTGCACTTATCAGCCAAAGACTTTAAAGCAGTTATCATAAATGTGTTCAGAGAACTAAAGGAAACCATGTACAAAGAATTAAAGGAAAGACTTATCAAATAGAGGATATCAATAGACAGAAATTATATGCATATGTATGTATTATATATATGATATATATATCATAGATACACACAGAGAGAGAGAGAGAATCTAATGGAAATTCTGGAATTGAAAAGTGAAATAAGTGAAATTAAAAATCCACTAGAGAGGTTCAATAGCATCTTTGAGCTGGAAGAATAAAGAATCAGCAAACTTGAAGATACAGCAATTGAGATTATTCAGTCTAAAGAACAGAAAGAAGAAAAGAATGAAGAAAAATGAACAGAGCCTCAGACACCTGTGGAACATCGTTGAACACACAATATACACTTAATGGGAGTTCCAGAAGAGGAGGGAATTAGGCATAAAAACATATTTGAAGAAATAATAGTCCAAAAATTTGATGAAAAACATGAATTTACACATCCAAAGTCCAAGTAGACATCATAGTAAAACTGTTCAAAGACAGCGAAAATCTTGAAAGCAGCAAGAGAGAAATTGATGCGTCATACAAGGGAGCCACAATAAAATTAACAGCTAATTTTGTATCAGAAACAATGGAGGCCAGAAGGAATGAGATGACATATTCAAAGTGCTGAAAGAAAAAATATCCTGTCAATCAAGAAGTCTTTGTCCAATAAAAGTATCCTTCAACAATGAAGGTGAAATAAAGACACTCCCAGACAAGCGAAGAGTGAGAATTTGTTGCTAACAGGCCTGCCTTATAAAAAATACTAAAGGAAGTCCTTCAGGGTAAAAGGAAACGACACTAGACAGTAAATCGAATCCACATGAAGAAATAAAGAGCAAAAGGCAATTATATAGGTAAATACAAAGACACTACAAACATATTTTTCTCTTTTATTCTCTTAACTGAGTTAAAAAACAACTGTCAGGTTTATAACATAAAGAGGGAATAGAGTTATATTGGAGAAAGGAAAGGACACCAGACAGTAACTTGAATCCACAGAAGAAAATGAAAAGAACCAGAAATGATAAATAGGTGGTTTAATATAAAGAATTCTATAAATATATTTTTTTCTCCTTTCTTTTCTTAAATTTTTAAAAAGACATATAAAGCAATAATTATAACACTATTATTGGATTTATAACATATATGGATGTAATATATGTGACAATAATAGCACAAAGGATAAGGGAGGGAATTGAGCTATATTGGAGCAAAGTTTTGATAATTTATTAGAATTGAGTTAGTATTAATCTGAAGTATACTGTGATAAATTACATATTATAATCTCTAGAACAAACTGAGACTAGTAACTCAAAAATATAATAAAGAAACCACAGAGGAATTAAAATGTACATTAGAAAAGTATTTATTTAACACAAAAGAAGACAGTAGAGGAAGAACAGAAGCACAAAAAAAAACAAAACAAAAGAAGACATGAAGCATATAGAAAAAAATAAAATTGCAGAGAGAAATCCAACCATATCAATAATTACTCTAAATACAAGTAACTTAAACATTCAGACTAAATGTGAATGACTTAAACATTATCAAACCAGATTAAAAAAACAAGATTCTATTATACACTCCCTACAAGAGACATTTTAGATGCTTAGACACAAATAGGTTGAAAGCAAAAGAATGAAAAAATATACACCATGCAAACAGTAACCACAAGTGAGGTAAATTGTCTATACCAATATTAGATAAAATAGACTTTAAGACCAAGAAATATACTAAAGACAGAGATATTTTATAATGATAAAAAGGTCAATTCATCAAAATGATATGACCTAACAACAGAGTCTCAAAATACATGAAACAAAGCCTGACAGAACTGAAGGGAGAAATAGAGAATTCCACAATAGTAGCTAGAAAGACAACCTACTGAAAACATTTGCACATGGTATGACTGATAAGGGGTTAATATCCAAAATATATAAACAGCTCATATAACTCGACAACAAAAAGACAAACAACCCAATTAAAAACTGGGCAGAAGACGTGAATAGACATTTGTCTAAAGAGGACATTCCGATGGCCAGCAGGCACGTGAAAAGATGCTCAACATCATTAATCATCAGAGAAATGCAAATTAAAACCATAATGAGATATCACCTCACACCTGTCTGAATGGCTGTCACCAAACAGAACACAAATAAGAAATGTTGGAGGGGATGTGGCACAAAGGGAACCCTCGTGCACTGTTGGTGGGAATGTAAATTTCTGTAGCCATTGTGTAAAACAGTATGGAGGTTTCTCAAAAAACTAAAAGTAGAACTACCATGTGACCCAGCAATTCCACTCCTGGACATATATCCGAAAAAAATGAAAACACTAATTCGAAAAGATACATGTACCCCAATGTTCATAGCAGCATTATTTACAATTGCCAAGATATGGAAGCCACCTAAGTGTTCATCAATAGATGAATGGATAAAAAAGATGTTGCATGTATATATACAATGGAATACTACTCAGCCATAAAAAAGAATGAAATTTTGCCATTTGCAACAACATGGATGGACTTGGAGGGTATTATGCTAAGTGAAGTAAGTCAGACAGAGAAAGACAAATACTATATGATATCACTTATAGGTGAAATCTAAAAAAATAAAACAAACTAGTGAATATAACAAAAAAAGAAACAGATTCACAGATATAGCGAACAAACTAGTGGTTACCAGTGGGGAGAGGGAAGGGCGGAGGGGTAAAATAGGGTTGGGGCTTAAGAGGTACAAACTATAATGTATAAAATAAGCTAAAGGATATGTTGTACAACACGGGGAATATAGCCAATATTTTACAATAATTATAAATGGAGTATAACCTTTAAAAATTGTGAATCACTATGTTGTACACCATAACTTATATAATATTGTACATCAACTATACTTCAATAAGAAAATTTTAAAATTAAAAAAAATTTTAAGTGGCTAAATGGATAAATAAAAACCGAAAGAAAAATTTAAAAAAATTTTTTTTAATGTATGCCTTCCAAAGAACTAGGGGAAAAATTTCAGGAACATGCAGTCCATACAGGGAAAAAAAAGGAAAAACAATAGTAGCTGGAGATTTCAATAGCCCCCTTTCAATAATGTATGGAACAACTAGACAGAAAATCAGCAAGGATATACAAGACTTGAACAACACTATCAAACAACTTAATCTGCCATGTATTAGAACACTCCACCCAGCAACAGCAGGAATACACATTCTTTTCAAGTGCACCAGGAATATTCACCAAGATAGATAATATGCTAGACCATAAAAGAAGTCTCAATAAATTGAAAAGGATTAAAATCATACAAAGTATGTTCTCTGACCACAACAAATTAAATTAGAAATCAACAGCAGAAGAAAATTTGGGAAATCACCAACTATTTGGAGATTAAACAACACGTTTCTAAATAACTCATGGGTCAGAAAAGAAATCAGGGCTTCCCTGGTGGCACAGTGGTTGAGAGTCCACCTGGTGATGCAGGGGACACGGGTTCGTGCCCCGGTCCGGGAAGATCCCACATGCCGCGGAGCAGCTGGGCCCGTGAGCCATGGCCGCTGAGCCTGTGCGTCCGGAGCCTGTGCTCCGCAACGGGAGAGGCCACAACAGTGAGAGGCCCACGTACCACAAAAAAAAAAAAAAAAAGAAAGAAATCACAAGGCAAATTCTAAAGTATTGATATTTTGAACTGAATGACCACACATAACACGAAAATTTGTAGAATGCAGCTAAAGTGGTACTTAGAAATAAAATTTATAACTTGAAAAACTTATACTAGAAAAAGAAGATGCTAAATCAATAACCTAAACTTCCACTGTAAGAAATTAGGAAAAGAAGAGTAAACTAAACCCAAAGCAATCACAAGTAATGAAATAATAAAGATTAGAAATCAGTGAAATAGAAAACAATAAGAAAAAAAACAATGAAACTAAAATTTAAGATTAGCAAAACTGAGAAAACTTTAGATTGACCAAGAAAAAGAAAAAAAATGAAAAAAATACAAATTACCAAAATAAAAACCAAAGAGGGAATATCACTACCAGCCCCACAGAAATTAAAAGGGTGATAAGGGAATACTATGAATAACTTTACGTCAAAAAATTAGACAACTTAGATACTTAACATCATTAGTCATTAGAGAAATGCAAGTTAAAACAACAATGAGATACCACCTCAGACCCACTAGGATGGCTATAATCAAAAAGACAGATAATAACAAGTGTTGGTGAGGATCTGGAGAAATGGGAACCCTCTTACATTGCTAGTGCGAATGTAAAATGGTGCAGCCACTTTGGAAAACATTTTGGCAGCTTCTTAGAAAGTTTAACATAAATTTACCATATGATGCAGCAATTCCACTCTTAGGTATATACCCAAGAGAAATGAAAACTTATGTTCACACAAAAACCACAAATGTTCATAGCAGCATTATTCATAACAGCCAAATAGTGGAGATGACTCAAATAACCATCAACTGGTAGATGGATCAATAAAATACGGTCTATCCACACAACAGACTACTATTCAGCCATAAAAAGGAATGAAATACTGATACATATTAAAACATGAATGAATCTCAAAAACATTATGCTGTTAAAGGAACCAGACACAAAATAGCACACATTGTATGATTCCATTTATATGAAATATCCAGGAAAGACAAATCTATAAAGACAGAAAGTAGACTAACAGTGGCCAGGGGATTGATGGCAAATCAGCAGGAGAAATCTCTGGGTGGGGATGGAAATATGCTAAAATTGGATTGTGGTGATGGTTGCACAAAGAATTGCACTGTTAGAATGGGTAAATTTATGGTATGTAAATCACACTCAATAAAGCTCTTTTAAAACAAAGTATATGGGGTTTCCTTGGTGGTGTAGTGGTTAAGAATCCGTCTGCCAATGCAGGGGATGAGGGTTCAAGCCCTGGTGCCCTGGTCCGGAAAGATCCCACATGCCACAGAGCAACTAAGCCCGTGCGCCACAACTACTGAGCCTGCGCTCTAGAGCCCGTGAGCCACAACTACTGAGCCCACACGCCACAACTACCGAAACCCACGTGCCTAGAGCCCATGCTCCACAGCAAGAGAAGCCACCACAACAAGAAGCCTGCATATGGCAACGAAGAGCAGCTCCCGCTCTCTGCAACTAGAGAAAGCCAGCGCACAGCAACAAAGACCCAACGCAGGCAAAAATAAAATTTTTTTAAAATAATAAATGATATATATGTACTGCATGTAAAATATACATTCACAACAGAAATTTTAAAGGATGAGATAAAATGAATGTAACAATTTCTAGTAATTCCTTCCTGACCTCTTCCCACTTTGGAGACCACTAAACTACAAGAAAGGCTGTGTGGTCCAATGGTTAGAGAGATGGGCCCTGGAGCCGGGCTGCCTGGGTTCAGGCCTCAGCTCTGCCACCTATGAGCTGAATAACGTTGGGGAAGCAATGTAAGCTCTCTGGGGTTCTGTCTCTCTGTTCACAAAATGGGGATGATGAGAATAATAAGAATTAATTAATAATTAAGTGGGAATATCCAGGAGCTTCTGGGAAGAGACAGTGGGGAGGGGCCACTCCCAACCCATCCCTGGGGTGACCACTGGATGCAGGCCCATTGCCCCTTAGGAGTCTTTCTCATTCCCAACTCCTGGGCAAGGCAGGCTAGCCAAACCAATCCATAAAGCGACTACTGTGTGCTTAGCACCAAGCCAGTACATCTGAAGGATTATGCTCCCCAACCCTAGACACACACAATATGCAGACTGCCTCATAGACTCTGGAGTCTCGTGAGAACTTATCTCTATTGTGAGGATGGGGAAACGGAGGCCCAGAGAAAGGACGCTAACTTCTGAACACTGGCAGGACTCTCATGGCTGGAAAGAACTTTGAAAAGGAAATGTCAAAGGTGCAATGGCAATTCTGAGCAATGCAGGGAAGAGAGAGAGAGTGAGGGGACCTTCAGGGTGGTGCACACAGGATCAGGGTATGCATGTGGGGATGGGGGCTTAGACCTGCCAGTCTGCCCCCAGCCTCTGCAGAACGGAGAATGCAGACGGCCCGTGGGCAGTGTCCTGAAGACCTGAAGGTCAGATCAGTGTCCCTCAGCCTCTGCCCCAGCCCTGGGCCCGAGCCCCATTCCAGAGCCTTACACCCCGTCCAATCCACGCTGGCCCGAGAGGATGTTGCCAGCTCCCAGTTCATTGAACCCAGACTGGAGCTGTTCCCGGGCTGCTGGGACTGACCTGACTGCTCCCAGGTCCCTGCTGAGCCGTCGGGGTCCGCCGAGACACCTTCCTTGCAAACCTGGAGAGAGTTGCAGCTGCATGGGCTCTGGCCTGGAGCCCCCACCCTGCAGAGGTTGCAGAAGATGGGGAAAGTGTGGGTTTCCAGGAGCGTGACCTCTGCCCACCCCAACTTCCTGCCCTCTCCAGGGAGCATTCACAGAGTAAGCTCATAACCGCCCTCTAAAAATCACTTTCACCCCAAGTTGACTTCTAGAGGTCACCCCCTTCAGAATTAAGGCTTCAGCCAGAGAATTTCAGATGACCCCCCCCACCCCAACCATCTCTTCTGACAGCTTTCTCCTGCCTCCCAGCTAACCCATCCTCCATTCACTGTCCCCTCCCAACTCTCCCTCATCTCCCTCCCTTTTGGGTGGCTCACAGGTGGGACAGGGCAGAGATTCAGGAGGACCTGAACTGAGTCCCTAGTTCTGCCCTTTATTGCTGTAAGAACTTGGACAAGTTGTTTGACTTCTCTGTGCCTCTGTTTCTTCATCTAGGAAGTGGGGATAATAATAGTACCAATCTCTTAGTCATTGGGAAGACTGGGGGTGGAGAGTGGCATTACTACTAATTCCTTACCCACCCTCCTTCCTACACATCCCGTCCACCCAGCCTTCACCTTCTCCCCCTTACATATACACAGGAATTACACAGAGGGGTGAGACACATATAAATAATATTTCATTAGAACCACTGCCTTTCTGAGACCTGAGGGCAGTAGTATGCTGAAGCCAACTTTCTCAAGCTTGGGCAATTATAAACATCTCTTCCCACATCTCTTCTTATTCATTGACTTCAGGTTGGGAGACTGCAATCAACAATGGTGGAAGTATTTACACCGTGGTTATTGGCAAAGGCTACAAATAAAGACTTTTCCGCAGAGAGCAGTCCTTAAACAATTACCAGCACATCACTGCCTGGAGGTCAGGGTACCCTAAGCATTAACCATTAAAGTAAGGCCCTGGGATAGGGCTGGAGGAGCCCTGAAGGAGCTGTGGGTAGAGCTAGGCTGCCCCACCTTCTTCGTCCTCCCCTCCTGCTCCACTGCAGCCCTGTGCCTGAACCACGAAGGTTGCCTCCTGACTGGGGTCCCCACCATGACTCAACCCCCTCCAATCTCCTCTCCACTAACCTGGAGTCCCTCCTTTTAGGATGAAGACAAGCCCACCAGGTTCTTGCTCTGGGTACTTCCCAGCCTTATTTGTATTGTTCATTCCTGCCTCAGGGCCTTTGCACATGTTGTCCCCTCTGCCTAGGCTGCAATTCCCAGCCTCCACACCCACTTCCCAGGGCGAATGCCTAATCTTCAGATCTCAGGGGTTTCCTGGAAGACCTTCCCTAATCTCTCACCCCACCCCCAGGAACAATGCTTATCATCGCTGTTTTTATCATGTTTGTAGACGTGATTGTCTCAAGTCTTTCTTACTTACAAAGACGGAAAGCTTCAGGAAGGAGCCTGAAAAATATCTGCCAGATGGATGAATGAATGAATGAATGATCCAGTTGGAGCCTTGAATTTAGGGAGTAAGGGACTCCTTCTAAATCCAGTGGGGAGGCTATGCTTGCCAGGGCCCGAGCACTGGGTTAAAATCTAAGTCCCTTGTCCCATCTTTGACCCACTGTGGGACCTGGAGCCTCCGTTTCCTCCTCTGTAAAACAGGATAATAATAATGATAATCACATGCTTGGCATACCCCCAGGGTTGCTGTGCGATCAGAGGCAACATAGACACAAGAAATTTCTATGAGTTATCCAAACAAGAGCTTGGGTTTAGATCCCAGCCGCACTGCTTGATAGCTGGGTTAGGTTGGAGAAGTGACTCAGTCTCTTTGAGTTTCCGTCTCCTCAGCTGTGCAGTGCAATCTCTACCTCACAGGACAGTGGGCGGGTCAATCGCTCAGCCCCAAGTCTAGCGTGGAGTAAGCTTGGAGCTCCGTGGGTGGCCACTGTGACTATCACCTTCAGCTCCAAATCTATTTTACACAGGAGCTGTGGGGAACTGCTTATTGAGAGACCAAAGAACGATATGATAGTATGTATTTTGATAGTACATCTGGGCCAGGAGGGTGGGTCAGGCCTCCTGGGGTGGGGCCTCCTTGAACATCTTTTCTGTGCCAGGCACCGTGCTGCACATGTGCGGGGAGCAGCAGACCATCTGGGTCAGCCCTAGGTGGTTCCTTCCACAGGAGCAACCCAGGAGGAAGGTGAGGCTGGCCACAGTGGGAGCATCCGGGCAGGCCCTGGCCACAGGCAGGACCCTGGGGGAATCAGGCCACAGGACATTCATGCAATGTGGTTGGACAGAACCAGGGCAGTGGCTGCTCAGAGCTGAGCTTCAGACCACAGGGAACTAGGGCTTCCCACTTGGCCAGGCCATGCTGGGCTCTTGATTAGGGCTTGGAGAGGCAGGTACCATGTCTGAGCACCTTCTACAGGTCAGGCTCTAGCCTGGGCACTTCACACCGCATCAAAACAATCCTGCCAGTAGGCGCTCCTAGCTCACGTTTAAAAGGAGGAAACTGACCCATTGAATCCCAACAACGCACACAACCATGAGAGATAAAAATACTGTTTTAAGCCACTAAATAAATAAATAAAGGAGGAAACTGAGGCTCAGAGCAGTGGGGTGACTTGCCCAAGGTCACTTAGCCAAAGTGTGCTCAGGTAGAATTCTAATCCTAAACCAGCAGCTTTCTACTGCCCCATCCTGCCCCCCTGGGGAAGGAGGCTAGGCCCTGGGCAGGTCTGCCCTGGGCTACCTCATGGGAAGCAAAGGGAGCAACAGGGTTCAGGGCCCTGGACACTCTCCCCCAAGTCTCTGCCACTTCCAAGTAGAGGTGGGAACGCTGTGTTCCTCTAACAGAGTAATATTATTAAGAATATTATTAGATATAATTTAATGAGAGGTTATTATGTACCAGTGAGCTTTCATTAACTCATTTAATCCTCAGAAGAGCCCTGTGGCTGGGTCGCATGATTATCCTCAAATATAAATGAGAAACTGAAGTCCAGGAAAGCTAGCATTGATTCCTCTGACACCTCTTCTGCCCCCTTGGAAAAATAAGATGTGTGGTCAGGGCGCTTTGGAACATTGAACCAGAGGCATGGAACGACTAAGGGAGGCATGAGTGGGTTGGGAAGTCCTCCCTCACATCTGCCCCAAGTCCCCCAGGCTGCAGTGAGAGCCTGACATTCCACAGCTTCTCTGGGCCAGTCGGCAGCCACCCCCCACCATGTGGCCTTGGCCCCTCCTCTACTGGGGGTCCAGAGGGGGGTGGTTCTTCTTTGTTCCCCAGGCCTCAGGGAAGCGTCCTTACCCTAGAGAGGCTGGCTGAGGTCACGGGTCTGTGCCCCCTCCCCAGGCCAGCCTGGCCATGCTGGCAGCCCGTCAATCAGGGGCAGCCAGCTCAGCAGCTGGTCTTTTATTTCCTAAATTAAAAGGGCTTGTGATTCCTGATTGAATTAAAGGCGGGAAAGTCAGCTCCGAGACCAGCAGGGAGATTTCAATCACAGGAGCAGTCAGGGTGGGCAGGAGGGCAAGACACAGAGCAGACAAGGAAGGGGACAGTTGCTTCTCTCCCGGGCCAGACCCAGGTGGAGCCCAACATGAGGATGGCTAGTCTACAGCAGCCGCTCCCCACAAGCCTCTGGAGCATGCTGGTTTGAATCAGAGAAATTTCATTCCCCTTTTGCCCCCTCGCACAGTAGACAACCTGCACCACTGTACTAGGAAGACTCGCTTGCTTATCTGTTGGTCAAATACCCTCAGAAAAGTGAATTCCACGGTGCGCCTCACTTCCTACTGACAGCAAGTTCTTTTTGGCTTCTCTCCCAGACTCCGTGTTGGACCTTCAGGAGACAAGAAGGATGCAGCTTCTTACTTTGGAGTCATAAAGGGCAGTTTCTTCCACCTGCTTTTCTTCCACCTGTGACTCAGGCTCTGGGATGCTACAAACCTCTAGTGCCTTCCCAAAGACCTGGACAGACCGGAGAGAGGATTGCAGTGAGCATGAGACCTCAGTCCTGGCTGCGTGCCCTGGGGAAAGCCCTTTTTTTTGCCCTGGGACTCAGTTTCCCCTGCTGTGCAATGGGCAGCATAGCCCTTACAGGGTTGGCCAAAGGCCTCCCCTCCCTGGATAGATAGGGTTAGGATGTGCCTT
The DNA here is from genome assembly GCF_949774975.1 of Lagenorhynchus albirostris. NCBI lineage: Eukaryota > Metazoa > Chordata > Mammalia > Artiodactyla > Delphinidae > Lagenorhynchus > Lagenorhynchus albirostris. The sequence continues at coordinate 72,631,887 of NC_083104.1, forward strand.
CTTGCCTGGGCTGGCAGTGAGCCCACCCTGTGTAACCATGGGGACCCCCTGCCAAAAGACAAGTCAGGAACGGCCAGGCTTTAATCCCTGTCCCTGCCGGATGGGTAAGGAAGCCCTGGAGTAAAGGCCCCATGTCTTCCCAGGACAGGCAAGAAGAAACAGGCTTTCCCGTGGTAGGTGGGAGTGCAGTTAGACATCAGGATGAACTGACTTCCTGAATGAGGGTGGTTTCTGAAATAGATCATACAAAAGCCGTCTCTCCTTCTCGCTACCTCCCCACCTCAGCCCCTGTGGCATCTCCACAGGGGAAGCCTAAGATGTAAGGGTCACTCTGCAGCTAGTGAGACTGAGGTCAGACATGGGAAAGGACTTCCGGATGGTGTGGCTAGATAAGGAGTGTCATACATCATCAAAGAAGTGGTGCCCTGGGGCATATTAAGGAACTGGGGAGTCCTGGGTCGTACCTGGGGCAGTGGAGGTGAGCTCTGGGCCTGGGTCCAGAGAACAGGGTTTTCCTCACTGGCCTTGAGCAGGTCCTTTTCCTCGTCAGCGGATGGGAGGTGATGATGCCAGCCTAGCAAATGAGGCAGGCGCGGGCTGCCCATGGCAGGGTGATATGGTAGCTGGGAGACGGCACTGTGGGTGGCTTTTCCCTGTATATTTGGATGTTACACACCCTTCCAAAAAGTAAACCGTATCTTATTTTTAACGACTTGGCATGGGCTGTGCCTTTCTCTGCTGGCAGACTCGCAGGCCCTTTCCAGGTGCTGTTGCAAGTACTTTACATGCATCGAACTCGTTTAATCTTCTCAATGACTGTCGTTATCCCCATTTAGAGAGGACACCAAGGCACAGAGAGGACCAGTAACTGGCCCAAGCTTAGCGGTAGCACAGCAGCCGTGATGGACATGTTCTGTGTCTGTGCTGTCCAACATGGTAGCCACGAGTCCCGTGTGGCTTTTAAACACTTGCCGTGTGACTCACGCAACTGGGGAGCTGGATTTTAATTTAAATAGCCCCATGGGGCTAGTGGCTACTGTACTTCAAACTGCTGAGCCACTAGGCAGGACGGGGGCCTCCATCGACCCTCCTCCTGGCTGCTCCCAGACTTCCAGGAAGGCTCCCTCTTTCTCCCATATTCCCCTGTGAGGGCTTCATTGTCCCACCCACGTCTGCCTCCATATTCCCTACCTGCACCAAAGGTGTCCTGGAAGGTAGGGGCAGCCCCGTGCAGTCTGAGTGAGCTCCCTGTGGGGCCTGACCCGGACAGTGCTAACAGCCACGCGTGACGCCAGGGAGAGAGCACTGCTTTCCCCCCAGAGGGGACCCAGGCCTCCTTGGTGGGCGCTTAGTGACCCAAGTCCACTGGGAAGACATGTGTGGACAGCCCTCTCACACCAAGGCCTCAAGCTGGAGGACCCCTCCCGGGTCACGCCCTCTCCTGGGGCCTGGGGTCCCCGAGACTCTGATAGGGTGTTCTGACAGGCCTCCCACTATGCCCTCGAGGGCCCTGATACAGCCCTGGATGCTGGAACCACAGGAAGGGCTCAGGCATGGGCCCCAGGGGTCATGGGGGATGGGGCGTTCCATTCCCTTGAGGTGAGCCCTGGGGAGGCACCTTGAGGTGAGCCCTGGGGAGGCATCAGCTCTGGAAGGCTACACAGAAGACATGGGATTCCCAGTGGGCCATGAATGAAGTAGGAAAAGTTGTCAGCTAGGTGGGCAGGTAGAAGGAGGCATCTGCTGCAGAAAGAAGAGCAAGGTCAGGGGCGTAGAGGCTTTTCAGTTTGGCTTCATGGCCACGTGGGAAAGAAGGGTCAAAGCTGCAGAGAGCCAGGCGAAAGGATGCAGCTGGCTGATAACACCGACGGCCACGTACATGGAGTGCTCCTTGCAGGCCAGCACCTTCCAGACCCATCACACCTATTGCCTCATTTGGTGCTCACAACTGCCCCAGGGGTGGATATGCCAGACAAACGAGGAAGTGGAGGCTCCAAGACAAGAAAGTCACTTGCCCGAGCCCCACAGCCAGCAGGACGTGCCCCCGACAGCCTGGCCTCGCCTGATGCTACACGCCCCTGCCTCCTTCCTAAGACTCTGACACTTCATTCTGTAAACAACAGACTTTAAAGAAGGTCTGGCCAGGTTTGTGCTGACTGCTGAGTGGAGGATGAGTGGGAATGGGAAAAGCAGGAGGCAGGGAGCCAGAGCAGGAGTGGCTGCTGTAATTGGGAAATAGGAGGCCTGACCCGGGGTTCTCAGGAAGCCAGGTCAGGAGGGTGAGGGAGAGGCCAGGGGCTGGGGCAGAGGAGGACTGAGTTACGGAAGGAGGGGATGAGATGAGTTTAGACCATGTTAAGTTTCAGAGGCCCTGAGAGTTTCAGGGGTCGGCAGCTCGGGGAAAACGACCTGAGGCAGAAGAAAGGATTTGGAGGCCAGTGTTGACAGTTGAGGCCTTGAGGGGATTCAGGGGGAAGGGAGAGCCCAGTCTTACCCTAAGGACTTCTGGCCTCTCCAGGACCACAGAGGTGGGAGGCGTTCATGGAGATGGAGGAGGAGAACCAGGGGAACGCGTGAGGTCAGTGTGCAGAGGCTCAGGCCAGGGAGATAGGAGCTCAGCAGCGCCCGGCGGATTTGGTGCTCAGGAGGTCCTGGCAGGGCCCGCAGGGCGGGGACCAGGCGTGAGGAGGAGCAGAAGGCAGGCCACGTGGCGGGAAGCGGAGGTGGGGGGCGTTCTCCAGGAAGAGGACAAAGACGGGGCAGTGGTTTGAGGGGCAGTGGGGTGCACCTCTGGGGGTCGCCAGGCACGCCCCACCGCTTGTATAGTCCCTGGAGCTTCAGGTCTGCCTACCAGGCTCCCTCTGATGGGCATGGCTCCCCTGAATTCCTCCCCCACACCCTCCCCAGAGCACTTAAAGAAGTGCTGAGCCCATTGCAGGCCCTGATTCACAGAGGCAGAGGGCCTAGCAGCCAGAAGATGGCAGAGCCCTCACCCTGCCCTGGGGAGGGCGGGCATCCCAGGGCCCGGGCACGCGGGGCAGCCTGGAGGATGCAAGAGAGGCAGCAGCACCCTTCTCCATCCTTCACACACATTCTGTGCAGGGGTAGAGGTGGGCAAGGGCCGGCCCCAAGAACCAGGAAAAGAGAGACCCACGGATAGATGGATATCCCCTGAGGCAGAGGAGCAGAGAGTGCCAGATAAATGGTTTTAGGACAATAGTTCTCTAGGAGAGGGCACAATCCCCGCCAGCTGAAGAACCAAGGAGGGCTCCATGGAGGAAGTGGTACAGGTGCTGGGCTGAATAGAGGCAGAAGGGAAAGTGCACAGGCAGGAAACTGGGAGGCCTTGTCAGCATCTGGCAAGGGGCCCGGTTGGTTAGCCCCTTGGGTGGGATGGCTGTGAGGTATGGAGTGACATGAGGCCAAAGGGAAGCTGGGTTCCAGGTAGAGAGAGCTTCAAATGTTCAATTTAAGAGTTTGAACTTTATCCTGTAGGCAATGGGGAGCTCTTGCAGGATTTACAGCAGGGGAGACACCTGGGGCAGGGGTGGTTGTGGGAAGGCAGCATGGTCCTCATTGGGAGAAGGAGGGTAAGGAATGTCCATCAGGATCTCCCACAATCCAACTCTCCCACATGCCGGGCTGGTAAAAATAGCTGGGAATTCCTCTGGGATAAAAATAGCTGTGGGCGGCGTGTTCACCTGCACTGACAGGTAGGAAAAGTAGGTCATGGCTGAGGGCCACCTGACAGTTCAGGAGAGGGAGCTGGATCTCCATCAGAGCAGCTGCTTCCTCCTCCACCCTTGAAGACCCAGCCCCTCTGGGCGGCTCTGAGCAAGGTCTGCCCACGAGGTGGGGTCTGGAGTTGGCCCTCCCAGGCCTGCAGGCCACCCACTCCAGGTCAAAGCAGGCCTGGCTTTGGGCATCTTCCAAGCATTTTCTGGGCATCTACCTTGCTTTCGCTTCATTTCTGAAACATGAGTCTGTTTCCCAAGGGCCAAGCATCTCTTTCCTAGAGCACTTGTCCACACTGGGCTTTTTTCTTGTTGTTATTATTTTTAGTTACCATTCAGTAAAGTTTACTTTCTTTTCCTTCTAGTATACAGTTATATGAATTTTAACATATGTATAGATTCCACCACAACCAGGATATAGAACAGTTCCCTCATCCCCCAAAAATCCCTTATGCTATCCCTTTATAATAAGTTACACCCTCACCACACCCATAACCCAGGCAACCACTAATCTGTTTTCCATCACTATAATTTTGTCTTTTCTAAACTGTCAAATGAATGGAGTCATGCAACCTTTAGACTAGCTTCTCTCACTGAGTATAAATGTCTGCGATCCATCCAAGTTGTTGCCTGTCTCAATATAGTGCCTTTTAACTGTCGAGTAGTATTCCATTGTTTGGATGTACCACACTTTATTTAACCATCCACTCACCGAAGGACATTTAGATTGTTTCCAGCTTCAGCTAGTATAAATAAAGCTGCGATGAACATTCATGCACTTTCATGTGAAGAAAAGTTTTCATTTCTCTGGGGTAAATATGTAGGTGCAGGATTGCTGGGTCACATGGGAAGCGTATGTTTAACTTTACAAGAAACTAACATACCGTTTCTCGAAGTGCATGTACCATTTTATATTCCCACCGGCAGTATATGAGGGTCCCAGTTCCTCTGCATTCTCATCAGCACTTGCTTCTGTCAACAGTCTTTATTACAGCTACCCTAATAGGCGAGCAGTGTATCTCATCAAGATTTCCACTTGTGTTTCCCTCATGGCTAATGATGTTAAGTATCTTCTTCATGCCTTCGTCTGTCATCCTTATATCCTTGTGGTGAAGTGTCTGCACAAGTCCTTTGTTCATTTTTTAATTGGGTGGCTTATCTTCTTGCTATTGAGTTATGAGAGTTCCTTACAGAATCTGGATAGAAGTCCTTTGCTGGATGTGCAGTTTGCAGATATTTTTTCCCACTCTGCAGTTTGTCTCTTCATTCTCTTGGCAGTGTCTTTGGTGCAGCAAAAGTTTTTAATTTTAATGAAGTCCAATTTATCAATTTTTCCTTTCATGAATCATGACTTTGGTATCATTTTTAAAGCCCTTCACATCACCCCAAGTCATGAAGATTTTTCACATATGTCATCTTCCAAAAGTTTTACAGTTTTATGTTTTACATTTAGATCTCTGATCCATTTTGATTTGCTTTTTGTATTTAAGTCAACGTTTACTTTTTTTTGCTCATGGGTGACCAACTGCTACAATGCCATTTGTTTATTTTTTTGTTTTGTTTTGTTTTCTGGCCATGCCGCATGGCATGCGAGATCTTAGCTCCCCGACCAATGATCGAACTGGTGCCCCCTGCAGTGGAAGCACGGAGCCTTAACCCCTGGACCTCCAGGGAAGTTCCTCCAATGCCATTTGTCGAAAGGACTATCCATTCTCCACCGACACGTCTGTACCTTTGTGCATGTTGATCACATTTGTGTGCATCAATTTCTGGACATTCTATTCCGTTTCATTGATCTATGTGTCTATTGATTTGCCTTGATGACTGTCTTGGTGACTGTAGTTTTATGTTGTCTTAAAATTGAGTAGATTCCTCCCACTTTATTCTTTTTTTTTTCAAAATTGTTTTTGTTATTCTAGTTCTTTGCCTTTCCATAAATTTTAGAAGCCACTTGTTAATATCTAACCTCCCAAAAAACTCCTGCTGGAATTTTGATTGGCGTTGTGTCCAATCTACAGTTCACTTTGGGAAAATTGACATCTTGAGTACATTGAATCTTCCAATTCATGGACTGGAAGTGTATCTTTTCATTTATTTAGGTCTTCATTGATTTCTTTTTTTTTTTGGCCATGCCACATGGCATGTGGGATCTTAGTTCCACAACCAGGGATTGAACCTTTGCCCCCTGCAGTGGAAGTGCAGAGTCTTAACCACTGGACCGCCAGGGAAGTCCCTTCATTGATTTCTTGCAACAGCATTTTGTAGTTTTCAGCATAAAGATCCTGCATATCACACTGTTGTCTTCATTTGTTCAGCTAATACTTGCCTCCTCCACCCCACCAGACTATCAGCACCATGAGGACAGGGACCACATCCATGCTGCACACTGCTATGTTCAGTGAGCTCCCAGGGGCCCACCTGGCATGCAGCAGGCCCTCACTAAGTATCTCTGAATGAATGACAGCACTTCCGCATACCTCATCTCATATAATCTTCCCTAAATACCTACAGGATAGAGATTATACTCCTTACTTCATGAAGGAGAAAACCAAGGCTTGGAAAGGAGCTGTGGTAAGCATTATTCTGAGACTGTCCTCAAGATTCCCACCTCCTGGCATACATACCCTGTGAAATCCCCTCCTCTTGGGTACGGTCAGTACCCATGAATATGATGAGATATCATTTCTGTGATTAGATCACATTCCGTGGCAAAGATGAAGGGATTTTGCAGATGTAATTAAGGTCCCTAACCAACTAGTTGACTTTGAGTTAATCACAAGGGAGATTTTCTTGGGTGGGCCTGACCTAATCAGGTGAGAGATCAGAGGACACAGATGAAAGAACTCAGAGGGGCTCAAAATAGCAGAGGTGTTCTCCTGTTGGCCTTGAGGAAGCAAACTGCCATGTTATGGAGAGGGTCACATGGCAGGGAACAGCAGTGGTCTCTAAGTGAGGCCCCCAGTCCTACAGCTGCAAGGAACTTGGCCTCGGATGTGATTGCAGTCCCAGCCAACACCTTGATTTCAGCCTGGTGATACCTTTAGCAAAGAACCTAGTTATGCTGTGCCCAGACTTCTGACCTACAGAAACTGTGAGATAACAGATTGGTGTGGTTTTAAGCTAAGTTTATGGTGATTTGTTACACAGCGATAGAAAATGAGTACAAGGCCCTTTCCCAGGGTCCCAGAGCTGGGACCCATGGGTCTCCAAGCTACCAAGCTCTTGCCCCCCACCGTTCAATCATTTCCTGATGCCTTCTCCTCTTGTGGGGACGTGAGCCTTCCCAGCTCATGCCTTTTGTTTTGCTTTGTTTTCTTCTTCTGTTTGGACATCAGTACAGAACCCATGATCTATGATACTCATTAGTGGTCCATGCGCAGCCCAATTTGATTTACATCGGTTACTTAGTTGGTTTTAATAATGCAATAAGCATCCATAAACCCACCACCCAGAACAATAGCTAGTTCTTGACAATAACCACATCTAACCTTGGCCCCCGCCTTCCTCCCCATCCCTCCACCTGTGGTAACTCATCTGAATCTGCTCTCCGTCCTTCCCTTACTTAATGCTTTATAGAGTTTAATTGCATCTATATGGATTCCATAAAATTCATTTTCAAATTTTAATGGTTTTTAACTTTATAAAAAGAGTATCATGTGGAACATAATCTCATGGGACTTTTCCCTCTCAATTTTATGTTGCCAAGATTCATGCATAATGTTGCAAGTTAGAGACGGTCGTTCGTTTTGACTGCTGTCTAATATTTCATCCTGTGACCACACAGCCACATCCCATTCATCCACTCTGCTGCTGGTGAGCACATGGGTGGCTTCTAGCCCTACTGTCATCAACAGTGCTACTCTGAACAGTCTCGTCCAAGTCTCCTGGTTCAGTAATCTGTTTCTGAGTCCAGTTCTGCCTGAATAACTGCAAGGGGAAGGATTTTGTTTCTTTGACACAGGGGACACAGGAGCCTAACACACCTTCTTGCTAGGGCCCCACGCTTGACTGACTGCTCCCAACAGATGCATCCAAATGCCCTCAACCCCAGACACCCAGATCTGGGGTCCCGAGCCCCGCTGCCACCCACCCAGGGAGTGTCAGGAGCACACAGCAGCTCTGCCCCTGCCCGAGTTTCCGCAATGAGAACTGGCTCCAGGGAAGCTCCCTGACTATGGTGGCAGCTCCCTCACGGCTGTGGGCAGGACTTCAGCCCCAAAGTCGTCTCTCTGTGCACTCGGAACTCGAGGCCCCAGAAAGTCTCCCGGCCTAGACCCCCGCAGAGCAAGCGATGACAGCGAGTGTGGCGACAAGTTGGCCAAGCAGGAAGTGCAATGCAGCCCCAGTCACACCCCTGCCCCTCTGGGCCTCGATGGAGACCCCGGTTGAGTCACTGACCCCTCTTGGGCCAGCGCGTCCTCACACAGCCCAGAGGCAATGCACACCCAGTGAGATAAGAGGTTTGACATCCCGGCTGGAGGGAAAGTACGAGAGGGAGGGGAGGCCTGAGAACACGGCCACATCTGGCAGCTCAGGGTCCTCCCTGCACAAAGCATCCTGCCCAGGGCTGAAGAGAAGCGCCGCTCACGCCCAGGGCCCCTAATTGCACAGTCATCATCAAGTCGGAGGGGACAACAGCCCTCTCCAGGCTGTGATCCTGTCTCCCTGTCCCCTGCCTACCCTCTCAGCAGGAGCTGACCTCACCCACACGGGTGGCATGAGGAATGAGAGCCCTGGCTATGGGACAAGGGCACCCAGTGGTTAGGGGCACAGCCCTCTGCAAACAGAAGCAAATCAAAAGCCCAGCTCCACCCCTTTCCAACTATGTGACTAGGCGGCTTGCTTAAGGTCTTCAGTCCTGTTTCCTCACCTATAAAATGCACCATGATGTCGTGGTTAAGAGCACAGTCCTTGGGCTCCAAACTTGGCTCTGCCCCTTACTAGCTGTGTGACCTTGGACAAGTTACTTAACCTTCCTTAAACTTGTGCTTTGGTTTCCTCAACTGTAAAATGGGGCTGCGAATGCTACCCACCTCACAGGGTTGTTATGAAAATGAAAACGAGTTGATATTTGTAAAGAGGTTAACAGAGTGCCTGGCACACAGCAAGTTCTCAATAGTGACAATCCGAGGGGTAGTCGACATCATTCATTCATTTATTTAACTAGTTTCAGTGGGGGCGTCAACTATGCACCAGGCACTGTGTCTAAAGCTGTGGGGGAAACACAGCAGAGAAAGACGGCCCTTGAAGTTCAAGATCTCACCACGTAATGACACTCTCACAGATCCAGGCACCCAAGAGGGGCAGAGGAGCAGCTGCACTGCCTGTGTGCTAGGTGCTCTGCTAGAGAGAAATCAGGGCACTTCATGAGGGAGGTGGCGCTTGGGGACTGGACCTTTAGGAGGAGTGAGGGTTTATACAGAGGAGGCAGCGGGCAGCAGGGAGCACTTTATCCAGACATTACTGTCCAGCAATGTGGGGAACTGGGCCTCAGGGCACAGCTAGTCTGAGCCCTTCAGTGTTCAGAAAAGAAATCGAGGTCCAGAGCGGAGGGGTCCTGCAAGGGCCAGTTGGTGGCAGAGATGTTGGGACTCCAGGCCACACCCTGCCACTGATGAAGCTTCCATCATCGTACCCAGTCAGCTAATGCTGCGTAACGGAGCACCACAGAACTGAGTGGCTAAAACAACAAATCGTTTGATAGCCTCTCCCGTGCCCGTGGGTCAGGGGCCTGGGAAGCGCCCGGGAAGCGTTCTGGCTTGGGTTCTGTCCTGTGGTTTTAGTCTGATGGTGGCCGGAGCTGGAGCAGCAGGAGGCTGTCTGGACGTCTGGACTCTTCACGTAGTCAGGGCCTGGCCACCTGGTCTCTCCACACGAGCTAGTTTGGGCTTCCTCATAGCATGGCAGCCTCTGGGCTCCAGCAGTGAGCTTCCAGCCGGCAAGGTGGAAGTTTTGACATCCTTTCTGTCCTAGCCTTGAGAGTCACGCAGTGGCTCTTCTGCCACTTTCTGTTGGGTACAGACAGGTCACAAACCCACCCAGATTCAAGGGGAGAGGGACCAGACTCCACCTCTCGACAAGTGTGTGGCAAGGAACTGTAAGATGGGAGATTTGGGGAAAACAACGTCTGCCACTCACACCCCCTGGCCCCTGGCCTTGCTGCCCCCTCCAGGGGGACGTACCCCCAAGCTGGGGTTCCCTCGCTCTTCACCCTCCCTTTCCTTTGTTCCCATTCACTCAACACACCTTGAGAAGTGCAGTGGGTGGAGGGGGAGGAGTTGGGGGAGCACAGGGCAAGTTACATAGAAGAGTAAGAGGAACTCAGGCAGGAGATCCCCAGGCTGAGGAGAAAGCATCCCCTCTGCTCCAGCCAGAAGCCGAGCAGGGGGGAAATGAAGGCCTCTGGAGAGGGGGGAGGCCTGGCGACCCTGCCAGCCCAAGTCTGGACTGGGGAGGAAACCAGGGCTTCCTCATGCCCCAAAGGTCAGAAGGAGACATGGGCTATCCCTGGAGTGGGGTCAGAGTCAAGACCCCGGGTCCAGCCAGCTTCCCACCCAATACTCCTGTGTTCCCAGGCCCTGGCTGCAGGCTAACCTGGCCCAGTTCCCACGACAACAGCACTGCTGTCCCACAGGCATCAGAAGAGGGAAGCAGGGCTTTCTCAGAGCCCCCGTCTGGGATGGGGTCCATGGGCATGAGCTCCCAGCAGAGCAGTCTGAGTCTCTGCTAACAAAGGCCTGCAGGCAGGAGGAGCCAGATGGAGGAGACCCATCCTCGCCTCCAGGAGTTGGGAACCAGAGGCTGAGCCAGGCCCATTCACCACCACCAAATCCCCAAAGCAGGGCCTTGGGAGAGGGGACGCGCCTGCACCGGACACTGCTGCAAAATACAGTTGACCCTTGAACAATGCCCCACCCTGGTGGGGGGGGAGCGTTAATATACGTATAATTCATAGTCAGCCCTCTGCATCTGCGGTTCACTCGCATCCACGGTTCCTCCGCATCTGCCCAACCACCGACCATGTAGTGCCGTAGTGTTTACTACTGAAAAATGTTCGCCTGTAAGTGGACCCGTGCAGTTCAAACTTGCATTGTTCAAGGGTCAACTGTACACTTAATTATTCAAAGCACCTGTCCGGAGGTTCTCCCTCAGGCTGACGGGATCCAGGGAGATGCTCACGCCCCGTGGAGTCCACGGGGTGGCGAGGCAAACACCGAGTCGTCGTTACTGCGAGCTCTACACAGGGAGGAGCCAGCCTAGAGCCGTGCTTTTTATCTTTTTGGCTGCACAGTGCAGCTTACAGGATCTTAGTTCCCTGACCAGCGTTCGAACCCAGGCCCTCAGCAACGGAAGCACAGAGTCTTCATCACTGGACCGCCAGGGAATTCCCAAGCTGTGCTTTACAATATTACACTTGGGAGAAGGCTGGGGGGGGTGCCTTCCATAGGCCATACTCCCACTTGCCTCCTACCCCGGGCCCCAGGAATTAGACTCTTTCAGAGAGGATGCCTCTATCTCAGCCTGCTTTCCTCCAAGGGCGGGGCTTGCGGGGGCTTTGGACTGGAGTGGAGATAATTTATTTGGGAAGTGACCCCAGGGAGCAGGGGTGAAGGATGAGGGCAGGAGACAGAGTGAGACAGGGAAGGAGGGTCAGCCAATACCAGGAGGGTGACTGGTGACCCCACAGGGACCTATTAAAGAGCCTTAGGAAATGTATCTCAAAACTGTCTGCCCAGGAGGGCAAATAGGGAAACATTTATCTGTTTGTTGGCTTCTGTCCCTCCACTGAACAAAAGTGTCCCCGTGGGCCTCCCTTCTGAGGTGTGCACACCGGGGGACCTCAGCAGGTCTCAGGCATGCACAGGCTGAGCTTCTCATGCAGGACCTCGGAGAGGCCTCAGGAGGGAAACGGGAGGCTCTGGGCCCAGGTAAGGCTCCGTCTGACGGCACCTGTGTGGAGGGCTCAGAGTCAGCGTGGGGCGTAGAGGAACTTGGACCCCAGCGTCCAGCGCAGGCCTCCACCCTGCTGCCGCCATCGAGCTCTCAGCACCGTCCGCAGCTGCCTGCAGGGCCAGCTTTTGAGAGACGTGAGAAAGATTTTCCTGCGGCCAGAGAAAGCTCAAACTTGGCCTCTCAGTGTGGAAGTGGGCAAGTTCTAAGTACACAGCCAGATTTCAGAGTTCTGCTCTGCTCTGTCCAGCGCAAGGGCCGGGCTGGCTTCGCTCCTCAAGTGCTTCCCTCACCAGGGGGCCTGGGCCTGGAAGGAAGCAGAGCTCATTCTGCCTGGAACTGTAGCCAGAGCCTTCCGCAAAGTGCCTGGCTTCTCCGGGCCCCGCCCAGCCTCTCCGCACGCACTTGTTTCCTGCCCAGCCAGCGGCCTCCCTTCATTTCTCCAGCATCTCGTTCGGGCTCCTCCACCTTCTCCCTGCTCGGTGTCTCGCTCTCTGTGGCCGGGCCGCACCCCCAGCGCCCTCCTTCCTACCCGCCGGCCCCAGACATCGGCAGGGGCTGCCCAGGCCCCCCGTGGCTTGGCCCTTTCCGAGCCTGTTTGGGGCCCTGCCCAAATCAGCAATGACAAGTCCCCACTCTTCCTTCTCACTCACACAAGGTGACCATTGTCCACCGCACGAGGGAGGACCAGCAGTGTTCACGCTGGGGCGGAGGAAGGATGTTTACCCAGGGTGGTGAGCACCGCCTCACGCTGCGTCCAGCCACTCCACTCCGTGTCACATGCAGGCCAAGCAGGCCCCTCACCCAGGCCCACATCAAAGTTAGAGAAAACAGGCCTGCAGGGCACAGAACGGGCAGGCGGGCTCAGAAGAGGCTCAAAGGCTCAGGACAGGCTCAGAATGGGCCCACAGGTGGCCCACGACTTGCGGAAATGAGGCTGTAGCAGGTCTTTCCCCTGTGGGTTCCCTCTGCTCAGGCCCTGAGACACTGTCCTCCATCCCATCCCTCCTTCCCACCTCCTCGTTTAATCCTGACTACCCTCCCCACGACGGGTGTTATGATTCCCCTTTGATAGATAAGGACACTGAGGCTGACAGAGATTCAACAGCTTCCCCACAGGGAGGGAAGAAGAAGGGACAACGGAGAGAGGGAAGGAGGGGATGGAGGGAGAGGAGGGGAGGCAGGAAGAGGGAGGGAGGGAGGGAGGTCCGCATCAGCACCACTTCTGCAGAGAACGTTAGGATGGCAGAGATGGGAGAGCCAGCCCTGAGGAAGTTTCCAGTCTTCCTGGAAGAAATTCCAGGATGATAAATTGCTCAAGGTCACGTGGAGAATCCCCCACTGAGCTAGGGCTTGGGGGTTTGGATCCTGGGGTGGGGGAACCTCGTGGTCACCCTCTGCAGAATAGAAGGAGGTTCTCAGCCAGGACATGCCCATCCTGGAGGCAGGGAGATGCACAAGATCCTATGCCTGGCCATTCCAGCCTGCAACCTTGGTTGGGGGCACACAGAGACGGGGGGGACTGCCAGTTACGCCAGGCATTTTTTCTGGCTTTGCCCCCTACCCTCTGCCCACACCCTAGAGTCCTGGGCTGGAGCTGGGCCAAGGCCCGGGAGCTTGGAGGGAAGCTTTCCAATGGGAGGTGATGTGGAGAGGAGCTGAGGAACGGGTGGGCGTGGCCTCCCTGGATGTTCAGCATTCTAGAATTGGCGAAGTCCTTCCAGCTCAAGACCTTGTGTCTATGGAGTCTGAGCTATGTTTCTCTCCATACCCCCTAGGCTGTCCAGAATCCTACCATGCTGGAGTGAGAGGGGCCTCTGAGACACAGCCCTCTAAGGTTTTTATGGCTGCAAACAAACCATTCCCCAACATAGCAGAGACTAAAACAACAACGGTTTCTTCATTTCTCACATTTCTGGAGTTTGTCCTGGCTGTCCTGCAAGTCTCACCTGGGATTAGGTCATTGCATCAGCTGCACTCAGCTGGAAGGTCCAAGTGGCCTCGCTCACAAACCTTAGGCCTCCACGCCACCTGCTGGGCCTCCACTCTCCTCCACTTAGCGTCTCATCCTCCAGGGCCTCTCTCTCCCGGAGAACAGCCTAGACTTCCCTCCAGTATGGTGGGAACTGAGTGGGAAGGAGGGAGAGAGGAAAGGGAGAGAAGAAGGGAGGGGAACCACTAGGCCCTTCAAGGGCTAAGCTTGGAACAGACACCATTTCACTTCTGCTGCATTTTTTCCATCAAAGCAAGTCACAAGGCCAAGCCAGATTCAAGGGGAGGGAAAGCAGACTCTACCTCTTGATGGTAGGAGAAGCAAAGAAGCTCTGACCATCTTTAATCCATCGCAGCAGGGCCGAGTTTCACCAGAGTCAGGAAAGTCAGGTCAGAGCTCAAGTGGCCTGATGGAGACTTGGGCACTTAGAGATGGATGAGGCCCCACCCCTGCCCCCAAGACTCTCTCCCATCAGCCCCCAGACCATGACTTTCCCCAGTGCTCTGTCCATGGTGGCCCTGGAGACCTGGTCTGCAGGAGGAAGGGCTGGAGTTGAGGCTGCACAGGGAGGTGGGGAGGGCTTGGGCCCCTCTGTACCAACTGTTGAGGTGTCTGAAGTTGGTTTGGGGGGTGGGTCTCTTTGTTACAGGATGTGGGGGGAGGGCACCTACTCCTTGCGGAAACTGACTCCACGAAGCCTCTGGCAGGGACCAAGCTCGGGGAGGCTGAATCGTGGGGACAGGGAAGGCTCTGCTTATCTCGATGACCTGGGGATCTAGTCCCAGAGGACTCCAGATCCCCCTTTCCTCTTCTTCCAGGTGTCCTTTGCACAGTAGCGGGTCTCAGCAGGCCCAGGCATTGGGCAGCCAAGTCGGTCCCTGAAGACCCCCGACTCCCACCCCTACCCTCCTGGCTTTCATCTGACTTATTCATGCAGCCATCTGACAGCTATTTATTGAGCACCGGCTGTGTGCCAGGTGCTGTGCTAGTCACTGGGGCTCTATCAGTGAGCAAAATAAACAAAATCCCTGTCTTCCTGGAGTCCAGATTGGAGGCGAGGGAGCATGTTTATAGATAATAAACAAAATAAATAAGTAAATTACAGAGTGCCACATTCATTTCCTGTGGCTGCCATAACAAATTACCCCAGACGTGGTGGCTTAAACACCAGAAATTTATTCCCACACAGTTCTGGAAGCTAAGAGTCTGAAATCAAGGTGTTGGCAGGGCCACGCTCCCTTCACAGGCTCCAAGAGGGGAGAATCATGCCTCTTCCAGCTTCTGGTGGTTCCTGGCAATCTTTGGAGTCCCTTAGCTTGTGGCGGTATCCCTCCAATGACCACCTCCATCTTTACGTGGCTATCTCCCCCATGTCTCTTTCTTTTCCTCTTCTTTTAAGGACACTAGTATTGGATTTAGGGTCCACCCCAAATCCAGGATGATCTCATCTCAAGAACCTTCACTTAAGCACGTCTGCAAAGACCCTATTTGCAAATCAGGTCACATTCTGAGGTTCCAGGTGAACCTCAAGTTGGTGGGGGTGGGGGCACTATTCAACCCACTATAGTCACATTCACAGGTTCCAGGGGTTTGGACATGGACATATCTTTTGCAGGACCACTCTTCCACCCACTACAAATATATTAGAAGAAATAATTTGAGGTTATTTGGAGAAACATAAAGCATAGTAATATAGAAGGGAGGGTATAGGTGCTGGAGTGGGAAGGGCAGACTGCAGTATTAAATAGGTGGTCAGGAAAACCTCACTGAGAAGGTGATATTCAAAGACCTAAGGAAGTGAGGGGGTGTGCATGTCTGAGGGGAGAAGCATCCAGGCAGAGGGAACGGGCAGTGCAAAGGCCCTGAGGCAGGAGTGTGTCCAGCAATCTGAGGAATAGGGAGCTAGAGCAGAGTGAGTGGGGGGCAGAGTGGTAGCAGAGTAGGATGGCATGGGGCCATGTAGGTCACAAGAAGGACTTTGGCCTTGACTCTGAGGAGAGACAGGACCTGACTTTGTCACAGCATCACTCTAGTTGCTGGGCTGGGCATAGACTGCAGAGGGCCAAGGACTGAAGCTTAACTCAGCTGCCCACTTCCTGCCCCACCAAGGCAGCCCCCAGGCAGCAGGCCCTCCTTAGCTCTGGAGTGGCTTCCCAGGACTCTGTCATAGAGAGACGCCTCTGATCCCCTGCTGCCGGACCCCCTGCCTGCCCACACGGCTCAGGTTTCCCCTTGTCAGCTGTACCCACCAGAGCCTGGAAAAGTCAGCTTTCCAGAAAGATTTCATCATTTTCCATTCGGAAAAATTTGCTGCTCCCACCACTCCCTCCTCTGCTCCCGAGGCTGAGACACTCAGGAGATCAGAGGGGCCGTGGGCAAAGGCACACGGGGCTTCCAACCTGCCCCATGGCAGCCTGGGACCAGACTACCCCATCCCCCAGCTGGCCCGACTTCCACCTGGGAGACCCTCCCCCCGTGTCCTCCATGGACTCCTCCAGTCATAGTCCTCCTGCCCTGGCACCTCTGCAGCCTGCTAAGTGGGTGGGCACTGGGCAGAGGCACTGGAGAGGGCTGTGGAGGAGGGGAGAAAGGTTGGGTGTCCCCCTCCGGGGCTCCCTCACAGAGGCTGAGCCACTGCTGGGAACCAAGCACCTGCCTTCACATCTAAGGTAAGTGGAAACTTCCCTTAGCATCTCTGGACCCCAGGGTCTTCTCCTCCATAATGTTCCTCATTCCCCTTGCCATTGTGGGGCCCCTTAACACAGAGCCTGTCAGTGTTTGCAGAGCCTGTCCGCATTTGCAGAACCTGCTGTGGTTTGCAGAGCCTGTCCATGTTTGCAGAGCCTGCTTGGTCACAGAGGCCGTTGCTACTCACTGAGATTGCTTCCTTTGTTCCTCCAGGCAGCCCTTACCCATTGCACAATGGTGGCTCATAAAGTCCCCTCTTCCTCCCTCTCCTGCCCTGCTTCACACCCCTCGCTGCGGTCTCCCCAAGGATCCACAGGGCATTTCCCCAAAGGCCCCAAGACTCAGACCTCCAGAAATCGCACAGCCAATCCACACTCCCCAGTGGGACCATATAAGCTGAGGTGTGGGGGGTTGGAGGTGAACAGAGGGGCCACCCCCCTTCTAAGCTCAAGTCCTGAAAAGAACATACAATTTGAAGCCAAGCTGACCTGGGCCTCTGTCACTTCCTAGCGATGGGGCTTCGGGCATCCTCTCAACTTTCTGAGTCTCAGTTTCCTCATCTATAAAATGGGGCTGCATTAGGACATGTGGCAGTGTGAGATTCACCTGATATAATGGGTAGGAAAAATTCGTGAATGGAAAGCGCCTGTGTGTGCTGGACGTGGGGCTTCCTTCTTCCACAGAACATCTCCAAGGGTTAACGAGGCAGTGGGCATTCCTACCATTAGCTCTGAGTGGTGAAAATAAGCCCACAAGGGTCTATGGAGGGAGTTCACCTCACCCAGGCCCTGGCTGAGAGCAGAAATCTGTCAGGAACATGGAGAGAGTCAACGCGGGAGCCCTCGGCCACTAGCCCTCCTTCTCCCCCACCCTCAATGCTTTGATGGTGAGTAGGAGCTGAAGGGACAGGTCTCCCCTAAGGTAGGGGCTATGGCTCCCCCCTTAGACTACAGCTCCCTGAGGCAGGGCTGTGTGTCCCCTCAGACTGGGCTCCCTGAGGACAAGGCTGTGTCCGCCCCTCAGACTGGGGGTCCTTTCCCCTCTCAAACCCCAGGATGGGGATCTGAGCATCAGCCTCTCCAACAGTATTCGTGCACCCCTGGGTGACCACCCAAAGGAACAAGGTGATTGGACCTGACAGACAGAGGCGCAGGGTGGGGTGGGGTCCTCCTGAGGAAGGAAGTGCTGATAAAAGGTCACTTCTCTGACCACTTGGCTCAGGACAAACTAGAGCTGTAATCAAAGAATTCCGTTTGGAGCCATCAGCCAGCTGGCTTTGCTAAGCGCCTGCTGTATGCACGGCCCACTGGCAGGTGTTTGGGGAGCGACCAAGAGGATCTATATGCAATGTCTGGGCTGCTGGGGAGACAGGCCTGGGCACTGTCGGGAGTTGAGCGCTGGGGCCTGGCTGCACGGACGCAGGGGTCTGGGAGAGAAGCGAGAAGTGGGAGCTGCAGTCAAGCGGCCTCCTTGAAGGAGACCCTCCTGGGACCAATTCCTGGGTCCAGGTTGAAGAAGGTGGACCTGTGGCCTCAGAGCTTTGGCCCTTGGGGAACCCCTGAAGGCCCCTCCCCATCCCACCCACCCCTCTCCTCACCACCCTCAACTTATCTGGCAGCCTTGGTCCATGTTTTCCCAGGAGCTGGTCTTCCCCCATCCCCTGAGGCCCACCCAAGGCTGAGCCCTCTCTCTCCTGCTCCTGCCCAGCAAGTCCTGGCTGGGCCAGGGGAAGCAGGGGAAGGGGCTCCCTCAAGAGCCTGCCCCTTGGGATCCAGCTCCTGGCTCCTGAGTCTCCCTCCCCCGACCCTGAATCCCCCATAGCCTGGCAATGTCTCTCTCACAAGACAGGTAGCTGGGGTGCTCTAGAGATGGAAGGAGGAGCCCCAGGGGAGACCTCTCTTCCATCCCCTGCCCCAACAAGGGGTGGTCACACCCAAAACCATCAAAGGAAGCAGATTCTATAACCCACCAGGAATGGTCTATAACCCAGGCCATCCCACTTTTGCTCACTGCTAGCAAGTTGAAGCCAGCTTATTTCTCCGCCCTGCCCAGGTTCCTGAGCAATGAGGAGCTGGGGGTCCTCAGAGATGGCTTCACTCTGGGGCCCCTGGAGGTAACGATGATGAGGGAAGGTCAGTGTTGACCCAGCCTCAGGGAACCCAGTCTGTTGGGGGAGACATAGCCCTGCCCTCTGGAATATTCTACTCCAGTGGGAGAAATAGAGCCCCTGTCCTCTGGCAGCCCCCAGACTAAGCAGAGAAACACAGCCCCTGTCCCTTCAGGGTGGTCTGACTCAGCCTTGAACACCTCCATCCTCATCCAGGGAGTAAAGATCCAGAGGTCATCATCTCCTGCCGTAGGTAAGAGTCCTTCCCATCCCCACCCCCCAAAGGACTAAGGATAGGACAGGCACGGAGCAGCAAGGGAACTTAGAGACCTGTGTCCCAAATGGTCACTGGCTGGCAGTCCCCTTCGTTGCCACCTGTGAGGCCCAGGCTCTCCCAGAATCCTGCTAAAAAGCATCCTCTCCATGCAGGAATGGACCTCGGGGGTGTCCTTGCCCCCTGTCCCATCAACCCCTTCCCTCACCACAGACACTGATAGTGCCCACAGACAGGCCCGCAGGATGAGGGAGCAGGGGAGGCCGATAAGTTGACCTTCCTCCAGCTCCTGTTTTGGCTGGAGGGCTGGTGGGCTGTTTGATCTGAGGGCCCAGGATGGACAGGGGACCCTGTATGGGAGGGGCCCCCAGGCCCAAGGCCCCAGTGGGTTGGGACAGCCCATCCCCTGGCAGGAGGGCGACCGCACCAGAGCCCCTGCTGAGGTTCCCTACTGCCAGTTCACGGCTTCTCTCAACTCCTCAGGATACCCACTTCACTCCGTGGTCCCCACCCCAGGAGACGCAGACAGAGGTCCCCTGAACCTCCCCAAAGCTTCCACCACCCACCAAGTTCCCTTGGGCTCCTCTTATTCTCCTACCTAGAAACCTTGCCCCCAGCGACAGGGAAAAGAGAAGGAAGGATCTGTGTCCCCAAGTGAAACTAATGGACAGAGGCTGACAAAGGTCTCTCCAAACCCTGTCCACCCACCGCTCGGCGGCAGTGCGGTCGAGTGACAAGATCCAGCGAAGATCATGTTCAGTTTGGGGGAGTTGAACATGATCTGTGCATTAGATAATTACAGGAAATTGTTTTGTTCAGCATGAGAATGGCTTGCTAGTTTATATAGAAAATTGGGTTAATTTTTGAGAGATGCATTCCGAAGTGATTACAGGTGACATGTCATAATGTCAATAATTTACTTTCAAATATTTCAGCTCCCCAAAGCAAGAAGCAAACCTGGCAAAATGTTCATTGTTCTATCTTGGTAATGGGTGCTTGCAGGGTCATTGTACTATTCTCTCTACTTGTCTGAATGTTTAAAGTTTTCCACAATAAAATATCCCCCCAAAAACTGAAAAAAGAAAAAGGCAACATTGTACCAACCTGAATTTGAATACCAATGCTACCACTTTCTTGCTGTGTGACCTTAGGCAATTCACTCAACCTTTCTGAGGCTCATTCCCTCTACACTTAAATGGTACAACTATACTCTTCTCAGTAGGATGTTGTGAGGATTAAAACATAGTAACTAATGGGGAACAATGCCTGGGACATAGTTAAGTGCTCAGTTAAAAATGGTCATTTGTGGTGGCTTCCCTGGTGGCGCAGTGGCTGGGAGTCTGCCTGCCGATGCAGGGGACACGGATTCGTGCCCCGATCCGGGAGGATCCCACATGCCGTGGAGCTGCTGGGCCCTGAGCCATGGCCTCTGAGCCTGCGCGTCCGGAGCCTGTGCTCCGCAACGGGAGAGGCCGCAGCAGTGAGAGGCCTGAGTACCACAAAAAAATAAAAAATAAAAATGGTTATTTGTGAAATGAATGGAGGGGAGGCTGTTGAGAGGAGCTGTCTTCTCAAACTCTGAACCTCAGTTTCTCAGTCTTCAATAAGCAGTAGTTAATGATATTACTTAGGTCAACAGCATCGTGCCCAGCCCCTAATCCATGCCAGGGGTCTTGCTGGATGCTGGGGAGGAGAGAAGGTGGAGGGTACTCTTTTTTTTTTTAATAAGTTTATTTATTTTATTTTATTATTTGTTTTTGGTCACGTTGGGTCTTCGTTGCTGCACACGGGCTTCCTCTAGCTGTGGTGAGCGGGGGCTACTCTTTCTTGCGGCGCGCGGGCTTCTCATTGCGGTGGCTTCTCTTGTTGCGGAGCACGGGCTCTAGGGGCGCGGGCTTCAGTAGTTGTGGCACATGGGCTCAGTAGTTGTGGCTCATGGGCTCTAGAGCACAGGCTCGGTACTTGGGGCGCATGGGCTTAGTTGCTCCGCGGCATGTGGGATCCTCCCGGAACAGGACTCGAACCTGTGTCCCCCACACCGGCAGGAAGATTCCTAACCACTGTGCCACCAGGGAAGCCCCTGGGGGGTACTCTTAATAGGACCAATGGACAGTGGTTCCTTACAAGGAGCCCTGAAGTTAGTGGACACCCTCCCCATTTGGTACCCAGCTCAGGACCAGAGCAACCCCTGCTTTGGCCATATCCAGTCATTCAGCTTTGAGAACAGTCAGGGCTGCGGGATCAACTCCCTCAACATCCACCATGGAAGAGCACAGTGAGAAGTGAGAGCCCCGTTCCGAGGACAAGGGCAGTGGGGCACGCAGTGGGTAATGGGAGAAGGCCAGCGCTTTCCTATTCTGGGAGGCAGGAGGCAGCAGGTGGCTGGCTGATGCTGAGACACGTGAGCCCTCCTGTCAGGACACCATGAGGCCAGCAGCAGGGAAGCCTGGACCTGCCACGCATGGCCTAGGCCCCAAGTGAGCCCACTGGCCAGGAGTACTTGTGGCCAATGGGGGAGGGAAACCTGGTTTCTCCATCACAGGGGCGTTCTCCCTAATACAGCTCAGGAGAAAAAGGCTTCCTAGAACCCACCTGACAGACAGAGGCGCAGGCTCCAGGGAGGCAGGCTCCAGGGCCTGGATGTTCTGAGGCGCTTCCAGTCTGAGTGGGGAGATACAACATTTGCATTCCAGGAGCTCCCAGTCTGATGACAGAGCTTCTGCCCTGAGGAAGCCCCAGTCTGAGGGAGGAAATACAGCCCCAGCAGGCGAGGGCTCCAACTGAGGAGGGAGGCTGGCCACAGTGGAGGTGCGGGGGCTGGAGTGCTCCATTAGGCTGGTGGCAGCCCACGATGTTGCAGGTTCCTTTGGGAGCCTGGTTATTTTGGGGTGGGCAGGAGGAACAGGCAACTTCCCAGATTAAAATAGCCTTCCCTGGGTGTCATTCCTGAGACATGCACGGCTCCCAGCTGAATGCTTGTCACATGGCTGTGTTCCTCCTGCCCCTCCCAGGCGGGCAGGGCGGGGCCTGCATGGTAGTGCTACCCAGGGAAGCGGGGCAGTGCAGGGAGCAGAGATGAGCCTTGTTTCCTAATCAGGGTAGTGTGGGAATGCAGCTCTGGTCTCCAGGGCCACCAAAAGCTGCCCATCAATTGCCCAACTCCTCCTTCCTAAAGGGGCTGCCAGCCCCCTCCCTCAGGAAGCTTTCCCACGCTGACTCCAGCTGTATGAAGCCCTCTGGCTCCACCTGCCTCCCCAATGCTGTGGCCATTCAGTAATTTCCTGAGGTCAGGGGCTTCCCTTCCAACTGGTGCTCCCTGGGATCAGGACTGGGGCTCCCTGAGGGCGGGGCTGTGTCTCCCCTCAGACTGGGACTCCCTGAGGGAAGGGCTGTGTCTCCTCACCACTCTGTTCCTGGTCCAGTGGGAAGAAAGTTGACCCAGGACTCGAGAGCCCTGGATTCTATGTGACTGGCATCACTTTGCCCTCAAGGGCAGTAGCCTGCCACGCATGGCTCTTAAGAGCAGAGATACTCTGGTCACAGATCCAGGTTCCAACCCCAGCCTGGACACTTCCAGGCTTCATCACCTCAGGTCACTTACTTACCCCTATGACCCTCCACAGGGTCATGAGGGCAGCAGTAGCTCCTGCCCTCCGGCAGGTGGTAAGGCTTAAGTGAGATAACGCACAAGAGATTTGGCACAGTGCCCGGCAGGGGGTAGGGAAAAGGTGAACCAAAGAAAGGCATGGCAGTCCCATTCTCAGGCCAGTTGTGGGTTGGGCAGAGCCCTAGGCTCTGTGACCCTGGAGTCCGAGGCCAAGACTGGCCCTGGAAGACCACAGAGTGACCTAGGTCACCAGCCAGGCCAGGGCTATGCTAGGATTCTGACCTGCAGTTCTAGGAACAGGGCCCTGCCTGACTCCGCCATAGCGCTTGCTCGCCCTTCCCCCTCTGCAACTCTCCCTCTGGCCACCCAGCTCCAGCTGTCTTTGGTCCCTGTCCCCCACTACGCCCCCTGGTTTTCCCAGCCCCTCTCCCACCTTGTGGAGACATCCAGCTATCCCGTATGTGTGATTTCTGGTGTGGCGTGACCCCTCTGAGCTGGGCAGGGGACTGGGGCCAGGCCCACAGAACATAAATATGTCCTGGGAGTTTACATTGTAGGGACCAGGAGTACACACCAGTCAGCCGGCTGCTGTCCCTGTTTATTCCCTGGGGGTTCAGAGCCAGGGCGGGGGCAATCCTCAGGTGGCTGCAGCTGTGTGGATATCAGTGTACCAGGGACCCCAGAAAAGGCTGTATGCTTCCCAGGCCCACCCCGTCCTGCCATGTCCCAGCTGCCCTTCCCCTCCTGCCCCCTATGGATCACACCATGGTGCACGTGGGAGTCTGAGCACAGAGTGGCCTTCCCAAACTTGCGGTTAGGGACCCCTTGGCCCTCCTCCCCTTGGCCCCCACCCTGCTCCAGGAACCCAGATCAGACCACAGTGTGTTCTTTCAGGTCAGGCCAAGCTAGACCTCACTCGAGCCAATCATTATTAAGACTGTCCCTGGAACTTTCCCAGGGTGTTTAACTTTTCTGAACACTTCCCATTATCACTCAGCATCTTCGCCGACCTACTCAGGGAAGCAGGCTCTGCTGGGATTGTCCATTGTCTGCATGGGAAGGTTGAGCCCCAAGGGTATACTGGCCCTGAGTCCCATCCAGAACTGTCTGTGGCGACTGTGCTCAAGACAGACAGAGATGATAGTCTCACAGTGGCCAGGGTGGTGATCCACTTTACAGATGAGAAAACTAAGGCTTGAGGTGGATAAGTGACAACTTGCCCATAGTTGCTTCGCTGATGAAGTCAGGATGCAAACTCAACTCTTCCTGGTTCCAACTTCCCCTCATGGTCCTTCCCAAACCACCACACACCCCTTACCCAGAGGTCTCAGGCATCTTCTGGAAGCAGGTGGGGAGAGAGTTCTCAGAAAGGTTCAACTCTTCCTTCCCTCCCAAGATATTCATATTGCAAAGTCAGAGTGTATCCAGTAATATATTCATTTTCATTGACAGCACAAAGCCCTGTGTCAAGCATTGGCAGGAGGAAGGACTAATAATAACAGCAACAGCAATAACTAGTGTTTATTGAACACTTGCTCTAAGTGCTGTATATACAACATCTCAGGCACCCCTCACCACAACTCTATGAGACATGGGATTATTAAATCCAATTTACAGTTGGGAAGACAAAGAGACCTGGCTTGTCCCAGGTCCCACAGCTAGAAAGTGTCAGAGCCAGGAGTGGGACCCAGAGCCACCATGCTCTGTGTAGGATATCTGGGTGGAGGTTGCCTTTAGAAACCAGTTTAAACAGTGTGGGTGTGAGTACACAGACACACACACACACAGCAACCAGGGAGGGGACAGGTGAAGCTGAACCACAGTGTACAGAAGAAATCTGAGTAATGCAGGGTAGATTAAGGAACAGTTCCTGCCAGAGATGGGCTGTGTGTCAGGGCTTAAAGGAAGCGAGAGGTATAGGCCATTCCCAACGTGTGGGACCCTGGACAGAAGTAATTTCCAAAAGGCTGTGAACACAGTAGCTATTGAATAAGCGTTCTTGGAGCAATGGAGTGGTGATCGCGTGTTGGCTGTGATGGAAGGGTCGCCGAGGAGAGCAGTGTGAGGAGGCTGAGGACGATGGCAGTGATTCTGTGATAGAGGAAGTGACGGTGTGAAGGAGATGGAGGTGTCGGTGATGGTGGTGGTGATGATTGAGATGGGGATGGAATTAGTGACAGAGGCAAAGACATAAAATCCATTTCCTCTACACTCTTGTACAGCCCTTTATAGCTTTACACCAGCCATCACACATTCCTCATCCTCACAGCTGATTTTGGGAGGGCGTTTTTACCTTCCTTTTATAAATGATGACAGTGAACCACAGACAAGTCACGTTCTGCTCGCCCAAGGTCACAAGGCCAAGAAGCTAGCCCAGGGTCTCTGCTTTAAGGGCCCCGCCCCACTTGGAGTGGGGGTCCAGGGCAGCATCGTGATGCCGTGAGTGGGTAGCAAGGCAGAGGCCCTCCTGCGCTCCCAACACAGAGGGCTCAGTGGTCCTCGGTTTGGGGGAGCGGGATGTAGCAGGACTGGGTTACAGAGGAAGCGGTTCTAATCCCAGTCCCATCGCCCACATGCTGTGACCTCTGGGTGGCAGCCAAGGCAGATGTCAGCTGCCGGGTGACAGCGGGCCTGTGGGGCAGAGCCAGGGCAGCCTGGCGGGAGCCCCACACACCAAGAGGATGAAATCAGGGGTGGGAAATAATCCTGGAGTCAGAGGAAGGCTTGCTTGGGGGTGACATTCCTGGAAAGTTCTACTGTGATTGGCTCGAGGTTGGGCCTCCTGTACAGGCCTTCCCAGTCAGGAGCGAGTTTATTAATAAACCCTGCCCTGCCCTCTGCCCTCACCCTGGGTAGAAGGCAGGGCTTCCTGGGGCTTCTGGCCTCTCACCCCAGGGGTGGTGAGTCCCACTGTGGGTGGGGGGAGAAAGAGACTGAGCCTTTAGGTCTAGGCAGGGGGTGCAAATGCCCTGCATCCTCCAGACTGCATTCCCTGACCCCCCTGCAGCCCCAGGGCTCCTCTGCTTCTGGGGGCTTCGGAGAAATGGCGAACGGGGGTGGGTGGTGTGCATGTGAGGTCATGGGGCTGCAAGCATGCATGGTTGGGCGTGCAAACGTGAGCGCCTGAACAGGATTATAAGGGTGGTAATGGGCTCCCAGGGGTGCAAACGTGCAAGGGTACCTCTGCGTGGTTGCCCTGCAAGAGTGAAAACCGTGTCTCAGCGGCTGCTGGGCGTGTTCTGTGTGTGCCTTTGTGAGCCCTGGGTGACGTGGGGGCAGGAGGGGGGCAGTGGGGGGATGACTGAGTGTGAGGGGTGCTAAGGCCTTAGGAACAGGCAGCCTCCCTCCAAGCTGCTCCCCACTACAGCTCATTAGCACCAAGGCCTAAATTTACCGCCTCTACTTACCCACGCACTGGCTGTGACCTCATTAAACTCCTGCCCCTTTCCTAGGACAATGGGATGGAGGGGAGGAAGGACTCCTCGGTCTGCACTGCAGGATCCCCTGCGGGAGGAGGGAAAGTCCTGGGGATAGGGTGGAGGGGAGACCAGGAACAGAACTTAATATAGTCACAGGGCAGGCCGAGGAGGATGTCAGCTCCTATTACACCTGCCTCCTCGGCACCATCATATGACCCAGCTCCTGCGGGCAAGGCCTGGGTGGGTGGGAAGCACCTGGTCCTGGGCCACCCTGCACACTGCCCTTCTATACATCCTTAATGAAGCCCCTCTCCCAGCTGGTTCTCCTGGCAAGGGGCAGGGTCCAGCTCTCCATTCAGCATGGCTCTGGCATGGCTTAGCTGGGTGGTCCTGACTCCCACCCAGTGGGCCGGGCCAGGAAGCAGTGGAAGGGGTGGGAACCTCTAGAGCTGATTCCAGCACAGTCGCTAAAGGAACAGGTCCTTCTGATCCATGCCCTCCCCCGCTTCTTCCCTCACCCCCCAGATCCATGGTCCCAAACTATGGTACACCTATAGGCAGAGCCCTGAGCTAGGCAGAACGGTCAGAGCCACGGTGAGGGGCAGCTGAGTGGCCAGGAAAGCAGTGCCTGTGCTACGAGTCAGGTTCAAGACAAGATCCTCCCCTAAATCCCTCCTGCAGAGGGACTTAGAAACCCCAGAGCCCACACTGACCGGGAGACACAGCCTTGCCCACAGGCAGCCCCAGTATGATGGATCTATCATGCCAAATCCCCTCCGTTGAGCTTCCTGTGTGACTTTGGGAATTTGCTCAACAGCTCATAGCCTCAGTTTTCTTGCCTGTGAAATGGCAACACTGCCACCTCCCTCAAAGATGCTTAGTATGTGCCTGGCAGATAGCAAAAGCTGCATAAAAAGGTAGCTCTGCTTCAGTGTAGGCTTTTTGTGAAAGAAATGATAACATGTGGTCTTAAATTGGGGAAACAGATTGCAGTGGGATCCTCTGCACACCCATTCCCACCCAGAGCTGCTGAGACACACCAGGGCCTCCCCAGGCAGCCCCTGGCTCAAAGTTTACAGTCGACAAATATCCTGGAACATCAGCCACAAAAGGGGTCCCAGGTCCAAGGACACCAGTGCAGCATGGGGACGAGGCAGGCTCTGCAGCCACCCACCCCAGAAGATGCTGTCCAGTGGCTTCTGGTCATTGACTTCCCGGGGACCCAGTTTTTTTTATTTACTTTTTTTAAATTGAGGTGTAAGATTTGTGCACCAAATTGCACAAATCTTAGGGGTACAGCTTGGTGAATTTGTTCATGTTTGTACGCGCATGTCACCACCACCTAGATCCAGCATAGAGTATTTCAGCCCCCCAGGACGCTCCCTCAAGCCCCTGCCAGCCAATACCATCCCCTCCAGGAGAGAAGTGACCACTATTCTGACTTGTTTCACCACAGATTGGCTTGGCCTATTCTTGAACCTCATGCAAACGGACTCCTAGAGCATGCACTCTTTGCGTCTGACCCAGTTTATTGGACATGAGGTCTGTGAGGGTTAACCACATTGTTTCTGCAACACCAGTTCTTCCTTTTTCGTAGCTGAGTAGCCTTCCGTTGAATAGTTATGCCACAACTGATTTATGTGTTCTGCTGTTGATGGACATTTGGTTGTTTCCAGTTTTTAATTAACAGCATTAAAGCAACCGCAGCCTTCTTAGACACGTCTTTTGGTGCACATAACCATGGCTACCCATTCTTGAGAACAGATTTTGAGGGGGATGCCTCGTTAAGAACTCCAGGGAGGGGAGGAGAGATGAAAAATTATTGAGCTCCTGCCTGGTACCGTGAGCCTTTTTGTGTCGACTGGACTAGTCACAGGGGAAGGAGGACAGAGACAGAGCAGCCCCTAAAAGGGACTCCACCAACCTCATTCCTGCGCCTAGAGCCACTGTGAGTGTGTGAGTGAGTGAGTGTGTGTGTGTGTGTGTGTGTGTGTGTGTGTGCGTGCGCATGAGTATTCATTTCCTAGGGCAGCCATAATAAACTATACCATAGACCTGGTGTCTTAAAACAACAGAAATTTATTCTCATAATTAAGGAGGCCAGAGTCCAAAATCAAGGTGTCGGCAGGGTTGGCTCCTTCTGGAGGCTCTAGGAAGAGTCTGTTCCACGTCTCTTTCCCAGCTTCTGGTGGTTGCAGGCAATCCTTGGTGCTCCCTGGCTTGTGGCTGCCTCACTCCAAGCTCTGCCTCTGTCATCACGTGACCTTCCTCCCTGTGTGCCTCGTATCTCTTTGTCTACAAATCTCTCTCCTAAAAGGACACCAGTCATTAGATTAGGGGCCCACCCTAATCCAGTTAGATATCATCTTGATTACATCTACAAAGACCCTGTTTCCAACTAAAGTCACATTCACGGGTACTGGGGCAAAAATGTCAACATATCTTTTGAGGGACACAATCCAACCAACAATAGTGATTATGACTCTGCAAGTTTGTGTGTTGTGCACATGAGTGTGTGCGTGAAGTCGGGTGTTCATGTGGGTGTGTATAAGTGTGAGGGAGCAGTGAGAGTATGCGTGTGCGTGTGCTTGTGGGAACACGTCTCTGGTTGTGCTCATGTGGCTGCAGACATGTGTACAAGAGCATGTGTGTGCCTGTGGCCCTGTGGCCATGGCTTGGACAGCCTTCCTGAAGGGCTGAGAGGGGTGGCAAGGCAGCACGAGGGCCTCAGGCCTGGCTCCCTGCTCCCAGCTGGGGCGGCCCCACGAATCCAGAGGGCGGAGGGCTCGCTGTGAGAAGCAAGGACGAGGGTGTTTGCTGAGCTGGGTACAGACTAGTAGGCTGAGGCGGTGGCTCCAGGCAGCAGCGTGGTTCCCAGGTCCTCTTCCAGGAACGTTCCTAGAAGGCCCCTCCACCCAAGCTCCCGTCCCCTGCGCCCCATTTGCCTGGATGGGGCGGTGCTGACTGACTCATCCCCTCCCAGGGCTGGAAGCCAGCACTCAGCTACCTGTTGGGCCAGTCAGGTAGGGGCGGGGCAGCCAGACAGCCCCTCCCAGGCCCTGCCCCCAGGCCAATCCGGAGCAACACCCTATCAGCCCCAACGCCTGGCCAGGGCTGGACGCCAGGAAGTGGAGAAAACCAGCGGTGAGCACATGCTCAGGTAAGGCCCAGGATGAGGGCTGCTTCTCTCCTCAGGGCAGCTCTTGTGGGCAAATCCACCACCCAGAGACGGGACATAGGGAGGGTCTCCTCAACAGTTATGTGGGCTGGGCACCTGCTCTGAGCCAGTTACCTCCATTAAACTTCCCAACCAAGTTTAAATGGTGTCCTTAATATCCCCGATTTACAGATGCAATCCCTGAGGCCCTAAGGAGTGATGATCTGCCTAAGATTACACACCTTTCTTTAAATTTGTTGGAACTTTTTTATTCTCTCTGGAAATCCATACCCTGCCCCCACCTCCAGACTCAGACCACAGCTGCTCCCACTTGCCCACCTGCCCACCACACACCCTTCCCACCCTTCCCCAGGGAGACACCGAGCCCAAGGGGTGGGATGGGGGAGGGGGACGTGGTCTCTCATCCCACCCTCCTGGGCTGGGCTCCTTTGTCATATCCTGGTTTTGGTTTTGGTGTGGTGGTAAGCTTGTTGCCTGTGAGCATATCGGTGGGTTTGTGTGCACGCCACAGGAGGGGTCGTCTGGGCATGTGGTATACCTCCAGGTGGGTCTGCCTGCCAGGGACACCTGAGCGCACGACTGCAGCGGGACACACACTGCCCAGGTTGGATCTGTGAGTGTGCCCAGGTGCAGGTGTGCAAGCCCCCCGTGGGCATTCAGGAAGAGGCTGCCCCCCTGCACGTTTGGGTCTCTGCAGAGGGCCGCCCATTGCTCCCCCCTTACCAGGTCACTGCCACCATCCTCAGTGCACAGATTCCCAGGCCCCAGGTGACAGCCTGGTTAAAACTGCCTATGACTGGGGACAGAGACACCTGAATCTCAGGCCCAGACCCGCTTGCTCCACTCGCTCCAGGCTGAGGTGCCCTTGAGCTGGCATTGCCCCACCCAGGCAGTGGGAGTGTCCTCACCCAATGGGATGGGGTGACATGGAGGGAGGAGGGAGCAGCGAGGCTTCTCCCGCCCCCAGGAGCGCAGGGTCCCAAGATGAAGAGCTCAATACCCCAGCGCTCAGTAGGCTGGGGGGAGGTCCTGCCAGGACTTGGCACTGACTACAAAGTGTGGGGGGCACCCCCCAGCACTCCGGGCCGCCAAGGCTGGCCTGGGGGGAGGGGCTGTGACGTTCGGTGGCCTCATGCGGTAGCTAATTGCTGACCTGATGACTGGGCGGCCTGAGGAGTGGGGTGATGCCACTCGAGGAAGCAGGCGTCCTGGCTCAAGGAGGGGGCCCTGTAGGGATGGAGCAGGCCAGGCCTGTGCTCTGCAGAGGCTAAGGTGGCTGTGGCCGAAGGAGTAGGGGGTGGGGTTGCTGAGGCTGTGATCGTGGGAAAGGGCTTTTCCCCGGCTTCCCTCAGCTTCAAGGGAAAAGAGTTCAGAGGCTGGGGTGGGGGAGGGAGAGGGGGTGGAACAGGGGATTTGGGAAGGGGCTACAGTGGCGGGGGAGGGGGTGGAACAGTGGATTTGGGAAGGGGCTACAGTGGCGGGGGGGCGGCGGGGAGGAGATGGTGGCCAAGACTTCCTCTTGCTTCCCCTTGCTTCCCCTCCACCTACACTCCCCCCACCTTCCCATCTCTCCCCACCCCCACCTTTGTCCCCTCTCTGGTCCCTGTGGCCTAGGTTGGTAAGGAAGGAAGGAGTGGATGGATGTCTCTTCGCACCACAAGGCCCCCAGGCACAAGCAGCCTACTTGGCCATACCTACCCTGCTGAAGGCCAGAACATCCAGGAGCTGTGGTGAGACTTCAGCTGTCCTCAAGGACAGGAAGAGAGGCACAGAGAACAGCACAGGCAAAGGCTGGGTAATGGGGTTTGTGAGGTTGATAGAGGACAGAGGCTTGGCTGCAATGGTTATGGGAAGAGAGGAGGTGGGCAGGGCCCACCTGCACCGAGGCCATTCTGCACCGAGGGCCACACTGTCCCTTCCTGCCAAAAACTGTCAGTAACCAGACTCAGAGATTCTCCCACATGCTGGCCATGGCTTCTGCCAAAGCAGGCCTGGCCTCAACTCCCGGACAGGGGCCAGGACCAGGTCAAGAGCCACACAGGATGGGGACCCCACCTCCCAAGTCCCCAGGTCCATCAACCCTAGAGAACCTGCAGCCCTGAGTGCCAAGAAACAGGGCCCATCCATCTGTAGGTCAGTCCTCTGGGACCCTGGCGCCCCCTGTAGACAGGAAACTACACCAATGGGGGAGGGGCCACCACCTGTTTGGAGGAGGAGACAGACTTGCCCTCAAGGAAGCACACACACACACACACACCCCTTCAGGAACCTCCAGTGTGATGAAGACACAGACGTTGACCTCAAAGGTCCAATCTGAAATTGAGCTCCGTCCTCAGGAAGCTCCTATTCTGATGGAGACGTGTACTCTACCATCAGAGCTCCATTCTGAAGGGTGAAACACAGCATTGGGCTTCAGGAAACCTACAGTCTGAGGGTAGACACACAAGCCCCACTGAATTTTTAGGGAGCCCCCAATCTGTGGCAGACACAGATTAGACATTTTGGTGACTCTAGGGCTGCTGGAAAAGCAAATACAAGACGTCCAGTTAAATCTGAATTTCAGATAAACAACAAATAATGTTTTAGTATAAGTATATCCCATAAAACACATGGAGTATACTTATACTAAAAAAAAAAAAACCTATTCATTGTTTATTTGAAATTCAAATTTAACTGGACGTCCTGCATCGTTACTTGCCAAATCTGACAACCCTAGATGCCTCCAATCCGAGGGCGGGAGGACCCCCCCAGACACGGAAATGCAGGTAAACATCTGAGCTTGCTCCTGCTCCTGGAGCAGTGGAGGGGCAGGAGGGGAGTCCTGGGGCGCCGGCTCGCAGCAGTTTAAAATTCCTTCCAGGCCAGATCCCTAATCCCTCGGTGCACAATGGCCGCCTTCTCCCCCGCCGCCCGCGCCCACGCCCTCCCCCGCGGGGCCGTGGCAGTGCCACCACGGGCCTCTTTAAGCCCCTTTGAAGCCGCCTGAGCCCCGCGCCGCGGGAGGCCCCGCCGCTATGCCAGCTATGCCAGCTATGTCCCCGCCGCCGCCGGCCACCACCGCTCCCCCATTAATGCTGGCTAATCTGGCTAATAAATAAACTCCCCTCCCAGCCTCGGCCCCCCGCTCGCTCCTCCCTGCTCCCCCAGAATTGATTTCAGGGCTCAGCTAGAACAAGCGCCCCCACTTCCTTCTGATGTCTCTGAGTGTTTTTTTCTCTCACTGCCCTAGGTCTGTTACCGCGTTGCATCTGCATCTCTTTCGGTCCACCTGCGCGCGGGGCGCCAGCCACATGGCTGGGTGCAGGGCACCGGACTCGAAGCCTGGGGAAGAGCCGCAGGACTGAGGAGCGCCCCCTGGAGGCGGGAGGAGGCCCGGGCCAAGCCCCCTCGCTGCCCCGCCCCAGGCCCCGCCCCACTCTGTCCGCGGAAGTGGGGAAGCACTGCGAGCAGCCACGGGACGGGTGACTCCTTGCCAGGAGAAGGCGCCGGCGCCTCCCGCGGCAGGAGTCGCTTCTCCGCGGCCTCTTTCGTCCCTTGCGTCCCTAGCCGGGCTTCCGAGAGTCTGACTCAGAGCCGAGCCCGCATCGCTTCACCTCCTACAACACACCCGGAGCGCGCGGAGAAATTACAGGATTGCAGGGGCACGGCTAGTGCGCTCTAATTACCCACCGCCGCTCTCCTCCGCGGCGCTCGGCGGCACGGGGACAACGCGCCGTAATTAGGCCGCCCCTCCCAGGTCCCGGAACCCGTCCCCCGTCCCCAGTAGCGCGCGCGTCGGTTCCTCCCGCTGCTTCCTGCCGCCCTCCGGGACTGCCCCCTTGGTCCCAGGAGAGAGCTATGAGACCCCCCCCCCAACCTGGGGTGGGGGGAGCGGAGGACTTGGAGACCCGTCCCTAGGCCTGAAGTGGGGAAGCCGGCCCCTCCCCTCCCGTAAGCCTACAGTCTTTGAGATCTCTGCAGGAAGGGACTGGGAGAGTGGGGAGGGGGCAGGACCCTCTCGTAGACATGGTCACTGAGGCCGACTGGAAAGTTAACTGTCCCGGGCGGGGGTGGGTAGGGCACCCGGGCGATAGTATCCCATTTTGCACTGAAGGCTCAGACAAGTAAAGGCTCTCAGGGAAGACCACCCAGCTAGAACTTCCAGATCAGCTCATTTAAGGAGCCGGACAGGCTCCTTCCCCTGCCTGGGGAATTACATTCCTGCGAAGAAAGGTGATACCCCCGCCGCAGGCTGGAGTGCTGGCAGCCGACCAGCTGTGGCCTGTTGGCCACAAGGGAGCTGGTGAAGTGTGGCTCAAGTCTTCCATCCCAGGAAGGGTGGGAGGAGGCCCTGAAGACACAGAAGCCAAGCCTGGCGGCCAGCACTTGAGGGGAGCAACTTGGCTGTCAGCTTCTTTATCCAAACCAGGCTCCAACCTCTCCACTATCAGGAATTTTTTCCTGATGCCCAGGGGGTTGCAAACTGATGGCCTTGGGCCAAGTTTAATCTTTAGTGAGGTTTTTTTTGACCTTCAGTGAGTATGTGGTTTTTATATTCTACGGACAATGTGGGCTACCCTCCCCATTGGCAAAGGCCAGTGTGGCCACACTAGGTCCCCAAAGGCATTTGAGTTTGAGACCTTGATTTAGACCAGCCCACCTGGCCTGCGCCTTTAGCCGTTTCCTCATTTTCTAGGATCTCAGTCTGCACTATTGCACCTTTGTAGTTTTTGCATGTTTCTCAGTAAGCGTGCCAAGATGAGTGTCCCTCCGAGCCCCGCCTTATGCTCCCTACATGTGGGGCCAGTGGTGGTTACATATGCTTCTGGAAACCCCTCTGGCAGCCACTTTTTTCATCTTGAATATCGGTCTCTGCCTTGGGTAGGCACCAGATCTTTTCCAGCGGGGGTGACATGGTATTTTCTGCCATGAGACCAGAGGTTCCTTGAAGGCAGGATATTGGATCTCTCCCTTAGACTGGGATCTCACTGAGGGCTAGGGGAATGGGGTGTGGAGGTAGTATCTTACATCATAGCGAGCTCCCTGAGGGCGGGGCTGTGTCTCCCCTCAGTCTGGAGCTCCTTGAAGGCATTGGATTGTCCCCTCAGATGGGGCCTTTGCACCCATCTCACCCCTCTGGCTCTCGGCTACGCGTAGGCATTCCTCCCAGGACACTGTTTGTCACGCTTCGATGAATGAAACCTACTAAGAATAACTCAGTCCTTGTAGTCTCTAAAGGACAGGGGTGTTGGAGGGGGCGGGCGGAGACTGGTGATTGTGGAGAGGCTGGTGGAGGATGGACACAACTATTCATTCAACAGCATTTTCCCCGGTGCCCATCTGGACACTGGCAGGAGACACGGGGTGCCACAGAGCCCCCTACTGTGCCATTCCTGCTGTTGCCAGTAGGGGGATGGCTACAGGACTCCTGAGATAGAACTCCCACCCCCCTTCTTCACAGCCTTCCCACCCCAGAAGTCATCACCTCAGTGCCACCCAGCCCTCTGTATGCCTGCCACCAAGTCCCTCTGCCTGGAAGTCAGGTGCTTCGGGTGGGGGACTGCTTCCAATGGGACAGGCGCTGTGGCAGGGAGTGCCTGTGGAGCAGCCTTCATCTTCCTCCTGCGGAGAACTGTCAGACTGACCACGGGGGAATGGAGAAGCAGTCTCAAAATGACAGGAGGGCATTTGGTGTTCTAATTGGGGGATGGGGTATGAGTGACCCAGAGGATGAACCCCTGTCCCCCACCCCCACTCCACGTTTCCTCCCTCATCCCGCCCCTTTCCACTCCCACACCTCAAGCCTCCAGTTAAGAACTGAGGGAACTTTCCAATGCAGCTGTTCTGGGCACTTCACAGGGGGCCCGTGGGGTGGGGAGGCTGTGACCTTAACCCGAGTCTCTGGATGAGGCCTTCCTGGCATTCCGCCCTCACCTGCCACCTCTTGAAAGGGACATTTCGGCCTGGTCAGCCTGTGAGCCAGGCAGCCTGGTATGATACCAGCTCTGTCACTGATCCCACTGTGACCTTGAGAAGCCATTTGCTCCCTGGGCCTCAGTTTCCCCACACATAAAATGAGTTTTGTCTAGGTTTCATGACTTTCAAACCTTTCTTTTTTAAAAATAATGGATCCTTTTACTTAAATAGTAACTTATGTGGAGTCTCACTAGTAACAGAAAAAGTTTGGGGTTCTATGGTCACAGTAGGAGTGGGGACCCAGAGCCCCAGTATTTAGTCCATCATACATGTGCGTACGCACGCGTGCGCACACACACACGTGCACGCAGATTGGCTCCAGGGCACTCCACAGAGCCCACTTCACAAACCTCTGAACCCTGAAATCCCCTGTGCAAACATTCTGGGGCCCTTCCAGGGCTGGGAGCTCTAGAACCGGGGGTGCTGACAGCTCTAAGGATGAGGCAGTGACTCTGGGCCACCCCGGTGTAGAGAGCAGGGCTGAGGGGTCATGGGGTGGGGGGACAGAGCTGGTAGGGGGCGTCCTTGCCACCCCGGGTAATGCCACTGAGGCTGGCCAAGGGCCTGGGGCCAAAGCTGGGTCCATGCACACCCTCTGTGCCTACCTGAGCCAGAAGTCAAGTAGGCTTGTCTGGCCCTGGACCCCCTCAGCTGGGGGGAGAGGGAGACACATGGGGACTGAGTTCCCTTCCCCAGCAGGAAGGGCAGCAGGTACAGGCGGGAGCCTCTGGCAGCCTTTCTCTGGAATCCCTCCCACCATGCCCAGGGCAAGGGCCAGAGCACCAGGAAGCCCCAGTGGGGTAGCATTCCCCACTGCAGGAGACACAGGGAACCTCGCAGCACCCCTAAAGCTGGACGTTTGAGGATTTGGTGTTGATGGAGAATGCAGGAGGGAGGGGGCCTGTCAGACTCTGGTGACAGGAAGGCAAGAGTGAGGAAAGGAGAGGAGCAAATGCCACACAGGGAAGAAAATGGCACCAGTAAGAGGCAGGCCAGGGCGTGGGGTCCCAGCTTAGGGCAGCAGGGAGTGTCCCTCCAAAGTGGGGGAACAGCGGAAGCAGCCCCGTCCCTCCTCGCTGGCAGATGGACTGCGTTCAGGAGTCACCAGAAGGTGCCGCCCCCTCCCTTACACGCCCAGGCAGCCCTGGAGGGACCATGGCTCCTGATTTCCCTCCAGGAGCATGTGGGGGGAGCACAGGAGTCTCCCCCAGCCCACTTCCCTGGGACGTATGATGAGGGGGAAGAGCTACCCCACCATCCTCTATCCCAAACACACACACACACACACACACACACACACACAACACACACACAATGGCATTTGTCCCCTAGAGACTTCACAGCCTCGGCCTCGGAAACTCAGGGGTCGCCACTGTGTGCCAGGCATGGCTCTGGGCACTGGGGGCTCCAGGAATGGGAAAGGCAGCCTAGGTCTCTGTCCCTGTGGTTCTCACATTCTAGGGAGGGAGTGACAGATCAAAAAGTTACAAACGAATCAAGTTCAGGTCATGATGAGATAACCACTGGAGTGGAGAGTGTTGGATGGGTGGGGCAGTTTAGATGGGGTCATCAGAGAAAGTCCCCGTGAGGAGGTGACCTTCCAATAGAGACCTGAGCTACAAGAAGCCGGTTGTGCTCTGGGGCCAAAGGACTCCAAAAATGTACAATATTTTTAATAGAAAGGATTTAAACAGAAAAGAACGTGTATCCATAAACGTTGGGGCAGGGACATGAGAGTTGTTTCTGGAACATCTGTGATTTCTCCAGCACAGCGACAGGAAATTCATATTCATCATCTACTTCCCTATTCAGAACCCTTGTGTCAAATAGTATTATTTTCATTTTACAGATAAGAAATATGAAGCCCACAGAGGTTATAGTCTGATTCATTTAAAAAGATCTATTAGATTTTAGCCTCTGAAAACACTATAATAAATGCCATGTAGGCCGTGCCCTCTTAGGTCCTACAGTCTGAGAACACAGAGGAGGATCAGGGAGGGCTTCCTAGAGGAGGAGTCCATGTCTACGCTGAGTCTGAACGGATGAAGAGGGGGTGACAGGGGAAGTGATGAGGTGAGGAGGGAACCAGGGGGTGGCACCAGTGGCAGGGATGCTGTGGGCAGAAATAAAAGACTGAGGAGGGGATCCTGCCCGGCTCCCTGGTCAGCAACTTGAGAGGGTGGGGTGGTGAATGAGGACCCTGCAGGCAGGTAGAGAGGCAGGAGGGCAAAGGGGGCCACGTGGTGTGGCTGTTAGGCAAGGTAGGTCGGGTGGGGCCGCTTCCAAGTCTCTGGTGACCCGGCCCCTGTGAGTGATGGGGTTACTAATGGCAAAGGGTGGTGCCAGTCGACAGCAAGGACAACTCACACCGGCTCACACACTCCACACACACACGCAGACAGGCAAGCGCCCACCACACACGCACGCGCGCACGCGGAGCTGGTCTGCATTGGTGAGGGGATGGGGGGAGGCACAGAACAGCAGGACCCCAGCATAGCTCAGGCCTCAGGCCCTAAGCACCTCTTTCTGGGGTGCCAGGGCAGAGGCCCCTCCACAGCCCCCCCCAAGGATCTCAGGCCCCTTGCCCTCCCCCTGCTCCCCATAGGCTCTGAGGCCTCTCCTCTTGACACCTTGTCCAGGGTATGCAGACTCAATGCTGGTCACTCACCAGGGATGCGGGCCTGAGCATCGCGGCCAGCAGTGGAATCCAGACTCACAACAGACCCTGCCGGCTGGAGTGAGCAGGCCACACCGGAGCGACGAGCATGCGTAGGGTCCATGTAAGGACTCACAATTAGGCCTCTACACAGCAGTCAGAAGCAGGCTGGGGGCGGCCACATGTAAGGTCAGTTCAGATGAGCATTCCTGGGAGGGGACTTGTCCCCCAGGGCCAGCAGCAGCCAGAGAGAGAGGGGTGCCCCTGACCTTAAGCTGACCAGGCCCTCCTGGAGCAGTGGGTCCAGACCTGGGTGTCTCCCTCTCCAGGGGCTGATGACAGAGAGTGACAGGGTGGGGAGGCGTCCAGAAACCCCATCATATGAGAAACGGCCGCTGGCAAATTTCCTGTTCCTCCCTAGTCTTTTTTTTTTTTTTTTTTGTTTTTGCGGTACGCGGGCCTCTCACTGTTGTGGCCTCTCCCGTTGCGGAGCACAGGCTCCAGACGCGCAGGCTCAGCGGCCATGGCTCACGGGCCCAGCCACTCCGCGGCACGTGGGATCTTCCCGGACCGGGGCACGAACCCGTGTCCCCTGCATCGGCAGGCGGACTCTCAACCACTGCACCACCAGGGAAGCCCCTCCCTAGTCTTCATATCAGCTAAAGCACCGCTTCCTCAGGAAAGCCTTTTCTGACCTCTCTGTGGATTATGTCCCACTTTTATATGCTCTGCCTACCACCCTGCCCTGGTCCCAGGGTGGCTCTTACCAGAGGCAGCGAGACAGTTATCTGTGGAATTGTTCTGTTCCCAGTGTCTCCCTGACTAGATGGTGAGCGCCCTGAGGTCAGGGCTGGATGTGCTGCTGCTCAGTATTGTCTTCCTGGTGCCTGGCGCGGAGAAGTCCATAAATGTCTGCAGAGGGAGGGAAGGAGGAGAGGGCAGGAGGGAGGGAGAGGAGGAGAAAGGGAA
Source organism: Lagenorhynchus albirostris (assembly GCF_949774975.1). NCBI lineage: Eukaryota > Metazoa > Chordata > Mammalia > Artiodactyla > Delphinidae > Lagenorhynchus > Lagenorhynchus albirostris. Next base: position 72,670,417 of record NC_083104.1, read on the forward strand.
GGGGGAAGGAGGGAGGGAAGGGCAGGAGGGAAAGAAGGAGGGGGGAAGGAGAGAGGGAGGGAAGGAAGGAAGGGAAGGAGGGAGGGAGGAAAGGCGGAGAGGGGGAGGGAAGAATGGAGGGGGAGCTGAATGAACTTTGAACCCTCCAAGGGCTGCCATATAAAGGAGGACAGAAGGACCAGCAGCAGAAGGTCAACCTAGGAAGTCAGATTTCAAATTACCAACAGTAAGGTTTTAAAAGTCAGATGTATGGGCTTCCCTGGTGGCGCAGTGGTTGAGAGTCTGCCTGCCGATGCAGGGGACGCGGGTTCGTGCCCCAGTCTGGGAAGATCCCACATGTCGCGGAGCAGCTGGGCCCGTGAGCCATGGCCGCTGAGCCTGTGCGTCCGGAGCCTGTGCTCCACAACGGGAGAGGCCACAACAGTGAGAGGCCCGCGTACAGCAAAAAATAAAAAAAATAAAATAAAAAAAAAATAAAAGTCAGATGTTCACATTGTGGACTGGGCTGCCCCAGAAGGCTGAGCAGGGTGAGTTTAAGCAGAACCAAGAGGAATGCTTCTCAGACGTACTATTACTTGAACGAATGGTGGAACCAATGAAGATGAATGAATGGATGAAAAATGGCAACGACAGAGCATTTCACGCACTGAGCAGAGGCTGGAGTCTGATCTTTGTCCCAGAACTGGGTCTGTGGGTCCGGCCCCACCTGGATGAAGAGCCGTGGGCCTGTCCTCAAGGCGCTCGGCCTAGCGAGAGATGCACACAGCACACGCACATACAGGAAAGAACACTTCTTTTTTTTTTTTAAATATCTGACGCATTTTCCTTTCGGAATTGCTTCCCGAGCTAGAGTTTAATTAATTTATTTTATTTATTTTTGCTGTGTTGGGTCTTCGTTTCTGTGAGAGGGCTTTCTCTAGTTGTGGCAAGTGGGGGCCGCTCTTCACCGCGGTGCGCGGGCCTCTCTTGTTGCGGAGCACAGGCTCCAGACGCACAGGCTCAGTAGTTGTGGCTCACGGGCCTAGTTGCTCCGCGGCATGTGGGATCCTCCCAGACCAGGGCTCGAACCCGTGTCCCCTGCATTAGCAGGCAGATTCTCAACCACTGCGCCACCAGGGAAGCCCCCACACTTCTGATCCATCCAGCAGTGCCAGACGTGTGTTGCTGAATGACACTCACAGCGGGGCCAGGAAAGAGGCGTCTTGGGAGCAGCTCACCCCTGAAATCCCCTCCCACATCTCCCAGCTTTCCCAAGGAGGCCACAGTCCGGAGCCCCCTTTGGGCCACTTTCCCAGAGGATGACCCCTCAATAGGAGTCTGTCCTGAGGTCTGTGCCCCTCTGGCAGCTTCCTCCTCACGGTGGGAGGTGGGGCTGGGAAGGTGGAACATGACACCTGGCCTCACTTGGCAAAGGCCTGGCCTGCAGAGCCTGGGGTGGGCAGGGGGCAGCACCCTGGCTCTGGGTCCCCTATCCTGGCAAGTTCAGAAGCCTGAGACAAGTGCCCAGCCCACCCCTAGATGCACCTCCCCACCCCCGTGAGCTTCCTGAGAGTAGAGATTGTGTCTTATCTGTCTCTATGCCACCCCCCGACAGAGGAGGCGCCCAGCGCAGGGACAGGGGATACTGTAGCATCTAGACGGGAACTGGGCAGAGCCTGAGGCCCCCTGGGACCCCCAAGGCTGGGACCAGGTTGGACTTGTCTCCCGTCCATGCTCGGAGCCTGCCCTGTCACCAGCAGCCCTGTCACGGTCAATGACTGTCAGTGACTCACAGCCAGCTGTGGGCATGGAACGGAGAAAGTGGCCCCCTGCTGAGCTCATGAACTCACAATTAGGCCTCTACACCCCCTCACCACGGACAGCCTCCCAGCCTCCACGCACGCACGTCCCAGGCTGCCCTTTCCCAACCGCAGCGTGCCTCTTACTGCTTATTTTAGCCTGATGAAGCCTCTTGAAATGTCAGAGCTGGAACCGAGCTCAGAATCATGCAGCTCAACCCTCTCATTCAACCAGGGAGAAAATGGAGATTCAGAGAGAGTAAGTGACATGTTTCAGGTCACACAGCTAATTGGTGGTATGGCCAGAAACTGACTGCAGGCTTTGGGGGCCCAAATCCAGCTGTCCTTAACTTTGGGCAGATGGCGTGGGGTGCAATCTGCTTCAGGCAGCCCTTCGCCAGACTTCTGCAGCCTCTGGAGCCAGCATGCCTGAATTTGAACCCCAATTTGCCAGTTGTCACCTGGGAGACTATAGGCAAGTTACTCAGCCTCTCCATACCTCTGTTTCCCCATCTGTAAAATGGGGCTAACAGTGGTCCCTACTTCCCAGGTTAGTGTGAAGACTGAATGAGTCTTCAAAATATATTTTGAATTGCTGAGCGCAGTGCCAGGCACAGAACGAGCACTGAGAACGTGTGAGTTAACCTTCCTGGATGGTTGGTGGAGTCACCAAGACTTGGTCCTTAGTGTGGAAAGTTCAAAATTTTGGTTTTATCAGTTTGCCGAAGGGTGAGCAGATCCCAGGAGACTGGTCATATAACCAGGCTTGCAACAAACTGATGGATGGTGGGGACAGAGGTGGCTGTCAGAAGGACCACGTTGGCCACAGTGGCTGCCTCCTGCTCTGGCAGCCACCCCCTGAGATCTAAAGATTGCAGACCTCACAGCAAGGGCAGCTGGAGATTTTCAGGGCTGTTCAAGCTGGGTGAGCCTGAAGGATGCCCTTTTGAACTCAAGAATGGGCCTCTGTTCATCTGCAAAATAGGAGAAATCATAGCGTCTAACTCACACAGCATCAGCGGCCGTGGTACCTTTCCAGCCTTCCTCCCTCGCCATCTTGAGGCCAGTTGTCTCCATTCAGAGCAGCATCTCCTGGACCCACTTGGATAAATATTGACGAATTCTTCTCCTTCCACGTTCCTCCTTTATCAGTCACCAAAGCCCTGACACCTCACACCAGATGAAGTATGATCCCACAACACGTACAAGATTGGGGTGGTCTCATTCCAGCCCCAGAGATGATTGTTGAATGGATAACTTAGTGAACCAATGAATGGAGCAGTTCCCAGAACCTCCTGAAAACTCACCCTGGGCTCCCAACATTGGGCAGCTCTCTCCAGAGCCCCAGCCACATGCTAGGTCTGAGGAAAGGCTTCCCTACAGCTGTTTCGTCCACCCTTACCATCTCTCATCTCTCACTAACATGGCAACCTTTCTCTGCCTCCATCCCCCACACACACCGTGCAGTCTAGACAACCAGGTGTGTTTGCAGCCTCCCCCAGCAGGAGTGCTGCTGTCACAGCTGTAACCACTGCCCACATGTCGGGTGGTCAGTCTCTAGCACTCTCCTGCTCCCCAAGTCACAGCTGTCCATGCTAAATGCTAAATGTCCCACAACGCACAAGGCCATCTGCACAGTGAAAAATTGCACCCCTTCCTTCATTGGAGAAACACTGATTCTAGTCAAAAATACTTACTGTGTAGTTGTCGTAACTAAGAGCCATGGAGGATAAGGGACTGGCCCAAGATTACACAGCACATTTGTGTTATAGGCAATCCAATGAGGGGAACCCAGGAGTTCTCCTTCTTAAGAATTTCAGTGTCATCTGTTCAAAATCCACCAGCAGTCACCAAATTTGAGGCACTATGGGAGAGTCAAAGACTAATGTGAGACTAATGGGAAGGCTGCACAGAAGTGTCGTTTGAGCTGAGCCTTGGAGGTTGGTTGGTTCATGGACCTGTGACTTCTCAAACTGGGGAGAGCATAATGGGCAACAGTGAGACATGAGGACTGGTGCCCAGGGATGAAGGTGGCTGAGAAGTGAGCACAGATTTGGGGGAGAAAGCAGTGGAGAATGGGGAGTGGCTGAAAGGTGAATTGAGGCTAGATCACAGAGGACTTTGCATGTCAACTGAGGGTTGGGATTTTCTGCTACATGCAATACGAAGCCACTGAAAATGTCAGAGTAGAAGGTGGGCAATGATGAGCTCTCTGCTTAATAGGAAGATTACTGAAGCCGCCTGTGGAGAAACAGTGGGAGAGAAATTATGGGCGCTGGAAACCACTGTCTGAACAGTCCTCATGAAAGACACACATGAAGTCATAGACGAGAACAGGGTCAAAGGGATGGGGCAGGGGAATGAAGACCACCTCAGAGCCAAGCAACATTGCAAGGATTGGTGATGTCCTTATCATTAAAACAAGTGATATCTGAGTTTGAGTTCCCCTGGAAGTAAACCCTAAGAAAGGATTTGAGGGAATTCCCTGGTGGTCCAGTGGTTAGGACTCTGAGCTTCCACTGCAGGGGGCACTGGTTTGATCCCTGCTTAGGGAACTAAGATCCCGCATGCCACATGGCACGTCCAGAAAAAAAAAAAAAGATTTGAATATAGTTTATTTGGAAGATCATCTCAAAGAATAACAGTAGGGGAGTGGGGAACTCAGGCAGGAAAGGGAAGACAGCAACAACAACAACAAAAAATGTGTATTACATCAAGCCAGTTACCCCTGTGGGCTACTGGAGATCAATCTTGCTGGAAATCTCCGGGAACACACACTTCTGAGTTAATCCTTAAAGGGCAAGGGAGTTGGGAGTATCTATCCACTGACTCACATTGTTTGAGGATTGCTCCTGGGAGCATTAACTCTCTGGTACTTCTGGAATGCTCCACATGCAGGAGCAGACTCTGCAGCCAGAAAAAGTCCTCAGGTACAGTCTCGGGTGCTTGCAATTGGAAGCCACCAGGTAGATGTGTAGGAAAATGGTGAGTACCTGTAAGATGGAGCAAGGCACTGATGGTGTCTGCAACACACATTATTTACATACAAGTTGAGTGAATTAGCCAAGATGGCTCCCCATCTAAAAGTGACTCCATAAGTGAACTAGGTGGGAGTTTTCTGAGAGAGGGCCTTGACAGCTGAAATGCCTAGCTTCTGTGACCCCAGGAAGGCAGAGAAGGAAGCTGAAGTACAATAATTTGTTCTATCAATTTTTGCTTTATATATTTTGATGCCAAGTTATCAAGTGCATACAAATGTAGAGTTATAGCTTCCTAGTGAATTAAGCTTTATATCATTAGGAAGTAGCTCTCTTTACACCTAATAATGCTTTAAAATCTAGTCTTATTTTGACATAGCTCCACTAGCTTTTTGTTTGGTTAGTGTTGTGTGTTATATCTTTTCCCATCCTTTATCTTTCTTTGTCTCTATATGTCAGGTACCTCTGTGTAAGCAGTGTATAGTCGAATTTTGGTTCTTATCCAAAATAAGTTTGAAAATCTGAAAGTCTTTGCCTTTTAATGGGAAAATTTTACATATAATAAAATTACTTTTATACTTGGGTTTTAAATCTATTTTTTTATCTTGCTTTCTATATGTTCTTCCTACTCTATGTTCCCTCTTCTCTCCTTTCTTTGTGCCTGAATTATTCTATTCAATTATCTTCCTCAATTATTTTGTGAAGTCATTCACTCTTTTACAGTTTCTTAGTAGTTACCCAGAGATTACAGCATGCATTCTTAACAAAGCCTAATATTAATTAACTCTTTTACTCTCTTCTCTCAAAATGTAGGCTAGGACCTTAGGGCCTTAACTCCCCCCAAACACTATCATATTATTTTTCTATACGGCCAGTATTATTTGATATTTACCCACGTATTTATCATTTTCATTGGTCTCCCTTCCTTTCTGCATCTCTGACCCCCCATTTGGGATTATTTTCTTCTGCCTGAAAAATATTCTATTACTGTGGGCTTGCTGGTGATGAATTCTCATGATTTTTATTAGCCTTAGTATTTATTTCATCTTCACCTGAATATTTTTTTCTGGGTATTGAAAAATAAGTTGGTGGTTATTTTCTTTCAGCTCTCTAAAGAATCCCATTGTCTTCTGGCTTCCATTGTTTTCCATTAAGAAATCAGCTGTGGGCTTCCCTGGTGGTGCAGTGGTTGAGAATCTGCCTGCTAATGCAGGGGACACGGGTTCGAGCCCTGGTCTGGGAAGATCCCACGTGCCGCAGAGCAACTAGGCCCGTGAGCCACAACTACTGAGCCTGTGCGTCTGGAGCCTGTGCTCCGCAACAAGAGAGGCCACCATAGTGAAGAGGCCCGCGCACCGCGATGAAGAGTGGCCCCCGCTTGCCGCAACTAGAGAAAGCCCTCGCACAGAAACGAAGAGCCAACACAGCCAAAAATAAATATAAAAATAAACGAATAATTAAAAGATTACTATTTAAAAAAAAAGAAATCAGCTGTATATCCAGTTTGTTGTCCCTTTGAAGGTAATCTGTTTTTCTCTGTTTTTAAAATCTCCTTATTTTTGATTTTCAGCTTTTAGTTTTATCTAGAGGTAAAAATGTACTTTTTCATTTTACGCTGATAGGCCTAGGTATATATTCCTTCTACTTCTCCTGATTTAGGTTCTTAGAGCTTACTAAACAAATGGATTGGTGTCTTTTATCAGGTTTTGAAAGATCGCAGCCATTATCCCTTCATATCTTGCTTCTACCCCATTCTCTTGAGCCTTCTTACTCTTTCCTTTGGTCTATTCGACTCTCTTCTATGTTTTCCAACCTTTTCCCTTTCCATGCTTCATTCTGGATATTTTTTCTCATCTAGCTTCAATTAACTAATTCTCTATCAGCTTTGTCTAGTATGCTGTTAAACCTATCCTTTGTATTCTTAGTGTCAGGTATTATAACGTTCAGTTCTAGGATTTCCATGTTGAAAAAAATAGTTTCAATTTTCTGCCAAAATTCTTTTTTTCTTCCAGTTTTATTGAGATATAATTGACATACAGCACTGTATACATTTAAGGTGTACAGCATAATGATTTGACTTACATAAATCATGAAATGATTATCTCAATAAGTTTATTGAACATCCATCATCTCATATAAATACAAAATGAAAGAAATAGAAAAAAATATTTTTCTTGTGATGAGAACTCTTAGCATTTACTCTTTTAACAACTTTCATATATAACATACAGCAGTGTTAATTATATTTATCATGTTGTACATTATATCCCTAATACTTATTTATCTTATAACTAAAAGTCTGTACCTTTTGACTGCCTACATCCAAATCCCCCTACCCTGACTCCCTTCCTCTGCTAACCACAAATTTGATATTTTTCTATGAGTTTGATTGACGTATCCATATAATTGACCTACAACACTATGTTAGTTCCTGTTACACAACACAGTGATTTGGTATTTCTATACGTTTCAAAATGATCACCATGATAAGTCTAGTTATGATATATCACCCCTACAAAGATATTACATAGTTATTGACTATGTTGCTCCACATGGGCATTTCATACCCATTATTCTTTTCTTTTGCACTGGAAATCCGTACCTTTTAATCCCTCTCACCCATTTATTTCCTTCCCCATCTCCTCACCTCTTGCCTCTTTGTTCTCTGTATCTATAGCTCTGTTTCTGTTTTGTTATATTTGTTCATTTGCTTTGTTTTTTAGATTCCACATATAGTGAAATCATGCAGTACTTTTCTTTGCCTGACTTATTTCACTTAGCATAATACCCTCTAGGTCCATCCATGTTGTCACAAATGGCCAGATATCATTCTTTTTTATGGCTAAGTAATATTCCAACATATATATCTATATATCATCTATCTATATATATATATCTCATATATTCTTTACCCATTCATCTGTTAATGAGCACTTGGTTTGTTTCCATATCTTGGCTATTGTAAATAATGCTGCAGTGAACATAAGGGTGCATATATCTTTCTAATTAGTGTTTTTGTTTTCTTCAGACAAATACCCAGGAGTGGAATTGCTGGATAATATAGTAGTTCTATTTTTAATTTTTTGAGGAGTCTCCATACTGTTTTCCACCGTGGCTGCAACAACTTACATTCCCACCAACAGTGCAAAAGGGTTCCCTTTTCTCCACATCCTCACCCATCTGCCAAAATGCTAAGCATTATATTTTAAAATTTTAAATCTACATGCATAACTCCAACATCTAGAGAGGATGTTATAAATGTTTTCCTTATATATTTGTTCATGTTGTCTCATCATGTGTCTGGTTTTTTGTTTTTTAGGTTTTGGGGGGAGTCTTGGTTTTTTGGGTTTTGTGAGGTTATGTTTTTATGTGTGCATGCCCTGGACATTGTCTTTGCAAAATCATTTGTAGAAATTATCTAATACCAGGATGATATCTTCTTCCAGAGAGGATTTACAAGAGCCTGAAGGCACTAGCAACATTGGATCACCTTAATCCAATTTCAGGAATTGGGATGAGTCCAAGCCAAGCTGCAGCCTCTGTGAGAACCTGTCCACATCCAGATCATCCTTCCTTCTCAGGTGCAGCCCTTTGGGGTCCCAATGCAAAGCAAGGGGGTGACCAAACACTTCTCTCAATAAGCCTTGTCTTTTATCCCCAGAAGACCCTCAAAAGCCCCGGTCAACCTTGCAGCACCTCAGTTGCTTCCTCCCCTCCCAAACGAAAAGCGTTTCTGAAGCCAGGTGCACCTCCCTAGTCTCCACATCCCAGCCCAATAATTCTCTACTGCCTTATTGATCTTATTAGCACTCAGATGCTTCAGTTTGTTCTTTTCTTATATGTGTGTGTGTGTGTGTGTGTGTGTGTGTATACACACATACTGTGTTTTCATATATATGTATATATACACATATTTTGATATATTTATATCTTCTCTAATTACCTTCAGCAGGAAGGTTAATCCACATTACCTAGTCTACTGTTTCTGAAAGCACCATGATGTGTAAGAAGTTTCTGAGACATTTGCAACAGTGTTAAAAAGGCGTGTGTGTTTTTTGAAGCTAACAGTTTACGCAACACAGATTAACATGTTATGGTTTGTCACAACAGAGTTTATGTTTCTGAGTTAAAAAAAGATCTAAGATTTATATAATTTATTGACTTTAATACCAAAGAGGGCTTGTTAATCAGGATTATAAACTGTAAAAGGGCAAAGTTAAATGACGAATTTATGTTTTGAACAAAGTTTCATGTTTTGAAAATAAAATTAGATTCCAGGGCTCCCCTGGTGGCGCAGTGGTTGAGAGTCCGCCTGCCGATGCAGGGGACACAGTTTCATGCCCCGGTCCGGGAAGATCCCACATGCCGCGGAGCGGCTGGGCCCGTGAGCCATGGCCGCTGAGCCTGAGCGTCCAGAGCCTGTGTGTCCGGACCCTGTGCTCCGCAACGGGAGAGGCCACAACAGTGAGAGGTCCGCGTACCGCAAAAAATATATATAAAAAAATTTTTTAAAAATTAGATTCCATGTTCATTTTAAAAGCACCATGACCTGGGGAAATTGACAGGACTGGTGGGTGGGTGGAAATTTATAAGAAGGGATGAGGAGTGGAGGGTTGGATCTGGGGTGATAGGGAGTGGAGAGCAATTAGATCTGGGGAGAACACAGTGAGTTCAGCACTGGATGCCTTCCTTTACTGGGTTGGAGGGAGTCTAGCAGGGAAGGCCAGTCAGTGGCCGGAAGTGGAGTTCTAACTGGGTGATCTGATAGAACAGAGACATGGACTTGGGAGCTGCTTGTGCACAGACTGGACTCAGACCAGGGGAATCAAGTGACCCCGGAGGAGTGTGTACAGAGACAGGAGATGCCATCAGAGCACTGGTCTTTGCGGGCAGAGGGAGGCAGAACAGGTGCCTGGTGGCAGAGAGAAGGAACACGTGGGCCCTGACGGCCCTGGGAAGAGGCTCTCTCGAAGCCCTGCGGGTCGTAGGGCCAATTTCCTCCAAGAGCTTGAGGTTGAGATGTGGGGGAGGTCTCTGCTGACTGGGAGAGCAGTTTCCGTAGAGTGCTGGGAACCCGCAGGCTACCAAGAAGGGGTTAGGGAGTGAGTGGGAGGCCAGGAAGCAGAGGCAAGGTGTATCCACTTCTTTTTTAGAACGTGTGGGGCTCTGAAGGAAGGAATTGAGATGGTGATTAAGGGAAGAGCCATTGAGAACTACTGGAGGAAGTTTGTGGGCAGAAGGGAAGGAGCTAGGGCAGATGGAGGGACCAAAGAACGCCTGGAGACAGAGCAGAATGGAGGAAGTCAGCGCCCACCCCAGGGGGCCCTGAACTCCACCAATAGCTCTGATGATTCCCATTTTTCAGATGAGGAAAGTGAGATTCAGAGAGGCTGATTTTCCCAAGTGACTCCTAGAGGGAATTGGGACTGGGATGGGACCCAGGTGTGTCAGGTTACAAAGCCCACCCCTCGACTCCCAGCCCACCCACCCCCATCGTGATTTCAGAGTTTCCATGATCATGACCACCCCCGTCACCACCACACTGCCACCGTCATCACGCCCACCATGGCCTCCACCACTGTGACCACCACTGCCACTGTCCATCCCACCACAATAATTATGTTCACCAATACGAGATTTCCTGTGCCGAACACATGCAGTTTCTGTCTTTGGGGTCTCCTATTCTGAGAACATGCGAACAACAAAACAAACTAGCAGAGACAGTCAGCCAAAGCCTTTCGATCATACGGCCAGTCAGGGGTTCTGCTGGTCCATAGTCAGATGGCCGGCATTCCTGGCTTCTTCTTGGGGGAGGGGGCATTTCAGAAACTGGCTTTTCCATTTCTAAACGTCTTTTCTCACAGCAAGCTCCACAGGCCTCCCCATCACCCATCCTCACTCCACCCCAAATCCTCCATTCATTGTCTCTGAGCTGGGAAAATTAAACGGATTTTTCCAGGGGAAAATCCTTAGGGAAGGGAGTGTGTACAGAGATTAGGGCTGGGCTGAGGCCAAGTCATTCTTGGTCCTCCTCTGAGACTCTTGGCTTCCTGCAGGGACATGCTCCCACTCAATAGGGCCCCCTCCCCTCCCCCAACTCCCCACACCCTTCCCTGTTACAACCAGGGAGGGGAAGCCCGGGGCTGCAGCCCGGCCCCCCTACCCCGTGCCCACGGGCCCCAGAGCCTCCCCAGCCCTGCTCACAAGACCCTGTTCCCTGGGCTCCCAGGCCTCAGGCCTGGAGAGATGGAGGTCTGGGTTGTAAAGAGATATGGGGTGGGGAGGGGTAAGGCCTGAGGATGCTCAGAGAAGTTTCCATGATGAGTAGCTTGTCCTGAGCTGCTCTGTCAATTCCCCCTCCTTACTAATCCCAGGATTAGAGTAAGTGGAATTCGGGAATACAGGGGCCGGAGACTGGGAATGGGGCGCACCGTGGTGAGGAGTACCAGGCAGGCTTGCACCCGCTGTGTGGTCTGGGCAGGCATTGATCTCTCTGAGCTCCACTTACTCACTTGTCAAATGAGGATCATCAAGTCCAACCACAACTGGAGAGGACGCATATGAGACAGCGTTCGGTAAGCGGTGGCTAGCTGACTGTTACTGTTGTTATGAGCTCTAAGTGCAGAGAAGAGCCGGGAAGAACGGGCATTTCTTGAGCCCTGGAAGGCCAAGCGGTTCAGTGAGGAGAACATGGCATTGGCATCAGATAGTCTGGGCTGTACCTCCTCTCCACTCTGAGCCCGGCAATGACTCACCCTTCCCAGGCCTCCACTTCTGTGTTAATACATGCAATGCCTTACAGCCCTGCTTCAGGGACCGAGTGAGATCTAACACGGGCGTGGGTCTAGAGCAGTGTCTGTTGTGTCTGCCCCACTTCTATTTTGTCTCTGTCAGATCCCGATGAGTCCCATTCCCTCCCGCAACTCACTAGGGCTGAGGACCCCTGGTTCCATCCTCTGCCCTCCTCCAAGGGACAGTCAAGGGGTCCCAACCGTCCTTCTCTTGCCGGATTTTTGCCACACTCCCTTGCTCCTTTTCTCCAAAACCATATCCACCTGTCACCTCCCTTGCTTCAATGCCTACCAGGCTCCCTATTACCGACCACGTGTAAACCAGCCTTCTCAGTCTGGCATTCGAGGCCCCTATGCCCCACCTTCTGGCTCCATCTTCTCTTCCCTGTCTCACCAGACGCCCCTTGCCCTGAGCTGACTTGGCCCTGGCTGACCTCCTGCTCCCCAGCCTGTCCCCACGGCACTCATCTTCTGCCACCTCCCTCCTCCCTCCTCCCTCAACCTCCAAGCTGGGCCCCGACTCATGCATCTCTAAGCATAACGGATATAAGAAGTCACAGGCAAACCAAATCTCAAGCAACAGCCGAGAGGAAGCCTATCAATAATGGGCCCTAACACAGTTACCAGGAGGATTGGCTTTAGGGAGAAGTAGGTAATCCAATCTCCCTCCGGTCGCCATCTGTCTCCATCGCCCCAGCCTTGCCCGCAAGGTGCCCACCGCGCATCCGGCAGCCCAAGCAAACGAGTCTCAGGACATAATGCAATTCCATTAAAGAGAGCTTGGGTTCTTTGGGGACAAGAGGAAGGTTTCCAGAAGGATGATGAGGAGGGGACAAGAGCAGAGTCAGAGGGGACAAGTACGGGAACAGCACCCACCCTGAGACTGAAGGGGGAAGGCAGTGTGGAAAAGAGCCTGTTGTCTTCAATATTCTTGTTCCTCTTGTATTTTTATCCATGTGGTCTTCCTTTCAAGTTTCTGGAATGGTGGCATGTGGGAGGCTTCTGAGCACATAGAAGGTGCTTAGACATATAACTCCCACTCAAGAGGGCAGAGGGGCTCAGCCACAGGCTCTGGCCCCAGGCTGCCTGGGATGGTGACCCCACCCCATCCCTGGGCAGGGATGTGACAGAAAAGACCTATTTGACTTCTCTGTGTCTGAGTCAGTCTCTCTGTGAGATGCAGATGGTAGTAGTAATACCCAATTCAGCTGGCTGTGAGGACTAAGTGAATTGATCCAGGGAAAGCCTTAGAGCAGGGCCTGACCTCTGGGACTGTTCGCATTATGTTAACTCTTACGGTTACCGTGTCACAAGGAGTGGGATGACTGCTCCTGAGGGGCTGCCTACGGGGGCCACCCAAACCCTGCCTGTCTGTAGCAGAATGGTGTGGGGATGATAGCTTTACAGCTGACAGCGGCTGGCAGCAGCTGAGATCCCCTTTCAGCATCAGAACTGAGCCCTACTCCCCATGGGGCCTCAGGGACAGCACACTGGGGCTGCAGGCAGCATGTTCCCTGCATGCACAGCCAGCCCACCCCAGAGCTTCTCATCTCCCTGGTGTGGGGTGAGGCCCCAGTGAGGCTGACAGACAGCCAGGAGTGGGGACCACCCTCTTTGGCCTGGGAGACCAACTGAATGTGGTTGCAGGGCCAGGCAGAGAAGCAGAGGGAGAGGTCAGCAGGACCTGGAAACACAGGGACCCTCACAGGGGGCAATGGGTAGCATCAAATCTCTGGCTGCCAATTGCCCATTCATTTAGTCCATAAAAGGTTACGGTCTGCCTGCTCTGTGCTGGGGCTGGGGCAAGCCCCTGGGGCTCTAGGGAGGAAACACAGGGTCCCTGTCCTCCAGGCCACAACTTCCAGTAGGGGAAGCAATGGCAGTCAATCATGATAAGAGCAGCTATCTCTGGGGTTCATCCTGAGAGGGCTGGAGTCAAGCAGAAGGGAGTCGTAGAGATGTAGTTTTGACAAAACTGGAACTCTACTGTGCATACTCAAAGTTTATATTTTTTAGCAATAGCTTCCCACCTTAATAAACAGCCATCCAATAGGATGATTGCACTAAGCTACATCCTATTGTATAATGTGATGTGTCATAATTTATTTAGCTATTCCTCTGCTGTTGGGTTTTTAACTTTTTTTCTAGTTTCCACTGTTATACATAGGACTATGGTGAATGAACGTTCTCCTACACAAATAGCTGTTCATTTCTTTGACTGTTATTTAAAACCAAAGTTCCAGGAGCGGAATTGCTAGGCCCAAAGGGAGACACCTTTTTTCAAATCTTGCTCCATAGGCAGGACCTCCGATTGTAGTAGGACACCCTAGTGATGAGCCCAGTGCAGGAGGGACCCACCTCAGCAGGATCCTCTCGGGAATGTCTAGCTGGGATTTCTTGCAGCCTGTGTTTATCCATCACAGGAGTATCAACCCCTGTTGCTTCCCAGGGAGGCTACAAATTCTTACAGCCTTGGAGCCTTTTGAGCCTCACGTAAAATGGGACTAATGGCCAAGATGCTCAAGCCTGAGGAACAGCACCCACTATAGAACGTTTGGGTCAGTGTGTTGGTTAGGACTGCATTAGGCTGCAAGTATCAGAAACATGATCTCAGAGGCTTAACCAAAGAGGCCTTATTTTCCTCACACAATGAGAAGCACAGCAGTAACAGCAGCTTGAGACTGATATTCCATATTGTCACTACCCTCCATGACCCAGGCTTCTCTAGCTTTCCTTCCCTCCAGTCTGAGCATATGTCTTTCCTCCTCATGCTCAAAAGATGGCTGCTGGACCCCCAGCCATCACATCCATATTCTAGGCAGGAAAAGGGGGAAGAGGGAAGGGCAGGGCATGTTGCCTGCTGAAAATCCCTACCCCCTTTTAATCAGGAAAACCATGCAGTCATCTCCAGTCACATTTCATTGGCCACAACTACATCACAAGGCCCACACTTGTTGTGAAGAAATAGAGAGAGTATAGCTTTTGCTGGGCACGTTGCTGCCCTGGAGAGAATTGGACTTGTATGAGTAAGGAGAGTGGGGAGGACAGCTCTTTGGTGGGTACCTAACACTGTCTGCCACCTTGCCCACCTAACATGACAAACTGTACAGATGCCTGAATGCCTTGCCCTCGGACAAGCAGCCTGGAGGCAGTGAGTCTCCCAGGCCCAGAGAGACTCAAACAGAAGTGATGACTTGGCCAAAACACCCTGGAGAGGATTCAAACAACAGAAAGAAATCAAGAGACTCCCCAGATCTCTCTAGCCTTAGGGCTTTGGGGGAGAGTCCTATGCCCTTAATTAAGTTTTACATAAGTTTGGTTTGATGCAGAAAGTTATCATGAATCAAAAGTCCTAGATTCAGGGGCTTCCCTGGTGGCGCAGTGGTTGAGAGTCCCCTTGCCAATGCAGGTGACATGGGTTCGTGTCCCGGTCCGGGAAGATCCCACATGCCGCGGAGCAGCTGGGCCCGTGAGCCATGGCCGCTGAGCCTGCGCGTCCGGAGCCTGTGCTCCGCAACGGGAGAGCCCACAACAGTGAGAGGCAAAAAAAAAAAAGTCCTAGATTCAAACCTCCCTCTTCCCCTTACCACGTGAGCTTTAGCAAATTCCTAAACGTTCTGAGCCTCAGATTTGTCTACTATAAAATGGCAATAAACAAACGTAATTATTTCGTGATTAATAGGTGCAAGGCACTATGCAAGTCATTTGCTTGAATTTTCTTATTTAGTTTTGACAACAAGCCTGTGAGATGGTTATTACCGCAGATGAGAAACTACAGCACCAAAGGCTTCACAGTGAGGCGATCTCTTTACCCCTGTACCATCCCTACTTGTCAGTCTTTGAGGTAAAGTGAGATCCACATTGTAAAACGTAATGTGCTTCTCAAAGAGTCCACTAAAAGAAAACTACCAAATCCATTTACTCATTCCGTAAATATTTATCCAGTGCCTGCTGTTCTCAGGACTCTTTCGGGGATGAGTCAGTGAACCAAACAGACGAAGTTTCCCCTTCTCAGAAAGCACACATTTTAATGGAAGGAAACAGATAATAAAATGAGTTATATATTTATATATATTTGATAGATGGTGATAAGAGCTCTGGAGAAAAGTAAGGTAGAAGCGGGGGTTGTCAGGGTGGGGTCAGACAAGGCATCACGAGGAGACATTTCACCTAAGACCTGAAGACGCGAGGAAGCCTGTCACGTGAACGCCTGGGGAAGGTGTTCCAGGCAGAGGGGAAGGCTGGTGCGATGACTCGAGGTGGGCTGTTTCCTGGAATGTTTGAGAAACAAGAAAGCTCAAGTGGCTTAAATAGATTAAAGAAGCAGAGTGGTGGGGAGAGGAGGTCTGAGAGGCAATGGGGAGGCATTGGTCAAGGTTTTGCAGGCCACTGTAAGGATGTTGAGGGGAACGGGAGCCACTGGAAGGTTCTAAGCAGTGGAGCAATGCGATCTGATTGATGTGTTAACAGGATCACGCTGGCTGCTGCTGAGAATAGACCAAGCCGAGGGGAAACCGAGAGTCCAGGTAGGAGGGGCTGTTGCGATGACCCAGCTAAGAGAGGATGGCGGCTTGGACCAGGTGGTAATGGTGGAGCTGGTGAGAAGTGGTCAGATTATGGATGCATTTTGAAGTTAGAGCCAACGGGATTCGCTCACAGATTGGACAAGGGGTATGAGAAAAAGAGAGGCGTCAAGGAGAACTACAGATTTTTCGGTCCGAGCAACTTGAAGGAAGGAGCTGTCATTAGCTGGGATGGGGAGACTGTGGGGAAAGCAGGTTTGGGAGGCAGGAGCAGAGTTTAGTTTCAGAAGTGCTGCTTTTGATGTTCCCATCAGTCATCCAGACAGATTCTGAGAAAGCAATTCGAATACACAAGCTTAGAGTTCCAGGGAAAGGCTTGGGCTTAAGATAGAAATGAAGGGGTCGTCAGCATACAAATAGTATTTAAAGCAATGAAAGTAAATTAATTTACCAAGGAATAAGTATAGATAAGAAAGAGAAGAGGGGCAAGGACTAAGTCCCTTAGCTCTCCGTCGGCAAGAGGTCGGAGAGATGAGAAGGAAGCAACCAAGGAGACAGAGAAGGCACAGCTGGAGAGGTGGGAGGAGAAAGGAAAGAAAATACAGATGACTTATCTGGAAATATGCATAAAGGCTTTCAAAAAGCTAATACCCTTTAATTAATTATTGCACCTCAAGAATATATTCTAAGTAAATACTCTTGGCCTTGCACAAAGATTCATGGCCAGCGATGTTCTTAGTGTAGATTACAAAAGTGAAAGACAGGAAACAACTTGTTTAACAAAAGAGGGTTGGTAACATAAATTATGGTACATCCATATGATAGGTTAGCCTACAGCCATGGAAACCCAGATTTTTAAAAATGTTTTCAGAATACTGAATGACCTGTGGACAGGTTTATCTTCACGATCTATTATTTAGTGAAAACTAGAAGGTTATAAATTGCTATGGTCAACGAGGTCCCTGGATCGGTGAGCTAGGAGCCTGGAAACCACTCTAGGCATTTCCAGCAGAAAGGGATGTAGTACAGAGAAGGAGGTGTCTACAAAGCTGTGCAAGGGCTGGCTGCCAGGTTCGTGACGAGCTTTTAGGGCGCTAGGAAGTTGCTGAAACCTCAGGACATCTGAGCCTCCTCAGGTGGAGACATGGAGGAAGTGTCTGAAGCCTGCTCCCAAATCTCCTATCTGGAAGCGCACGCACCTGCCTGTAGCCGCCGGGAGAACAATGCTATGATTTATGCTTCTCTCCCTCCCTGCCAGATCTCAACGCAAGTGCCTCTAGTCGGCTGGCCGGGATTCTGAGAACTGTAGCTCCCTGGCTTCCAGTCCCTGCCGGGCAGAGGAAAGCATAGACCAGGGGAAGGAAATGATATTGAGTTGCCAGCAGACTACTGCACGCTTTTACAAATATTTCTTTACAAAGATAATATGCCTGGAGAAAAGACTGAAAGCATAAATACTATGGTGGGCCAAGAAATGTACCCCCAAAAGATGTCTCTGCCCTAATGCCTGGAATTTGTGAGTGTATTATGTTCCCTGGCAAAAGGGACTCTTTGATTAAGGCTGCAGACCCTAAAAGAAGGAGGTTTTCCTAGATCATCCAGGTGGACTCCATCTAATCACACAAACCCTTAAAAGCAGAGAATTCTGGCTGAAAGAAGAAGAAAGATGGGGCAAAAGAGGAAGAGAGGAGAGAGATGATGGGAGGGAAGTCAGAGAAAGTCCAAGTGACTAAAGAATACTTCGTGCCATTGCTGCTTCTGAGATGTAGGGGCCACACGCAATGGCCAGAGAGAGGCCTCTACAGGCTAGGGACTCCCAGGTGACAGCCAGCAAGGAAACAGTCCTACACTGCAAGGAACTAGATGCTGCCAATAACCTGAACCAGCTGGAAGCGGATTCGTCCCCCCAGAACCTCCAGAAAGGAAAACATCCCTGCTAACACCTTGATGTCAGTCTCATGAGACCCTAGGCCAAGAGCCCAGTCAAGCACGCTGGAACTTCTGATCAACAGACACTGAGATGATAGATGGGGATTGTTTTAAGCCGCCAAGTTTGTGGTCATTTGTTATGGCTGCAGAGAAGCGAATGCCAGCCTCAAGATACTGCATCTGGTTTTCTCTGGGTAATTGGACAGTGGTCATTTCTATCTTTATTGTTTCTTTCTTTCCTTTTTTATTTTTTCTTTCTTTTATTCCTTGTCTTTGATCTTCTGAATTTTCCCTCTTTACTATAAAAAACATGTATTACCTTTATACTCAGGAAAAAAATCCGCTTCAAGCTGATGAGACAGAGTGGCCCTTGCCTAATCAGGGAGAAGGGTCAGAACACAGACCAGGCGTCCTGCAGAGACAGTGAGCTAGTGTCATTCCTGGGTTTGCAGGTAGGATAAGGACATTAGTAATAGCTAACACTACACGCCAGGTATCGTGCTAAGTGCTTTCTTAATTGTCACGACAGCCTAGTTTACAACTCGGGAAACTGAGGCCCAGATGGAGTTAAGTAGCCTGGCTGAGCTCCCAGAGCTGGTAGAAGGCAGCCCCAGGAGTATGACTCTGGGCAGCTGGCTGCAGCTGGCTGCCTGTAAACCAGGATGGAGCACGGCATGCATGGCCAAGGCACAGAGCCCACAGGGCAGGGCCCCTGGGCTATTCCAGGGTCTTTCAGATGTATTTTAAGATTCAGAACTCACGGTATAAAGGACATTACTCTGAACCCAATAAGTACAACAAATCGAGGCAGAGGCTCATCTTTGGTTGAAGCTCAAGGTGGAAGGGTTGGGGTGATGCTGAGCACTTCCCGTTCAGCTGTCCACCCCCTCAGGAGGCTCCACAGAGCTCCCAAGGCGCCCTGGGGCACCGTTTGGGGGGAAAGGGTCCCTCCAACCCCAAGGGTCCCTGGCTCTGGAGAGGGGAGGAAGAGCTCTTCTGGTCTCTCTGAGCTGCTGACATCAGGTGGTGTCTGCCCAAAGGAGAAGGCTTTTCTGAGGAAATTGCTTTTTATTCCAAAAGGCAGCCATCTCGCCCACCATCTTGGCTCGTCTCACACAGCACATCTGGGATGTGTTTACTAGCAGCTCACCCGCTGCCAGGGGGGCCTGGACCTGGTACAGAAAATGAGAAGAACTGGAAATGAGTAAGGCTCACGCCAAATCACTTAACAGGACCGTGGCACCTACTTTTCCACAGGAAGCCACATCCTTCAAGAACCCACCATGATTTTGCAAGACGATTCTAAGGAAAGCCCTTTGGGTTGTGGCTGGAAGGGACCGACTCAAATGCCCCTAGGGTTCCTCATTCCGCACTCAGCCCTCCTTGTTCCGGACCTTCAAGTTCGCACTCAAGGGCCCATCTTGCCTCTTTCTATCCAAGGCCCTGCCTTGAACGCTCACCCAGCGTCCTGACGCCCCCAGGGCTACAGTCAGCCTTGCTCTTGCCGTCTTGCCAGAAGCTGGATTTCCAACCTGAGCCCCAGTCTGTCGGCAGGAGCCTCTTCCTGCTGACCACACCCTCACTCTTTTCCCAGCCTCCCATGGCCGGGAAATGGGGTTAGCCCCAGTTGCCCCTACTGGGATGTGCCGAAAGTAGCAGGAAAAGACAAGAATTCGTTACTCTTCGCAGCATCATCGACATCCAGAGGTCATTGCATTCAATCCCCTGCCTCCGGGCAGGGTGCCCACCATTCACTCAGGCCTGCCTCCTGTGAATGTCTGACCATGCTCTCCCTCACTTTCCCTGAAACTCAGTTTACCTCCACACATGTCTGTATGCTCTTGATCTCTCATGAGAAAAGAATGGATTGTGTCTATACCCACTCGGTTAATATGAACACAGTCACAAACTCACCTCCCTTCCTCTTAAATGACTGGGTTAATTAAGGGCCAGAGGGGAGTTCCTGGGTCTGGAAGACGCAGCAATTCTGGGTCAAGGGCTTACTCCTTCTGTGATCCTGGAGCTGCTGGTCATGTAAAGAGAGGGAGGCCAGCTCAGAGAAGACACCTGAAAGGCACTTCCACCTCTTTCTGGCTACCTGGCTTCAGCCCATCATGTACATAGGTGCCCTCAGCCACCTCGATGCCCTGCACCCATTATGGACCACACAGCTCTTCCCCTATCTCACACCTCCACCCATCTTCTCTGCTGCCTCATGCCTTCTCTCATGCCTCTGCTTACAAGGGAGGAATGATCATCTAAGAGGAAGTTCTGAGCTAAGGAAGGATGTATTTGTTAGGATTATGTTAAAAAAAGCAGAATACATGAAGACTAAGTGTGGTTCCTTTCAGAAGAACAAGAAGGCCAAATACTGGGAAACTCAGCATAACCTACTATCTTAATATGTAAATAACATATTTCATGGGGAGAGTCTAGAAGCAGCCCCATATTAAAGACAGATGCCAACCGTCACTGTCAACTACCACCAAGAGTATTTAACATCGTTTTGGAATTACTTGACAATGCAATTAGATAAAAGAATAAAATAAGAGTTATAAATATTGTAAGGAGAAAGCATAATTATTATCATTGGATGATATTATTCTATACATGGATATTCCAAGAGAATCAGCTAAAGGACTTCTGGTAATAATCAGAAGATTTAACAAGGTGGCTAGTTTAAAAACGAGATTTCCTAAGCACAAGAATCAAGGTCCCATGCATGAAGGCAATAAACTCATAACGTGAAATATAGAAAAGCATGTGCAGGAATACATGGAAAGAGCTATAAAACCCAAATCATAAACTTGAATAAATGGAGAGAGAAAGAGACTTTGCTTTTGGATAAAAAGTCAGTAACATTGAAAGCATGTCAGTGTCCCCATAATGAATCTATTAATTCAGTAGAATTTTTTTTGAGATAATGTGACAAAGTGATTATAAATTCATCTGGGGGACTTCCGTGGTGGCGCAGTGATTAAGAATCCGCCTGCCAATGCAGGGCACACGGGTTCGAGCCCTGGTCCGGGAAGATCCCACATGCTGCAGAGCAACTAAGCCCGTGCGCCACAACTACTGAGCCTGCACAATAGAGCCCGCGAGCCACAACTACTGAAGCCCGCACGCCTAGAGCCTGTGCTCCACAACAAGAGAAGCCACTGCGCACCGCAACAAAGAGTAGCCCCTGCTCACTGCAACTAGAGAAAGCCCGCGCACAGCAACGAAGACCCGATGCAGCCAATAAATAAATAAATATTTAAAAAATAAATTCATCTGGAAAAATAAATAGAAAAGAATAGCCAGAAAATCCCTGGACAGAAAAAAGTAAACTAATAAGGGAGGGGGGAGCCCTATAAAATACTTTTTAAAATATTATACAACTATAACAATTAAAATAGTATGGGACTGCTACAGGCAGACAGATCAGTAGTAAAGAATGCAGTAAAGAATTCTGGGTCAAGGGCTTACTCCAGTAGTAAAGAATGCAAATTTGATATTGACTCAAATAAACATAAGAATTCAATTTAATAAACAGAGACACTAGGACAAAAATAAATAAATCTGTATTCCCTACCTCACTCCTAACACTGAAATAAATTTTAACAGGATCAAAGATTTAAAGAAAATAAATTTTTGAAAATAAAACATTTGAAAAATAAAGCCATAAAAATGCCAGAAGAAAATGTGTGTAAATGTTTTTATGATCCTGGGGTAGCAAAGGCTTTTCTAGTCATGGAACAAAACAGAAGTCATAACAGAGAAGACTCATAAATGTGTCTACATGGAAATTAAAAGAGAAAACTCCATAAATAAAATCAAAGGACAAAATAAGAGAATAATACCTGCAAGATGTATAACAAGATGCTCCTTTTCCAAATTAAAAAAAAAAAGATGTCTTTTATAAAACAATAAGGAAAAGACAACAATCCAATGGGAGACTACAGGCAAAGAATATAATAGGTCATTCACAAAAAACACAACTGGCTAATAAAATATACAAAATGTTCCATCTCACTAACAATTTTAAATGCAGATGAAAACAAGATATAATTTCTCACTTAACAGATTTGCAAAGATTAAGAAGATTCATACCACACAATGTTGTGGAAGATGTGGTTACAAGGCCGTCTCATACAATGCTGATGGAAGGAAAATTAGTACATTCTAGAGAGCAATTAGGCATTATCTATTAAATTTTAAACGTTCATACTATTTGACCTAGCAGTTTAACTTCTTGGATTTTATCCTGTAAAAGCATTTATGCATGTGCCCAAAGGTAAATGGACAAAGATGTTCACTGCAGCATTGTTTATAATTTTTTTTAAAGGGGCAGTTCGGGGAACAACCCAGGGATTCATTTATAGGGAATTGTTTAAATAAATTATAGTATATCCATAGAGTGAAAGTCTATGCAGCTATTAAAAAGAATAAGGGGGACTTCCCTGGCGGTCCAGTGGTTAAGACTCCATGCTTCCAGTGCAGGGGTCATGGGTTCAATCCCTGGTCAGGCAACTAAGATCTCACATGCTGTGTGGCACAGCCAAAAAAATAAAAATAAAGATTAAAGTTAAAAATAGTAAAAAATAAAAATAATAAGGAAGCTTTCTATATATACTATTGTGGAAAGATGTCTAAGATAATAAGTGAAAAAACAAGTTGCTAAATTTACCTATAATATAACCTAACATTTGTAAAATAAAGCCTAATATAATATGCCTTAATCATGCCTTGGTCCCGCCACACCTCCTCCTTCAAAGGTCCCTAAGGAAGCTTAATGCATAAGAACAGAGGTAAAAGGAAGCAAAATATCATGTTATCACTAGCTGGGACCCCGACCTCAAACCCGAAATCCAGTCAGTGGGACAAAGGCTCCTCTGACTCGCTCACAGCGGGGGACCCAGCAGCTCACAAGGCCTGTGCTCCCACTGTCTTTGTACCCATCGCCCCACCTAGATGTGACCCTGATGTCCCTGACTCTGAGGACGGCCCCATCATGCATGTGTGCACAGATGCATCTGCTTTGTTCAAAAGAGCCTCAGCCCCTAGTGGCCCCAGCATCTCTCCCTTCTGGGTTTTAGGGCAGAGAAGATGGACTCAGGGGAAGCAGGGAAAGAGGTTGACCCCCCTTCTGGGGTCAGAGGTGATGAGCCCTCCCGGATGCAGGGGGTGGACCAGTGCCAGGAATTGCGACAGCTGGTGGCTGGGTTTGTGGGTGAGTGGGCAGGCGGCCTGCTGTGGTGAGGAGGGGAGGGTTTGTGGGAAACATGGTTGGCAGAAATAGCCAGGATGGTGTGCACCAGCAGCCTCTGGGGAGGGGACCCTCGCCCTCAGCCAACACCCCCAGGGTCTGTCCCCTGGGCACCACAGACCACCTGTCTGCCGTTTAGCCTTGAGTCACTTCCTGTGTTTTTCTGTTTCCCCAGGTAGGCTCCTGACTCACAACCCTCCTTTCCTTCCTGTCCCTCTGTGACTCAGGGGCACGGACAAGGACCCACCTGAGGGCCAGAAAAAAGGGGTCCCTGGCTTGGGATAAGTGCCCCCCCCTTGTCTCTGTACCTCCTATACCTTGGTCTCCCCATCCCTGACAGAGAGTTGGCCTCAGCTCTAGGGGAAGCCCAGCTCCAGGTCATCTCAGTCAGTCCCCTGCCTCCAATCCAGCAGGAACTGGGATCCTCATCAACTCCTTCCCTCAGAGAGAAGGGCTAGAGCACTTCCTGTCTCCAGTTTCAACAAATTCAGCCTTCTTTCCCGGGCCCTGTACCCTGGCCCTGCTCTCTGCTCTCCCACATTGCAACAAAATCCCTCAAGGGCAAAACCATATCTCATTCCTTCAAAAAATGTTTTCTAATTGAATCAGTTTCAAGCTAAGTCTGCAGAGCAGGAGCCACAGGCTTGTCTATTCAGTCTCTGTTCCCAGACTCCTTTTCTCCTTTAAAACCCAACCTGGGGCTCACACATTCTCCCTACAAAGTTAGGGAGTTAACAAAGGAAGGCACATGTGCCCTAACCTTGGCCTATGAGAGCCGAGGATAAGTTTTGCTAAGGGTATTTCAGAGAAACATTTTCTTGATCTAAAAAATAGACACACAGAAAGAGATTGTCCCTCTTCAACCTCTAGACATAGCATGTCTGGATGTGATGTCTGGATCTTCAGCAGCCATCTTGCAACCATGAGGAGAACTACAGCACTTAAGGAGCAAGCCAAATCTGAGGAGAGCAGAGCAGAAAATCAGAAAGAACCAGGATGCTTGATGAAGTGGTAGAGCGACTCACTTAACCTCCCTGGAGCCACCTTACCTCAGGACATTTTTTCTTATGAAATGAAAACTTCCTGTAGAGTCGAAACCATTTTTGAGTCGGGTTTTCTGTTACTTCCAGTCAAAGGTTCTTATGATACAGCCGGGTGTTTAGAAAGCCTGGCTGAAGACAGCAAATGAGTCGTTCTGAGGAAGGAGGGTGTGTGGCCTGAGGGGGAAGAAGATCACATTTTCCAAACTTGTGGCTCATGTTCAGCCCCAGGACATGAGCTGGGGTCTGAGGAGGAATGTGGACCATGTGTGGTTAGAGACAAGAGAAACAGGAGGTGAAGTGAGGGGACCTCGGGGAGTCAGCAGCTCAGATGTGGTGAGGGAGAGGCACAAAGACGTTCATTACAGCACCATTTCTAATTGCTTCAGATACTTAAAAACAAAAACAAAAGCAAAAAAAAACTGGAAACAACCCAGAGGTTCATTTCTAGAGAACTGGTTGAATAAGTTATGCCTCGAATGGGAGAGGCATATCAACAGGGCCCTAAAAGAGAAGCTGCCCGCTCAGCAGGGACCCTGGGTAGGGTCATGTGCTTCTCCCCATCGAGGGCCCCCAGGGAGAACCAGGTCGTGGCTGGGCTTGGGTTCGGGGTTCAGTTGCTATCACACATTCCTTTATATTATGCAAGCTCTGATTCCCTAGGACAGCTACTCCCTTCCTGAGAGCAGGGACCCCTGTTCTGTGTCTGGTGGTTGCCCTGGACCCAGTGCAGCATTTGGGGCCTAATTCCAGGGGGCCCAGGAGGAAAGGAGCATCTGGGGAAGGTGAGGGAGGAGGAGGACAGTCCACAAAAAAGAAACAGGCGAGTGGAAGGACCAAAGACTCCAGAGCCCAGAGGTGGCCAGAGGAGGAGATGAAAGAAGTAGACTCTAAAGGGAGGGAAACAAGGGCCTCGGGCGAGGATGGTGACATCAGAGAGCCGATTTCAGTCCATACAGCACTGTGGGGAGGGGCACCCGGCCACAGGCCCAGGCAGACGTCTCACCTCGCAATCCAGGACGAGCACGTGTGTGTGTGTTCAAGTGCGTGTGTGCAGTTGCCTGAAATAAACACTTCATGAAACCACACTTCCGCTGCTACAGGTGAGGCGCTGTATTTCCTATTCTGTTCTATTTCATGTTTTGAAAATACGGGTCACAAGCTATTGAATTAATTTCCCACCCCACTAGCAGGTCATGACCTGCAGCCTGAACACCCTGCTCCAAGGCAGTGACACTCCAGGAGCAATCCATCCGCCAGGCTCAACCACGGCTGCCAGGGACCGGGCAGTGCAGACCAAGGACAGGCACTTAGACTCTTAATAGCTATTTGACGAAGTGATTTTATGTCTGTTGAATCCAACAATAAAATGTTGGGGCTTGTACGTCTTGTTTTATTTTTCTAGCAATTCCTTTGTATTGTATTTTATAGTTTAATGGTCTATGACAAATTGGAATTTAAAGAAAAACAACTGATCCTTCCCCCAGGCGGTCTGAGAAGCCCTGCTTCAGAGGATACAGGCCCTGCCCAGCAGCTCACAATGCAAGATGGAAGATTCCTCTGGGGAGTGGCCTGGAGGCTCTTCCCTCCACAGATCCGCACACAGAGCTCCCTTCTCTGCCTGTCCTTCAAGGCTCATCCAGGAGGGCACCCGCCTGCCTCTGCATTCCTCCCTGAGCTCCCACAATGCCTCGTGTGGGCTCCTGCTACATTAGTTCATGTTTTTGTTTAGTTGGCTGTTGGTGGACCCACGTACTCTGCATTCAAGTCCAGTGCTTTGCACATAGTACACACCCCAGAGGAAGAGAGAAGGAAGTGCAGAGACAGGGTGGGAAGAGGAGGGATGAGCTCCGTATCAGGTCACGGAGATGGGAAGTCTGAATCCAGACTCTTCCCAAAGCCGGAGAAGCACCTTGGATGGAGATCCTGGGCGAATCCCAGACAAGGTGGTCTGGGGAGGGGAGCAAGGGAGATGGGTGGGGGGCCGACTGGAGCAGAGAACTAGCAGGCTGCTCTGAACCAGGCCTCCCCAGGCCAGCCCCGAGGAAGGGAGCCAGAGGTGGGGTCCGGGGGGGCGCTGGGCAGGGATCAGGAGCTGCTGAGTGTTTGCCCTCATGGGAGAGCCAGGGTCTGAGCCCTCTGAGGCTGGGGCTGGAAGTTCTTCACAGGAAGGGCAGAGGGAGTGGACTGAACCCAGGCAAGCATTCAGAAGGTCATTTCATCCATCCTCCTTCCTCCATCCCAGATGCTGGTAGCAATACCTAGACTTCCCATCCCAACAGGCCCAGGAGCTAAGGCACTTCAAGTCCTTGTAGGGGCAGGGGCTGCCCCCTCCCCCACCCTGGAAGCCTCTGTCATTCCCACATCATTTTGAGAGTGTCTTAGTTTAGGGGTGTTGCTGTGTGACCTCAGGCAAGTTGGTAATCTCGAAGAGTCTTGGTTTTCTCATCTGTCAAATGGCAAGAATAATCTCTACCTGAAAGGGCTGCTGTGGGAATGAAGTCAAGAACGCATGGAAAGTGCTGGCAGCTGGGGGGTGGCAGTCAGTGCTGGTACCTTCTCCTTGCCCCAGGCTGTTCCTTGGAACAGCACTCAGCCAGGAGACTTGGATGTCAATCACATAGTGTGTCTGCTGTGGGCCCAACCATCTGGCAGCACCCAGGAGGAATGGGCTATCTGAGATGGAAAGTGGGCAATCCAAGAAGGCTTCCCAGAGGAGGTGAGTTGCAGGCAGGAATCGAAGCCTGAGAAATGGAGTAAAGAGAGGGTGAGCTTCCCACACAGGGTACCTGGCTTCTTCAAAGACCTGTGGGAAAAACCAGGCTGGGGTGGGAATGGAGGGCATACCAGGCTTGCTTGCCAGCTCCTAGAATGGGGCAAGGTGTGCCGGTGGGCAGCTGGCAGGGAGGGGCGTGAGTGCCATGCCTGAGGCTCAGCATGCCTGTCCCTGCCCCAGAGTGGCTCTTGCCCCTGCCTCCTGAGGGGAGACATCAGATAAGCAGCGGAAGGAGCCGCCACCCAGCCAGGTGAGCAGTCCCAGCCTCAGAGAGTGAGGCTGCCAGCTTGCCACTGGGAGCTGGCGTTGAAGCCGGCAGGGGCGGGGCAGAGACCTGGGGAGTGGCACAATGTGCTCTGTGTACACTGGCCGTGGTGGGGCAGGCTCTTGTGACTTTCCGAGAATGAGTGTGGGCCTGCGGAGGGGCAGCAACTACTGTAGTCCAACTACTGTACCTTCTTCCTTCCCTGAACTGGGTAGGCAGGGTTTCCCTCTTAAAGAAGCAACCGCATTGCTTTTCTTCTAGAAAGTCAAAGCACTCAGGGCTTCAGTGCCCGGCCCTTTATTAGGAACTCTGCCAGTGGGCCTGGTATGGAAGCCTGCTGATCTGAGACCCTGTCCTTGAATCTCCTCCGACTTTGACAAGGAAGAGGGTGGCCGTCATGGTGCCCCTTGTCAGGTCTCCTGGGCACAGATGGGCCCGCAGTCCCATCATCCCAGCTTCTCCTCCAGCGTGTCCACCAGCGCTGCCAGAGGACTGTCAGAAAGAGGGACCAAGGGGACAGAGGCTGCGGCCTTGAGGGAGGGAGGGGGCAGAGACAGGACCAAGGGAAGATAGGTCGGGGGTGGGGGAGAAAGAGACAGAGATAGGAAAAAAGATAAAGATAAAAAACCAAGGTAAGGTGGACACAGTAGGGGAAGGGGAGGGTGGGTCGAATTGGGAGATTAGCTTTGACATAAACACACTACCATGTGTAAAATAGAGAGCTAGTGGGAACCTGCCATATAGCACAGGGAACTCAGCTCCGTGCTCTGTGATGACCTAGATGAGGGGGAAGAGGGGAGGGCGGTCTAAGAGGAAGGGGATATAGGTATGAATATAGCTGATTCACTTCATTGTACAGCAGAGACTGACACAACATTGTAAAGCAATTTTACTCCAATTAAAAAAAAAAAAAGGAACCAAGGTAAGAAAGAGACAGGAACAGAGCATGAGGTTCCCTGGCTCCTCCAGCCCTCTCAGTGTGATCTAAGACCTCAATCGATCCTGGAGATCAAGGTGGAAGCTTGGTCCGGGGCAGAGGATGAAGCTGCTTCCCAGGAACTAACCCCAGGCCCTGGACCCAGCCCCAGTGGCCCAGGACAGTACCTGGGGTGGGAAAGGGATGGGGAGGGCCTCTACCAGGGCCTGGGGGGACGGGGAAGAGAGACTGCCAGCCCCAACTCTGGTGTATGTCCACCAAGGACACGCAAGGATGCAGCAGGTGAGACTGTGATTAGACAACAGGGAGCACTTGATGAGAGTTAGGGCCCCAGGACACATTCCCCACAGGACAGAGAGGGGGAGGAGTCTGTGAGGAAGGAGCTGACCGTCATCCTAGAAGCCCAGCCTTCTCCCATCTCCCTCCACCCCCAGTGATGAGTCAGGGATTCCGCAAAATTTTGAATTCTTGCCTTCCTTTGGGCAACGGATACTTGACACTCTCTTGGGTTTTCTCTCCTGCCACAGCGATGTAATCTCCAACCCTCTCTAAGCTTCCTTTCTCCTTGACTCCAGGGCAGTCTCTGCTTCCTCCCTGCCTACCTCAGCCCTGGCTTTGCCTGTGCTGCTCCCTCTGCCTGGGACCCCCTTCCCAGAACCAGCTTCTTCTCATCCACTGGGAATCAGTTCAGACAGCATGTGCATGGCTGGCCAATTCACAAGAGCCCGGCACCTAGCAGGGCTGCCCTGAGGGACTGAATGAATGAATGAATGCAGAAGACCCTGTGAGAGGGAGACACCTCAGGCACCACCCTCAGGGAGCCCACAGTCTGATGGTGGAGACTCAGGACTGAGAGGACCCCCAGTGAGCAGAGCTGCAGAACTCAGAGGATAGAAAGCACTGTGTGGGTCCTGCAGTGAGGTGCTCTGAACCTCAGAGCAGGGTAAGCCTTCACTGATGGCCAGGGCCTAGCAAGGCCTGCTCCAATGGAGGACTCAGTAAACATTTGTAGGAGGGAGGGAGGAATCTCATGGCCCTTGGCTTCTCTTTGAAGGCTATTCTCTGGTGTTGGAGTTCCCTGGTGACCAGGACCACCTGGGCCTTTTTTCAGCGCTGGCCCCCAGTGCCAGGCACAAAAGGGCGCAGAGTGGGTCCCTGCTACTGAGTTAGAACTCTGACTTGAGTTGGATGACTCTGATCACCAAGAAGTCAGGCTTCAGGCAGGCCCCAGGCCCATGGACAAAGCGGCCTCAGACCTGCCTCGGTCTCCAGCTCCAGGGCGAGCACATCAAAAAGGGACTGAGGGGCTTCCCTGGTGGCGCAGCGGTTAAGAATCCACCTGCCAATGCAGGGGACACAAGTTTGATCCCTGGTCTAG
The DNA here is from genome assembly GCF_949774975.1 of Lagenorhynchus albirostris. Classification (NCBI taxonomy): domain Eukaryota; kingdom Metazoa; phylum Chordata; class Mammalia; order Artiodactyla; family Delphinidae; genus Lagenorhynchus; species Lagenorhynchus albirostris. Next base: position 72,700,060 of record NC_083104.1, read on the forward strand.
GAAGATCTCACATGCCACGGAGCAACAAAGCCCGTGAGCCACAACTATTGAAGCTCGCGCGCCTAGAGCCCATGTTCCGTAACAAGAGAAACCACCGTGATGAGAAGCCCGTGCACCGCAACAAAGAGTAGCCCCCGCTCGCCACAACTAGAGAAAGCCCGCGTGCAGTAACGAAGACGCAACACAGCCATAAATAAATAAATAAATAAATAAATAAATAAATAAATAAATAATAAATAAAAGGGGCTGGGGTAGGGGGCTGCAGTGGGACCAGGTAGAGGTGGCCGGCAGTGTGAGGCTGTGGCCTGCGGCTCACAGCTGCCCAAGATTCCATGTGTCCCTCAAGGAGGAGGGGTGCAGGGGAGACCAGGGAAGACAGACGTCTGCCCCTCTGGTGGGATCTTAGCCTGGGAAGGAGGGAGAGACTGGGGAGGTGGCCTGGGAGGACAGAGCATCCCTCCACCAGCCCTGCAAAGCAGCAGCATGCAGTCTCCCCCTACTACTGCCCTCAGCCCAGCACAAGCATCTGGAAATGGACTAGGTTCATTGTCCCGGGAAGGCGGGTGAGTTTCCATGACTGAATCTTTTCCATCCTCAAACCGAAACCTACGTCGTCTCTAGCCCAGCAGGCAAAGCTGCCACCTCCTTCCTCCAGAACATTCAAGACCCAGAAGGTGCCGGGGAGAGACCTGTTGCACGGGCACCTCTCGAAGAGCAGTGGGAGACAGGTCAGGGTGAGAGAGACTTTCTCCTGAGCCCCCTTTGGGCTCCACGTTCTGCTGTGACATCCCTGCCCCAGGAGTGATAAGGTCAGGGCAAAATGGTGCAGATGAGGCTTCAACACAGAGGAAAGGGGCAGAGGTCAGAGACGTCTTGGGTCCATGTGGGGTAGGAGCTAACCGCCAGGACAGGAGTAAGTGCTAACGCACAAAGCTAGAGGTTAGCAGCTCAGTGACCCACCCATCCTCCTAGTCCTTAGCTGGTCATCATTTAGGAAAGCGATGTATTTAGTTAACCAACACTTGCATAGTGCAAGAGAAAACACAGGTCCCTTACACATATTAACCCACAGAATCCCAGAACAAACCTATAACTGTAGCACGATGATCATCCCAGTTACAGATGGGGAAACAGAGGCTCCGAGAGGGTGAATGACTTGCCCAGCATCACACAGCTGGAAAGCGGATGAACCAGGATTCAAATCCAGGCATCATGCCACCCCAGCTGATCCCTGCTGCCACAGTGTCAAGACCTGGCGGGGCAGGGAGACTCAAAAGGCGAGAGGCCTAGCCAAGGATGACCTTCCTCCTTCAGGATGAGCGGGTCCTTTCAGGGACCAGACAGAGGCCTCTCCCACAGAGGGCTGGAGCCAGGAGAGAGCAACTGATGTAACCGCTCCCCCTTGTTGGCGGGGGTGGGAGCTGGCCCAGGCCCAGGGGGTGTGTCTGCTGTGACTGTAGCCCGGGCCAATGGCAGGGCACCAGCCTCCCCCAGCTGGCCCAGGAGGAAGGGAACCCCTCCCGGGGTATTTCTATTATCTTGAGGAGAAAGGGCGGCGGGAAGAAAAGTTGGCCGGAAAGTGGAATGAACTTGCAAATCGGTTCAACAATCAAATCCCAGTTCTCCCGTGGGCCAGAGCTCCCTCCTGCTGTCTCCTCCAGGGAAATCCAGGCCAGGCCTGGGGCTGGGAATGGGTAAGCCTCTCCTCAACACCCCCAGCCTAGAGCCCCAGAAGTGGGGTCCACCTGCCCTGGCACCTGCAGCGGCCCCTCCCTGGCCAGGTAGAGAGAACATGGGGTCCTCCCCCAGCCCTAAAGGAGAAGGAGACTTCTAGAAATGGGGGCTGCATCTTCCAAGCTGAATATGAGTCTGTATGGGTTGGCAATATAAATGGCACTAGTGGGGCAGTGGGGTAAATCGTGGGAATGAGGGCTGTCCTAAATAATGCCAGGCATTCATCCCCGGACGAGAGGTAGGGCACCCACTGCAGAACGGCTAGGCAAGGGGCAGGTCGGGGAGAGCTTCTGTCTCCTCACCGCTTCCCCAGCACTCAAACACACATTCACACACTCATACACACACACTGATATATACTCACACACATATATACACTCACCCACAAAGACACAGTCAGATACTTATGTACACACTCCCACACTCATACACACATACACTCATACGCTCATATATACACACCCACGCAGGGGAGACCAGGGACTCAGGCACCGAGGCACACACATCTGGGCACACACACACACACACACACACACACACTCACGCACTCTCGTGCTTCAGGGGGTGGGACGGGGCTGGGTAGGGAAAGGCCTACTGGGAGGACGGTATGGCCGGTAGCTGCCAATGAGTGGGTGGGTGGGCAGAAGCCCAGGACCGAGTGGGGAGCCCAAGACTGTGGGTGGTACTCTGGGCCACCGTGCAGCTCCAGGGCAAGGACTGTGAGTTAAGTGGGCCCTGCTCCTGCCCCTCCTGTGCCTGCCTCTGGCCAGGCCGGCCTCCATTCCCAGCATTGTCTTGGGCACCTCGGGCAGGGTTCCCAGGCCCAGCTGAACTGGGGGCCTGGCCAAATAGCCCTCCTCTGCCCTCCCATTCCCTTCTCCCTTGAGAGGGAGGGTTGTGTGGGGAAGTGGGAGAGAAGGAAGTTTCCTGAATCACTGGCATCCCATCCCCCAGCCCATGCAGGCGGCCTGCAGATGAGCTCAGGTGCAGGGTATGACCCCAGAGGTCCAGACTCTACAAGGTCCCCATCCTTCCCAGGGACTCTACGGTCCCCGCTTTCCAGCTGTGTGATGCTGGGCAAGTCATTCACCCTCTCGGAGCCTCTGTTTCCCCATCTGTAACTGGGATGATCATCGTGCTATAGTTATAGGTTTGTTCTGGGATTCTGTGGGTTAATATGTGTAAGGGACCTGTGTTTTCTCTTGCACCAGGATTTCTCTTGGTAGTCCAGCCCACCCCCACCTGTCCCCTTGGCCATGAAGTTCATTTCCACCCCCATCTCTGGGGTCCCATCTGCCCCCCTCACAGGCTGGGCTTAGTCTGGGGCAGCTCTCTCCCACCCAACAAACCCCTCCCCAAGCAAAGGGAACCACTTTGTGTTTTACTCTTAAAGACCAAATGAATCACCTGGCAGGAAGGGGATGCAGGTATGAATGGGTTAATCAGAGTGGTCGCCTTCTCTGAGAACTAGCTCTTCCCTGCCCCCTCCAGGTTTCCCCACTTGTTCCTGGCAGGCATCACCTTATCTCTCTCCTCAATGGTTCTGGAGAGCTGGGCCACATCACGGTGGCTGCACCTCAGCCAGGGGAAGGGACCCCATGGGCAAGAAGACCGGCCATTGCCCAGGACCCCACGTGGCCTCCATTAATGGGATTTGGGCAACACTCCCCACTGGGCTCTGTGGAGTAACAGCAAGAAGGCCGCCATCTGCCTTCACAGGGCTGGTGTCCTGGAGGCGCCCCTCCCTGTCCTAGAGCTGATTCTGGTACAGGACATCCCTCAGGTGTCCCCCAACCAGATCTCCGCCTGAGCCAAAGGGATTTTTCCAAAACAGAAATCTGATCCCATCCAGCCCTTGCTTAAAGCCTTTCAAAGGTTTCCCAGTGCCCTCCAGATAATTCCTTAACATAGCTCAACACGTGGGGCCTGGCCCCTGCCACTAGCGTACCTTGCCTCCACGGCCCCCTCAAGCCATGATCTTCACCGGTTGAAAGGTACATCCACCCCCAGCCCCGGTTCCGGTTCCGAGATGCTCTTCTCTCCTTCCAGCTCACTCATCACCCTGCAGGTATCTCTCCACCTCCCCCGGGGTCTGAAGCTGAAGCCCTCCTCTCTGCCCTCGCGGCCCTTGCCTCCCTCCTCTCCTGGCACCAGTCAGTGTGCTGGGATGCTCTGTTTGCTCCTCAGCCTTCCCAGCTAAACCAGGAGCCCCAGGAGGGAAGGGACACATCTATGCTACCCATCAGTAAGTCCTCGGCCTCCAGCACAGCCCTTGGCAGGGAGGAGGTACTGGATAGATGCAAATGATTGAACGAATGAATGAACAGCCCGTAACCACCTTTAAGGCCTTCAAACCTAACCAGCCTTCAGGTCCACGAATGCACACCTCTTCCAGGGCTGGCCAGGCCCTTACCCCTCTGCTCTCACCACTCAACCCATTGCTTCGTCCAGCTCAGTAAGGCCAGCCCCCCACCCTCTGGGAGGGACCTCCTGCATAGCCCTTTCCCCTATCCAAGCCCCACACCCTTTGAGGCTCAGCTCCAGTCAGGAGCCCCACTCCAGGAAGTCCCCTGACTGCCTCCTCTCCTGCTCCAAGACCTCACCTGCTTCAAACCCTGCAAAGCCCTGGGCTAGGGCCGCTCTCCCACTTACGATGTGCCCTTTTCAGGACGCTCACTGTTAGTCCCCCTAGGGCTGCTGGATTCCCCTGAAGAGGCAGGCCCTGGCGGACAGTCCCAACAAATGCCACGTGGGCTGCACCAAGAGTCGGGCCCTGGGCCGGGTCCCCTGGAAATGAGAGCGAGCCTGGCCAGACCTTGGGGGCAGGGAGCAGGGCTCAGGAAGCCAGGGGCTCGACGCTTTCCTTCCTCACCCCCAAGCCCTGCTCTAGGACCTCAAAACTAAACATCAGAGAAGGAAGTTCCCAGTGTGGGTGGGAGAGGGGGTGTCAGTCAAGCAGGCGGGATCCCAAGAGAGGAAGGAAGGAGCTAAGATTGGGGCAGCAGAAGTCAGACTCCCAGTCCTGAGGCAGGAACCCAGAGGAGACACAGAGGAGCCTGGCAGGAGACGAAAAGCAAACGGAGGCTTCTCCCCTCCTCCTTGCCTGCTGCTCAGCTAGGGGGCTTCTAGGAAGGCGAAAGCCTTACGGTAAGGGCAGAGCTTCGTGTGAACTCACGCCACGTGTCTGGAGCCCTGCCTGGCCCCTACACCCCTGGCAGTGGCTCTCCCCCCCAACTCAAGTCACCGATGTTCTCAGGACCAGTCAGCAGAGAGGAGACACCCGCCTCCCGCGTGCTAGGTGGGCTGACCCCTGGCAGTGGGCCAGAAGTGCAGCAGACCCAGCGCTGGCCTGACAGGGGGGCGGGGGGGTTGCCTCTTGCACCGACACCTTCATCACCTCCCCATAACACACACACACTTACGGGCTTGCCAAGCCCTAAAGACAAGACAGAAGCCACCTGGCAAGAGAGGACTTCAGGATGGGGCTTGAGAAGATGGTGCGGTTCCCCTGGGCAGCCACGGGATGGGGCCTTAGACCCTCCTGGCTCCGTCATCACCTGCTGGGTGACCTTGCCTGAGCCTCCTCCTTCTGCCTTTAAAGTGGAGGTGACAATCCCTGCTCAACTCACCTCTCGGGGTTGCCGGTTGCCGTGATGATCGGACGAGGTGTACCCATGAAAACCCTCAGTGCACTTTACCATGTACTACAGAATGAAAGCGTTCTCATTGACATTCTTACTGTTGTTATCATCATCTAGGGAAACTAACCCTACTGTCTTGTTTAAGTACAACGGCTTTGGGCTTCCCTGGTGGCGCAGTGGTTGAGAGTCCGCCTGCCGATGCAGGGGACACGGGTTCGTGCCCCGGTCCGGGAGGATCCCACATGCCGCGGAGCGGCTGGGCCCGTGAGCCATGGCCGCTGAGCCCGCGCGTCCGGAGCCTGTGCTCCGCAACGGGAGAGGCCACAACAGTGAGAGGTCCGCGTACCGCCAAAAAAAAAAAAAAAAAAAAATTACAACAGCTTTATCTCCCTGCAGGATGCCCTCGTTCAACAACCATCCGTGGCCCCCCATTGCCTAGAGGAGGAAAGCCACATTCTATGGTCTGGGAGTTCATCCGGGTTAAGCCCACTTTCCAATTTTAACTCCAGTATATACTGAATCCCTCTGGTCCTTTCAGAGTTCCCTCAACACACTTTTTGCTCTCCTGCCTCCGTGCCTTTGCTCATGCTCTTTCCTCCTTCCAGAATGCCCTTCCTTGCTGCTCCCTATCATATTTAGCTCCGTCCTTCTAGACCAAACTGTGATACCAGCTCTCCCATGAAGCCTCTTTCCTCAGCCAGACCGGAAGTGATCTCTCTCCCTCACTGGAAGGGCTCTGGTTTACGCCAAATGCCACAACAGTTCCTGGCACAGAGCTGGTGCTCATGAAATGAAAGTTGTAATGACTACACCCTGGGCGCTAAACACTTTACATTCACTGGGTCATTTACTCCTCACCACAGCCCATGGCTGGGGTACTGTTAGTACCCCCATTTTACAGAGGGAAAAACCAAGGCATAAGATGCTAAGTGCCTTGCTGAAGTGAGTGTCAGACCAGGGTTTGAACCCGGCAGACCGAAGCCAGAGCCCATACACGTGCCTCTAAGCACCACGAGGGATGGAGCCACGTCTGCCCATTCATCTTTGTCACCACCCTGCCCAGCCCAGGACCTGGCTCGGAGCAGGTGCTCGGTAAACGTGTGATGGTTGCCGCAGTCAAGCCTCCCAGATGCGCTCAGCTCCCTGTGCTGGGGGCCTCTCTAGAGCAAGGCCCAGGGGCCAGCTCAGAGGGGTCTCAGGGAAGGTGGCCAAACAGCCCCATTGGCCTGTAGAGCCACACTGTCCTCAGGTGTCCCAGTGCCTGACCAGGGCTGGCAGAGGTGGGCCCCAGCCCTTTGGCCGGCATCGCGAGGCTACCCGGTAGCATGTTTGCTGACCACTCTGGCTGCCGGCCGAGGTCGTGATGAGCCCCCCCACTGTGGTCCTGACAAGGTGTGTGGAGGGGGGCCCAGATCGGGGTGGGGAGGCAAGCAGGCAGGAGCAGCAAAGTCCAAGCACAAGGAACCCTAGGGACCACCTAACCTCACTGTTCACTCGCATTTAACAGATGCGGACACTGACGCCTGGTGCCAGGAGCCGGAATGAGGCCTGAAACTGAGGGGCACAGCAGAAGCGTCGGCCTTTCTGGGCCTTTTTCCTCCTCAGCTGCGTGCGGCCTGGCTCCCCTCCCACCGAAGAACTTGATGACTAGCCCCGTGCAGTCCGGTCACGGAGAGGCCTGACCTCTCTGGTGATCCCAGCAGGGGCAGGGGTGCCCGCAGTCCACTTCTCCAGTCCCTGTGCCCAGCCAGCGGCCGCCCCGACAAGAACCCTGGGTGAGTCACTGGGAGAAGGCCAGCCGCTAATTGTGGAAAATAAATCAGGGAAATCTAAACCCCACAGCTGAAGAGGGACCAGCTGCACGTAGCCTTGTTTCCTTCTGTGCTCTTGCTCACCAGTTCTAATTGTTCATTGAAAGCTGTGAGTTATATAAGTTCCGTGGATACCAAAGAAGGAGTTGAACAAGCTCTTGAAAAGAACCCATGTGCTGAGTGGTTTTCAGGAGGGGGGGTCTCGGAAAAGCGGGCGGCCGATGTGGGCAGCTGACCCCAAGAGGGTGACCAGAACAAAACCGTTCCCCGGTGACAGCCCTCTGGATCCGCAGACATATCATTCCTGGGTTTTTATAGCACAGCGATGTGTGTTCAAGTTGCTAATTCTTCACAGAATCACACAGAAAATCAAGAGTGATGCCATTACATTAATTTCTCAGTTTAACAACAAGACGCAATTTCCCTCTCTCATCTCTGACCCTGAGCTAATTGCGGGCAGGGCTGTGTCTCCCCCCTCAAACTGGGGCTCCCTGAGTCAGGGCTGTGTCTCCCTCTCAGACTAGGTCTGAGTTGCATCTTCCCCCTATAACTAAGATCTCCCTGAAAACAGGGACTATGTTGTTTCTTTCCCTTCAGACTAGGGGCTCCTGAGGCAGGGGCAGGATCTCTCCCCGACTCCCACCAACGTGGGTTGAAGAACCAGGGCCCTGGAGCCACCTGTTAGGGTGGAAAAGTCTCAGGACACAGCCTGGTGACGGGCTTGGGAAGGGTTAAGAAAAGTTCGCAGGGACACCTTTCCCACGAGCCGCCCTCCCCTTCCCGCCTGCTGCCAGGGCTTGGTTTGGCCTCTGATGGGTTCCAGCTGACGGCTGGACCTCCTCCGTTCTGACCCTCGGGCTGCTGTGTCCTGTAATGACCCCACCACGGGTATCCTTAGCCACCCAAGTCGGGAGGGCTGGCATCAGGATGGAGTGGGATGCAGGGAAGGAGGGGCAGCCTCGCCTCGGGGAGAAAGCAGAGCATAGGAGGGCTGGAGGAGGGGGCAGGGGACTTGGGGCTTCCGTGACTCCCTCTGTCCCCTGGAGGCCCAGAGTGGGGTGATAGGGACCGCCTTGCCCACATGGGCTAGTTCTTCTGCTGCCACCACCCCAGGGGAGAGGCCTCCGCGTAGCCTGCATCCTGGGCAGCGGCCCCTGGCTCCCCCAGCTCCTGCTTGTCTGCGAGTCATTCCCGGCAGCCTGTGCGAGCAGAGGCAGTAGACGCTGTGCCACAGCCTGAGGAGGACAGGGGACAAACGACAGGACTGGCCAGATGCAGGTGCCCAGCGCAGGAACAGCATCCTGGTCTGGATGAGGAGGCTGAGTCTTGGACCTTGAGAAACCTCCAGTCCCATCCCCTGCTCCACCCACATCGCTTTCTGTGTTTCTCATTTGTACCCTTGTCTCTCACCCAGGCCTCCTCTCAGCATCTGAGCCTTTCTTTATTGGAATATAATTGCTTTACAGTGGTGCTAGTTTCTGCTTTATAACAAAGTGAATCAGCTATACATATACATATATCCCCATATCTCTTCCCTCTTGCATCTCCTTTCTCCCACCCTCCCTATCCCACCCCTCTAGGTGGTCACAAAGCACTGAGCTGATCTCCCTGTGCTAGGCAGCTGCTTCCCACTAGCTATCTGTTTTACATTTGGTAGTGTATATATGTCCATGTCACTCTCTCACTTCGTCCCAGCTTACCCTTCCCACTTCCCGTTTCCTCAGTTCCATTCTATAGTAAGTCTGAGTCTTTATTCCCGTCTTGCCCCTAGGTTCTTCATGACTTTTTTTTTTTGATTCCATATATATGTGTTAGCATACGGTATTTGTTTTTCTCTTTCTGACTTACTTCACTCTGTATGACAGACTCTAGGTCCACCCACATCTCTACAAATAACTCAATTTCAGTTCTTTTTTATGGCTGAGTAATATTCCATTGTATATATGTGCCACATCTTCTTTATCCATTCGTCAGTCGATGGACACTTAGGTGGCTTCCATGTCCTGGCTATTGTAAATAGAGCTGCAATGAACATTGTGGTACATGACTCTTTTGGAATTACAGTTTTCTCAGGGTATATGCCCAGTGGTGGGATTGCTGGGTCATATGGTAGTTCTATTTTTAGATTTTTAAGGAACCTCCATACTGTTCTCCATAGTGCCTGTATCAATTTACATTCCCACCAACAGTGCAAGAGGGTTCTGGGTCTGTTCTTTATGCATCCTCGGGGCACCATGTGCATCCTTTTATCTGCTGTCCACATCTCTTCTTTGGCTAGCCAAGGTACCACAAAGGCAGCTGGGACTGGATTCCATTCCTGTCTGTATTCCCAGCACCCAGCACGGTGCCTGACACATAGTAGGTGCTCACGGAAGTGTTTCCAAAGATGGATCCAGCCGGCAGATAAATAAAATCACTCAGACCCTAGTAACGAATATCCGCTGGTCCCAGCTGCTTCCAAAGTCCCATCAGCTATCGCTGGGCAGGCCTGGGGCGTTCTCACCTGGTGCAATGACCTGACGCCAAAACTGCCCCCACCCCGGACCACCCGCAAATGGCAGGTTGATGTGTCTAAGCCCTTGAGGTGCCAAAGCTAAACAGTGGTCTGCGGTAAAGAGAGGAGAATGTACCTCCCTCTCCCATTCCCCTACAAGAAACTCACAAAACAGTGCTGCTGTACCTGGCATCTTATAGAAGTTTACGAGACAGTGCGCAGTGCATATGGTGGACTGGCTCTCAATGCCCACTCCACCCTCTGCTAGGTGCCTTCCTAGACTGCAGAGACAGGAAGAGTAAAACAAACAAACAACAACAAACCCTACATTTCTCAGTGTCCCCTGCTGTTAGGATTCAGGAATCCAAGATTCAGCCAATCAGATGCACTTGCATGAGATTTGGAAGGCTGTGCTTCTGCAGCTCCTGATGCTTTCTGGGATTGGGGGGTGCAATTTGTGTTGTTGTTGTTGTTGTTGTTTTGTTGCCGAGCTCACAGAGGGCATCAAGTACACTAGGTCTAGTGCATCCATCTCCTAGTGTGGATCACAACAGGTGCAGTGTGGATCTGGCAGCAGTAGCAGCTTCCTAATCATGGTACTGTGTGTGGTTCTGGAGTTGGTGACCTCATGATTACCAAAGAGGCAGCAGCTTCCTTGGTGGCCCAGTTCTGCTGTGTGGCTTTGAGAATTGCTCCTGAAAACTCAACCTTGAGTCTCTGTCTTTGACCTCCCAATAGATCTGTAGCCGTTTCATAAATCCCTTCCATTATAAGCTCACCAGAGTGGATTCTGTTGTCTGTCCAACAGAATCCTGATGGACAGCACTTTGTATTCTGCTGCCAGCTCACTCTCCTGCTCTGTCTCTCAGACCCAGATATAAGTCTACCAGAGAGCTGGATCAGAGCATATCCAATGACAATCATCCACTCAGCTTAGAACTGCCCTTTTTTGCCCTTTGACAGTGAAACATAATCACTTGGCCAAGATTGTCTCCCGACTCTCTCTTCCCTTCGATGAGTTTTCTTCTGAGAGTTTCCTTAGACCCTTGTGCATGTCTGAATCTCAGTCCAGGATGGTAAATAGATTTTCATTTCATCTGTCAACTCTGCTCATTTAGTAGTGATGATCTGGACCAGTGTGTAAGAAAAAGGGTGAAGCTGCTTCTGGACTCAGAAGGAAAGAGCACTGTGATCGGCTAGTGATGCCTGCCATGGTGCAGAAATGGACATTGACAATGTTCATGCTGTGTAACTGTCCACATATTTGGGGGAGAAGTGAATGAAAGTGCCTTCTACTTAAGCTAGAGTGGCGTGCATTCAGCCATATACTCCCCAGGCAGCCTTAATGCCACCCCACAGGTTCCTGGCACTACCCGCTGATTACCCCAACTCAGCTTTTGTTCACTGACCAGTTTTACCAATTATTCATAATGCTTCTGATTCCTGTCCGCAACTTAATCCCTCTCCAATTTACATCCCCAACCCTGCCCTCCAACATTCACATGAACTCTCATGCTTACCAGGGTTCTGACCTCTGAAATGAGCTAATTCCTGGAACTTTTAAGTCCACACCCCTCCAGGAAGATCCTTGACCTTTAGGCCCTCCCTCACTCGTCTGTGTGCCCAATCAGCACTGGGCCCTCAGGAAATGTTCCACAAACCCCTGGATCAGTGAAAGAATATGAGGATTGCCAGGAATGACCTCACCAACCACGGGCTTCCCTCTTCCCATCATGCCTCCTGCCCATCCCCGTACTCAGATACTTTTGTTGACATTGACATACTGGCAGCCTAAATCTCCAGGAAGTCCATACACAATGGGGTGCCCTGCATCCCATCTGAGTCACCGTTGAACCCACATCCAGCCTGCTGCAGAAGCTAGCTGCTGTGGGACAGAAAATTTTGTCCTTCGGGGGGCTCCCAGGCTCCCCTGTGAGGAAGGGGAGCCACCTTCTAGGCATGGCAGAGGTCAGGGTGGGTGTTAAGTCATTTTCAAGGGAAGAAAACCAGCCCAGAACCCAACCCACACCATCCCCACTCCAGGTTCTTGCTCACCCCTAAAGGGAGACAGATAGTGTGGTTAACTGGGGTGTCATAGTGGGCTCTGGCCCTCATTAAGGGCCGGGTGGGGGGCAGTGAGTGATGTACCCGGTCATAAACAGCAGCTCAAGGGGGCCAGTGACGTCATACACACAGCCCCTGGGGACTGAGGGAGCCGGGGACAGAGGTCACAGGTCTTGGGCCAAGAGGTGAGGCTGGAGCCTGACAAGAGACTCCTCGCCTCTCCCTGATCGCTGGGCTCTGAGCCGAGGCAGCCCGGGGTAGGCAGAGCCCAGTGACAGCTCCTGGGGGGTCCAGATGCTCACAGATAGAGAAAGTGAACACTGACCTGGGAGCAGGGGAAGGAGAAGTAGGGGGCAGGCAGCAACCACAGAGGAGCAGAGACAGCCAGGGAAGGATGGTCAGGGGCTGCTGGAGTCTGAGAGACCCCCAGAGGTGCAAGTGAGGCCTGCCTCTCCCGAGCAGAGCACCAGAACCCCACGCAGACAGCCCAGCTCCAGAATCCCCGCAAGAGGGACATGAAGGAAAAGCAAGTCCATCCCTCTCCCTAGGAAGCCCTGTGCCAGAGAGGCAGTGGTTAAGAGCCAGGCTGTCTGGGTTCAATCCCCAGCCCTGCCAGTCCCTAGCCTGCGTGACTGTGGGCAGCTTCTTTAATCCCTCTGTGCCTCAGCTTCCCCATCTGTAAAATGGGAGAATATTTTCTCAAGATTTAGTGGACTAGTTAATGGACTCAGAACAGAGCTGATACACAATGCTGTGTGTTTGATCTAGGTTATTATTTTTAAGGCAAGAGGCCCTGTGTGGGGGAGATTCTCACCCTTCCCTGTCACCAGCAGCAGCAGCCCTGAGGGAGCTTCTCTTTGCATACCCATTATTCCCAACCTCCGAATCCCCTCCCTCACCCCACCAGGATCCCCAAGTGGTGAAAGGAACAAGCGGCTCTAACCCTGCCCAGGAAGTGAATGAGCCAGCTGCGTTCCAAACACAGCCTGGATAAAGAACAAGAATGAACACTCTTTACTGGGCACCTGCTACGTGCCAGGCCCAATGCTGGTGCTTTACCTGCACTTGCCCATTTAATCTTTAAGGGGGATATCGCCATCCCACTATACAGATGAGAAAGCCAAGACCTCAAGAATCAGTGTCCAAAGTCACCCAGAGAGCAAGACTTCCGACCTCCAGAATCTGAGCTCTTTCCTCAAAAGCCGAGTGTGCTTCTTGGCCATTGGTGTCACGAAGGCTGAAGGACTTTTTGAAATGCAGAGTCCTAAATCCTTCCAGACCTAAAGAATCAGAGGCTCTGTGAGTAGGACCCAAGAGTCTATATTTAAATACAGTAGCTGCCCCTGGCTTTGGACCTCCTCCCACCTGGTGCAGCCCCCCATCTCAGACAACAGGGACCCCCGCAGAAGGAAAAAGGAGACGGAGTCCAGTCAACGTGCACTCGTTAATTCTGGAGGGATGGGAGCATCCCTGCCTCTGGGCCCCCTTTTATTCATAGGCTCCTTCACTCTCTCTCTCTCTCCTGGAACTGGGGCCCAAACAGGCAGAGTCAGGCAAAAGAGGGCAAAAACACCATGTCTCCAACGTGTCTTATGGTGGGAGGTCCAAAGCATGGGGCAAGAGAAGCAGCAGGGTCAAAAGGGCCACGTCCTCCATCCACTGCAATGGTGCAAGTGGAGTGCAGAGGGACTGACACCCTGGGCAGTGCCAGGGGGCCCTTCAGCTGAGGGTGGAGGACCAGATTCTCTCAGACCGCCCCTCTGCCTGAAGCACAAGGGGGACCCTCTCCGCACTCCGGCATCTCCCGCAAACACCTCCAGATGAGATGCGAGCGCTGCCCCAGGCTCCCTGTGCTGTGGGGGCAGCAGACACTGGTCTTCAGTAAGGAGCGGAGAGGGATCGGCACACATCACATCACGCTTGGCACGGCCCCCATTGGTGGGCACCGTGCCACCGTGCTGGCCAGCCATCTCCCTGCAGAACCCTTTCCGGCAGGGGAGGGCTGCCAGGGGGATCTGCGCCCACCAGGAGTGCCCCAGACCCCCAGAAGCTCCCTAACCGCCATCCCCTCACCCCCAGGCCCTGCCCTCCCTGGATCCAGTTTGCAATTCTTTTTTATTTGTGTGACCATTTGCTTTCAGTCTCTCTTCCAGGCTCTGAGAGAGCAGGACGGAGTCCATGGGGTTCACCGGTGTATCCTGAGCACCTGGCACATTTGTCAGAAGAACGAATGAATGAATGACTTGAATAAAGTCTCCACATTCCTGTCCACACCCTCGCTCCTAGCACAGAAACTGTAGGTGCCCAGACTTGGCACGATAGAGCCCATCTTGCCAGAGGTGGGAGGGGAGCCAGGGTTGGGGGGAGGAGGGTGGGGTTCCAGTCTCACATCTGCTCTTCCTGTTCATCACCTATTTCCGGTGGGAAGTCCCAGAGGCCAGAGGTCATGTCTGGGTCTCAGGGCTATCCCCAGCACATCCCTATGGGAGCCGCGCGTGGCCTGCCCCACAGCCGCAGCTGCCAGCTGTGACTCATGGCTCATGAGCCTTTCCTCTTGGCCAGAGATTGGGGAGCCGATATTACAGTAACATTACTAACCGATGTGGTGGCTGTGACCGTGCTTACGCTCAGAGCAGCTCCCCCTACCCCGAGGGCAGAGCAGTGACCTCACCCTCGGGGGTCAGCAGCAAGCAAAGACAGTCCTTCCCACAGGCAGCGGGATGGGCTGGACGGCCCTGGTCTGCTTGAGAAGCCCAGAGTCTGGCCCCTTGCCCTCAGAGTTGGTTGCACACCCTCCCTCTCCCCCACCAAAGCAGCCCAGTTGGGATAGGGACTCAGCCGAGGTGGGCAGGAACGGGAGAGGGGAAGTGGCAGAGCTTGCCCCATCCCTGCCCTTCCTCACTGCTGTCTCCAGGACACTCATGCTGGGGACAGTGGCGTCTGAGGACGTGGCTGCAGTGGCCAGCTCCTGGCGCCAGCAGAAATCCCCAAGCCCGTCAGTAGACCCTGTTCAGACGCGTCGGCTGACCGTGGCATTGAGTTAAGTACTGAGGAGACACCTGTGGACTGATGTCACGCCCCGCCTGCCCTCTCCTCCCAGACAAGCACTCCTGGAGCCCAGACCATTCCAGTTCCTCCTGCCAGACCCTAAGAGACCCAAGGGCATCCACTCCTCCGGGGAAGGCTCTGTGGGAAAGAAAGGGACGCGCAGCAACTGGGCTCAAAGCCCAGCTGGGTGCTCTTAGGAAAGTTACCCAACCTCTCTGGGCCTCAATTTCCCCAACTGTAAAGCGGGACTAAGATGAACTGCCTCCCGGGTGGCCATGAGGATAAGTGAGTGCCCTGGCCTGGCAGTGGATAGACAGCGGCCCACAGCAGCCAGTCTTGCTGTTGCACTGCCACCCTTAACAGCTCCAGGCAGGAAATGCCAAGTACCAGGAAGAACTGGGGCTTCAGATAAGGGAGGGGAGCAGGGCTGTCTGAGGAAGGGAGTTGGGAAAGCCCCACCCAGGCTCTGCCAACTGCAGACTAAAGGTAACAGGGGCCTGGTGGCAGACACGGTCTCCCAACCTCCATGCGTCCCTCCTTCCTCAGTTTTCAGCAAGACCCACACAGGAATGACTCTATGGTCCCCAGCTTCCCTTGGGCCAGGGGTGGCTGGAGGACTGAGTTGTGGCCAGTGGGATAGAAACAGTGTGTGATTTCTGGGAAGTTTCCTTAAAGGGAAGGGTCAGGCTTTCTTCTTCCTTCCCTCCGGCTGGAGCTCCAGTGGCTGAACTGACCTTGGAAATGGAAATGACACCCAGCAGATCAATAAGCTAGAAGGGGCCTGGATCCATGGCAGCACAGAGTTGTTGACCCCACCTTCAAGTACAGGAGCAAAAAATGCACGATGGCTTCTCAAACCTAACTCTAATAGGCCCTTCCTCTGGTGGACTCACCTCAAGACTCATGTGTGCCTGGGTCGGGTGGGACAGATGGCATGCCTGGGAGAGAGGAGTTGCCCGAGATGTGACATCCCCTCAAGGAGCACTTCCTTCTGTATGAGCTGCAAGGCCAGGAGGAGCCCTGTTGGGAGGACCTATCTCCAAGAGGAGCTGGGGATAGATGGGTGGGTGGATAAAAAAAAAAAAAAGGAAGGAAGCAAAGAAGGAAGGAAGGAAAAAATCAGGTAAGTGGGTGAGCTGGGGAGAGATATCCAGAAAGAGGGAAATACCCTGGGAAGATGTTTCAGGTGACAGACAGCCAGGCTTGGGATGTGGGGAGAGGAGGATGGCCAGCCTGACCCACTGTTTGTGTCGGACTCTCTGTTTTCCCATCTGTGCTTCGGGAATGGGTCTTACCGCCTCATTACTCAAGGGCAACAAGCAGTGATATTTTTTTTAAGACCACAGCATCAGTGCGGCATTGCACCAGTACAGCCCCCAGCCTGGAGCCCCTCTCTGTACTGGGATGCCCCCTGCATCCAGGTGTCACGAGGATTCAGGGAGCTGAGTCCACAGTGTGCCTCTCACAGCGCCTGGCGCAATGCAACGCGCAGGAAACCCTAGGAGCTCGTTACTGCCACTCTCGTGAAATCCTACCCTGGGGTGTGAGGAACAGAGTTGCCACCGGGTGACCTGTGGTGTGAGTCTAGGGAGAGACCTGGCTGGGCTCCTCATCCCAGAGCAACAGCCCCAGCCCTTGGGGACCCTAAAGATCAAGGAACGTAAATGCCCTGGGAGAGCCACCCTCCCTCCCCATCGGGACCCCGAGGACGCAGGCGGGGATGGGAGTAGCAGAGAGACCTGGCAGGGCGGGGATGGCTAGGGCATAGCCTGCTGTCTCACTGCAGTGAGACCAGACCCTCGGCAGGTCCATGTTTGGTCACAGGAAGTGGGCGAGAGGCCACGCAGGGCAACAGAGGCCATGAGGAGGGTGAACACAGGCCTGAGCAGAAGGGGAAAGGCATTGGCTTGTCCTGCCTGGGGAGGGGAAGGCTTGGGGTCCACCTCAACGCCAGCTTCTGCAGCTCCATGAGTAATTGCACAGGGATGCCCTTCCTAAAACTACCCAGAAAAACCCCGGGGTTTATAATACGAGTGAGACTGCGATTCAGGGTACGAAGGGACTTTCCCAGGGGAACTGAGGGCTGTCATATCTCCTTCGAGCAGCAAACAAGAAAAAAATGATCTTACATAAAAGTCACCGTGACTCCAGGTGGCCTAAGGGAGAACTGTGACTGCCCACAAGATGAGCCCTGATGCAGAGGGAGCTATGGATGAAAGGGTCCCGCACCCTAAGTGGAACCTCCAGCCAGCATCTGAGCCTCCCGGCCTCCGCTCCCACCTCCATAGAATCTCACAAGGTAATGATTTGGGGATCACTGGGTTTGGGAATCATACAGAGGTGAGTTTGAAGCCACCTTGGACAAAGTTACTTAATTGCTGTGACTTTGTTTCTTCTTCAATTAAAAAAATTTTTTTAAATACAAAATAATAAAACAACAACAGAGCTGGGCTCAGAGGGCCACTGGGAGGATTAATTAAGTGGGCGTCAGATGAGGGCCAGGCACCCGTAAGTATTCTCTAGTGGGCCACTGCTATTTTTCTCCTGTTTGGGCAGAGATCAGGCTGAAAGTGTCCCTTGGAGTTCTTTTCGAGTCTAGAATTCCTTGATTCCACAGTCCCGTGGTTCCCGATTCTGACTCTGGGATCTGAGGACTAAGAATGACACATCTGCACAGCTCTGCCTCGCGCGGCCCCAGCCCAGAACCTGACAGTCCAGGCTGCAGCCCCCATCATTTTACTTCCACAAGTGGGCTTCACCCTGCCCATCACATGCCCCCAGCCTCATGGCAGTCCCGTGGCAGCCCCAGGGCCCCAGGTGGCCCTGCCAGCTGTCTCTGACCCCTGCACTGTGCCCTCACCTGGAGTCGGGGCAGCACGAGCCCCTCTGGCTGATTTCCTCACACCTATGGTCCCCTGACAATGTCACATGCTGTGGAAGTTGGCAGGCCCAGAGGGGCCGCGGATGCCAACATAAACACCATTCGTATGGAACGAGAAGAGCCTGTGGGGGTTATTTTTAACCTGTTGATCAGAGGCCACAGCTCTGGCCCTGGGAGGACCGGGGATGCGGGCTCTCAGGGGGAAGTGTGTGGCCAGGCCTCACCTCAATGACCCTCAAGGGCACTGGGCTGTGGGGACCCCAGCCTTCACCGCACTTTGATGGAGGAGGGGAGAGAGATACATAGAACAGGACATGCCCTATCTTGTGCACTGGTTTCACCTGGGGTTGAGCTCAGCCGGGAAGAACAAGGGTATTGTAAATCACAGATTGGTGACCTGGAGATGGGGCCTCTGCCGTCCGCATCCTACAGGTAACTGAGACCTGAGAGAGGAGGCCCAAGGTCACACCACTGGTTAGCACCAGCTCTCTGCCCCCTTGTGCACCTGAAATCTGACATGGACATCTCAATAACTCTCCAAGGCTGCGTCCAGGGGGTCACCTTGCCCTTCCCCCCTGCCCAGTCTGTTCCACCCTGGTGGACCCAGCCCCTGACAAGCCCAAAACAAAGTCCCCAGGCCCTGACCCACCCTGCAAGGATTTCCCAGGTGCCCAAGCAGTGCCCCCTGGAGTCCAGCCGCAGCGGTGGCCAGCGCAGCGGGCAGCGGGCAGTGCCACGGTGGCTGGAGGCCCAGGCGAGGACGTGCGGGCCAGGGCGTGCTTGCGTGGGGGAAGCAGGACCAGAGCTTCTGCCAAGGGCCCGCTGCCGGCTGCTGGTGAGGCTGTGCTCACCAGAGGGGGGCAGCGGGCAGACAATGGACCCCACAGCCCAGCCTCCCAGCCTTGGCCCCTTGAACTGGGCAGGCGGCTGTCAGCCGAAGCAGCCGCCTCCGCTGGCCCCCCCACGTCCTGACTGCTGGGTGGCCCTTATCACCGGTACATGCCAGGAGCCCACATGCCCACACTCTGCGGTGGGGAGAGGACTGGAAGCCCGGGACGGATGGAATCAGTGGGGAGTAAGGCTTTCTGCTTCCCCCTGCCCCCCGAAACTCCCAAGGAGAGGCCTTCACAGGCCCAGAGTACCCTTCGGGGAATGTCCCACCCCCAGAGAGACTTAGCCCCGTCTTGCCAAGTCCCAGCTCTCAACCACTCTTCTCTTGGACTGAGGGGATTAGGGTGGGGGAGAAGGAAGAGGCCGACATCTTCATATGATTACTCTGGGTCAGCTCACAAATACCAACTCTACCTCCATATAATAAGTACTATTACATTATACACATTTAATACATAGGGAAACAGAGGCACAGAGAGGTTGAGCAACTTACCCACAGCCACACAGCTGGAAGGGACAGAGTCAGGATTCAAACCATGCAAGCTGAGTCAAGAGCCGAACCACACCCAACAGGATGCAGCAGGAACGGGGATGGGACTGGGCGATGCTCAGCCTCCGACCCCATGGGAATGAGGGCTTTGGGGTCTGACAGATATGGACTCGAGGCCAGGAACTGTGTGCTCTAAGACCAGTGAAGACCCTCTCTGGGCCAATGTTTCCCGGCCCGTAAAACGGGCACAGTGATGCGGTGATGAAGTACAGTGGCCTGACACAGAGAAGGTACTACTGCCTTCACCTAGCAGAGTTCTGAGTGTTCTTCCATCGAGTGATTAGAATGTCCTCTAGAATGTCTGGTCAGTTGACGTGTGCCATCCCAGCCTCCCTCGGGCCAAACCCACAGAGTGGCTCCATTCCCTGGCACTCGGGCTCTGCTGCAAGCCACAAGCATGTCTAGCCAGGCAGCTCCAATGGCATGGCCAGCTCAGCCCGAGCACTGTCACGTAACCCTCCACGGCTATTGGGTTCTCCCTGTCTTCTCCCCAGGGAGACTGTGCGTACCTGCAGGCAGGCTGAGGGCAGAGGCCGTGGCTCCCCCCGGTCTGCTCAGAGGGTCTGAAGACAGGAAAGGTGCTCCCTCAGACACAGACACCCCAAGTTGGTGCTCCCTGAGAGCAGAGGCCGAGCAAGGCATGCCATCCAGGCTACTGACCTGGGGAACGTGCACAGTCAGGCCCTGCTCCATTTCCAGTCCACCACCTAAGAGCTGTGTGACCCTGAGCAGGTCCCTCAATCTTTCCGTTTTCTCACTTGCCAAGTGGAGATTACATTTCCTATCTACATCCCAGGCTAGTGAAGATGAGATGAAGCCACGTGTGTGCGTGTGACACGCTCCCTCCTCATGATCTCTGCGGGTACATTAGGACTACACTATGTGTGTGTGGGCAGCGTGGGGGCCGTCCTGACTGGGAGGACATGGGAGACAGGCATAGACGTCAGCGAAGGAGGGAAGCAGAGGGATTTCCCCACCGTGATGTGGGGCCTGAGGCTGCTCAGGCAGAGGAAGAAAGGCTGAAGGAGCTGAGTCACCAGCGATGCAGGAGATGCTGGGAATCTGCTGCCTTTCCAGCCACTGAGAGTGAAATGACCACAGGAGGGACCACAGGAGACCCCGGGAAGCCTCAAGGAATGAGGCGGTGGCCAGAGAGGACAGGAAGGGAACTGCAGCTGACCTGAGTTCCAGGGACCCTAGAGGAAGCAGCCTGAGCTGGACACTCAGCCCTGACCTCATAGGGACCCCAGGTTGATGGGGACACACAGGCCTGCCGTCGGGAAGCCCCAGTCTGATGGGGAGAGAGAGGAAGTCTTACTCTGTTTATCCAAATTAACTGATTTAAAAAATAATCAGTCAATACTGTTCAGAGGATCTAAAAGAATCCAGCTCAAACTCCGGTGCATTTGATTCCAGAGTTATCTTTCTAGCTGCTTCCTAGCTATTTAAGTAATCTCCTTTCAAGCATTGTAGGTGGAACTCCCTATCTGATGGGGAAGTTGTACTGATGTCTGCCCCCAGGAGTTACAGTGTGATGGGGAGACTCAGCCTCTGCTCTTAGGGAGCCCCAGCTCTGGGCATCTATGTCTGAGGGAGCACCTTTCCTTCAGACGCTCTAATCTGATGGGGCAAATGTGGCCTCTGCCCTTGGGGCGCTCTCTGCCTTAAGCACTCAGGCTTAAGCGAAAGGTGTACAGGCACAGGTAAATGCCCTGTGTGGAACCCCCTCCGGGACCACCCGCCTGATGGGGGGAGATAACGCCTCACAGTAGAGAGAGAGAGAGTCCTCTGTCCGCCCAGGGCTGGGGCATCTTCCCCAGAGGTGCTTCTGAGTGCCCGGACCATAGAGGGTGGAAGGAAACAGAAGTGCCGCCACATCTGGTCCTGGGGAGGCTGGGCTCGCTGCCCTGCACAGCTGGCCCACATCTGGCTTCCAGACATCCACCTCTTGCTCAGTGATTCACTCCCATCCCACATGTCTGCAGAAATGGGAGGACGTAGGCTTGGAGCTACACAGGCTCCTCCACACACGTGTGCGGCCCCAGCGCGCACAGAGAGGGCAGCGGGGTGGGGGGGGTGCCCCTTCTTCTCCTACCTCTGGCTCTCTTGTCCCCTCTCACACAGCCACTGCTGTTGGGGCGAGGGGGGTCCAGTCCACCCTGGAGTCACCATGACTCACTCTCCCTGCCTGGAACCCTCACACTCAGCTTCACAGGTTTCATGCAGGGACCATCAGCGGGCTTGGAGTCAGCAGGCAGGCAGCGCAGAGCCGGCCCGGAGTTCCCGATCCCCACCCCACCCCACCCCACCCACACACACACACCCTGCCTTGCCCTGACCAATACTGCTTAGGAACGAAAAGCTCCAGGAGAGCAGAGGATGCGGCTGGGGAGGAAAAGTAACACGCCAGGGAGGAAGTAGGGAGCATAAGGCATTTCCCCATCAAGTGGGACATGGATGGCAGGGCTGTGTCTTCCCTCAAACTGGGGCTCCCCGAGGGCAGGGCTGTGTCTTCCCTCAGAATGGGGTCCCTGAGGCAGGGCTGTGTATTTCCCATCAAACTGGATCTCCTTCAGCTCTGTAACAGGTGACTCATGCACCACCTCCATCACTGGGGTTTTCAGACTGCTTGGAGGGCTGGAGGTGGGAGGGAGCATCTTCCCAACAGCCACATCCTGCGGGAGACCCATTATGCTCACTGGCAGGGGCCCCCTCAGAGAGCAGCCTGCTCGAAGTTCACCCACTCGCCTCTCTGGGTGGTCCCTCCCACTCTCTAGCCCCAGTCTCTCATGCTAAGTCACCCGCTGGGCAGGGTCGACCCACAGGACATGTGCAGGACGTGGTGGGGGTCCAGCTGAGGGAGCTGGCATTCTCTGGCATCACATCCAGCAGCCCTCAGCTGGAGGAGTCTGCAGGTCCAGTTCCCCCTAGGTCTGCAGCGGAGCATGGGGAGGAGCAGACAAGCCCGTGGGCATGTGTGGCCTGGGGAGGCTGGACTAGGCAGGCTTTTACCTGCGTGAGTCCAAATCAGCACAGGAAGTGGCTCTCAACTCCTATCAGCTCGCCTTTATCCTGCACGCTACCCGGACAGATTAGAGGAGAGGCCTCCTACCCCAACGGGTCACTGCGAGGGGGCAGCCCTACCCTGGAGTGGATACTTTTGGTAGTAAAGGAAGCAGGAAATGGGCTGGACGGGCCTGGGAATCCCACCCCACACTCTTAACCACTGTTCTATACCAGGAATAGGGCTCTCCTCAGCCTTCTACCTCCACTCCTCTCCGTCACCTCTTTACCTCCTACACCTCTTTCAGGGAAATGAACCACAAAGCCATGTAGCGCTAGGGCTGGTGAGGCCACACCAGAGGCAAAGACTTCTGGGTGGTGTTGGAGGGTCTGTACTCCCCACCGAGCACTGAGAATTGAGCATCACCATCTCTGGAAGCACCCTGAGCTAGCAACCCACTGTACAGAAGGGGAGACTGAGGCCTGTGACTTTACAGAGACAGAGTAGATCCAGCCCTGAAGTGAGTTGGCCAGACCTACGTCTGCCTGTGTCAGGGCGGCCCCTTCCCCGGTGGGACTGTGAGGTCCCTGAGATCAGGGACTGTCTCCAGCTTCCTGAAAAGGGCTTGCTAAATGAGGGCAGACTGAGTACAGAGCTGGGTTGGCCCTGGGGCGGAGTGGGGGGGGATTCATGCAGGAAGCCTCACATCAGGGTCCTCTCGTCGTGTCTCCTGTCCTAGAGAACACACAGGAAGCTCAGAAGGTTCTCCAGATCCTCTCCCCCTCCCCTTTGCTTTGCACTGCCCCCTCAGCCTGACCAGGTTGGCTGCAGGGCCTCACCATCTCTGGTCCCCTCCTGGGCCACAAGTCCCCCTGCTTGGTTCCTGGCAGAGGGGGGTCTAGCGTGAACAGGCAGGCCTGCATCCAGACCAGTTTGGGCTACCTGCAGAAGTCCCCAGAGCCTGGTGCAGGAGCCCTCTTCCCCAAGCTGAGAGAAGGGCAGGCAGTAGCCCACGTGCTCCAGCCAGCTGGCCATGCCTGGTCCAACTTGGCCAGTGCCCCCACACCCCCACACCCCCACCCCCGCCATCCCTCCTTCAAGTACAGTCCTTGCTCCAGCCAGATGCCTGAGCACAGACTTGTCCCAGAGAAATCCATGCCCTACCCTACCAGTTTCTGCTCATCCTGCCCTCTCTCCCTCCTCTCCCCACACAAGCCATCTTCCTGGGGCCACCGGGCTCACCACACTCTCTGCAGAGCTCTTACCCACATGGAGAGCCAGCCATTCCCCAGCCCAGGGAAGGGTCTCAGCAGAGGCAGCCGGGAAGGGGCCACGACTCAGCTTCCCCATAGCCTCGCATGTCTCTGTATTCCACCCAAACCACTCTCCTCTCTGTCCCTATTACCAGCCTATGCCATCTTTCAAGGGAGCAAGTTCGTTAGGTCTGTTTCCCATTGTGTGGGCGAGGATGTGGTCTCTCTCTTATCGGATGCCAAGACTTGCTGCAACCCGACCCTGCAGCAGAAAGAGTTGTCATCAAGCCCAGCCCTCAAGTTCATACTCTGTAATCTAGAGAGAGACTCTCCCAGAACCTGCCGTTTTCCATCCCTAGCCCTACTTTACACAACTTCTTGGTCAGGTAGCTCTTTTTTAAAAAGAAAAAAACAACATTTTTTAAATTGTGACAAAATAAATAGAACAGAAAGTTTACTATCTTAATCATTTTGAAGCGCACTGTTCAGTGGCATGAAGTAATTCACATTGTTTGGCAACCACCTCCATCCGTCTCCGGAAGTCTTTTCATCTTCCCCCAACCTCTGTATCCAACAAACAATAACTCCTCATTCTTCCCTCCCCCCAGCCCCTGGCAATCACCATTCCACTTTCTGTTTCTATGAATGTGGTACCTCCTTAAAGTGGAGTCATACAGGATTTATCCTTTTGTGACAGGCTGATTTCACTCAGCATAATGTCCTCAAGGTTTGTCTGCATTGTAGTGTGTGTCAGAATTTTCTTCCTTTTTAAGACTGAATAATATTCCATGGTATGTATATATCGCATTTTGTTTCTCCATTTGGGTAGCTTGTTGATTTCTTTTAGAAAATCAAAGTAATATATTCTCAGGGTAAAAAAATCTGAGGCTTTCACAAACAGATAAAGTGCAAAGTGAAAGTTCACCTCAGCCCCATCTTGTTCTGCTCAGACTGAATCCCTGAAATTTCTGAAGAAGAGGGCAGATGGACTTATATCCATTTTTTACACAAATAGTGACATACTCCTCACCAGTATTTCTCAAACCTGAAGTCAGAATCCTCTAGAGAGCATGTTAAAATAGACTGCTCGGCCCCAGCCCCAAGTTCCTGACCCACTTGTTCTGAGCTCCATCCCACCCTCCCCATCCCACCACCCCTGAGGTTCTGGGTCTCTAACAGGCTTCTCAAGATTCAGTGCTGCCCGAAGGTATACCCTTTGTGGACTAGTACGATCAGAGCAGTCCTGCCACTTGCTTTCCCACTTAATGAATATCAACCTTAATGAATATCAACCACTTAATGAATATCAACCCATTTAATGAATATCAACCTATGGACCTCATTCTTTTTCATCACTGCATGCAACTCTAGTGTTTGGATGCCTCAGAACACAGCTGCCTTACTGATGGACTTGACGTTGCTTCCAGTTTTTTAGATTAGGAAATAAAACTGCAATGAATGCAGTCATGCATAGACTTTAGACACTTGCGACATTTGGGACAGTGTATCTGATAAATTCCTAGATATGGAGCCCCTGAGCAAACAGTTTGAGAATTAATTCTTTCCGGGTAATTGCCAACCCCCTTCTTGGGTGCAGTTGCCTTCCCACCAATTCCGAGGATGCCTGTGTCCACAAAGAGAGGGGTCCCTGTTTCAGTTGTTGTCCATCCTAAGGGGGAAAGAGAATCTTATCATTTCTTACTTTTGATTTCTTGTATTTTGACTGAGGGTAGGAATTTTCACCTATTTATTAGCCATTAGTAGTCCCTTCCTTGTTCATGTGTTTTGCCCATTTTTCTATTTGCTTCTCTTTTCTTTATTGACTTGTATAAACTCACCTGTCATGTATAGTGAAAATATTTTTTCTGGTTTGTTATTTGCCTTTAGACTTTAAGCTATTACATGTTTATGTAGCCAATTTTTTTAAATCTTTCCCTTTTTGACTCCTATATTTTGTGTCCTACTTTCCCAATTCAAGAATATACATTTTAAAATTTTTGTTAATGATTTCTTCCAGTAATTTTATGGTTTTCTTTTCACATTTAAAATATTTGATCCATCTGGGACTTACTTCAGAATAAGGAATGAAGTGGAGAAGTGGCTTTTTTTTTTTTTTTCTTGAACGGCTAGCCAGTTGTCCAATTTGATTACATCTTCTCCTCTGATCGAAAATGTCACTTTACCATATATATCAATTTCCATTTGTTCATGGGTGTGTGTCTGGGCTCTGTTCTGTTCCTTTGATCTGACCGTCTGTGTACCAGTACTCAGCTGTTTTATTACTGAAGATTTATACATTTTAGTAGCTCTAGTTGCCCCTTATAATGCCTCTTCTCCAGAATTTTCCAAACTCTTTTTGCATGTTTATTTTTCCAGATGAATTTTAATATAATTTGTCAAGTTCAGAAGATTTGTTGTTTTTCCCATCTTCTAACAGATGTGATTTTCTGGTTTCTCAGCCCACAGCAGAATAGAGACAAGTTGAGAAGAGGTGAGGTGGTGGTCTGCCTGAGGCAGTGATGGTGGTGACAGCTAATGGAGAGTTGCTGAAGTGATAAAGAACTATGAAAAGTAGTCACAAGAACTATGAAAAAATAGACATCAGGGAATGGGCCGTTAGTGTGCGGTCAAAAAAGACCTTGGATTTTCACTGTATTACAACCAGGATCGTGAGGGACACTTGTAACCACAACTCTGAGTCATAAGGACTCACATGTTCTATAACGTCTGAATAAGAAGGCAGGAAAGTGTGTAATACCCACTAGTGACTTCCATCCAAAATATCTCTTTTTAAGGTCTCGGATATTAATGTCTGGAAAACTAATGTGAAATGGTTCATTCTTGGATGATGACAAAAGTATGACATGTTACTGGTTTCTCTATAGTTTTTGCAAAACCCACCTCCAAATTCCAAGGAGTTCTGGGATTTGAATTCACTCTATCTGTGGAAATTCATCAGAGGGAAATGGTCCCAGCCTTTCAGCCAGTCCACACACAATTTAAAAAAAAAAAAAAAGATTTAGCTCTTACTGAGCATCTGCCTCCAATACGTGAAGCATGTTATATGCAGACTACATTTCAATCCTCAACAGCCCCACTAGGTGAAGGCTGTGCTCCCATTAGACAGGAGATTGAGGCTTGGAGAGGTCAAGTCTGGGCACATGCAACGAAGAACCCTCAGCCACCTTCACCCCACACGCCACTAACCAGTCCCCTTCAACTCACTCCCCGCACCCCAACCAACAGGAGGTCCAACAGGCGACCAATCCAATTCAAACACCCCTTTGCAAGGCCCTGCACCTGCCTTGCCCAAGGCTCACACAGCTGGAAGAGCCTCGTCCCATGCCTCTGAGTGGTAGGGAGGGTGGAGTGAGGTGCCAATCTGGGCCCTCTAGGGAAGGAAGGAGCAGCCTCCAGGCCACCCATTTACCAGCCCCCAGGATCAGGGGCTCAGAAAGTGGGGAGGGTGCCCCGGGGACTCAGAAGACACCTCCAAGATGAGTACTGTCTACCCCAGGCTGGCATGGCCTCTCCTGTCCCAGGAGACAGACTCTGTGTTCACCATACCACACCTTCGCCACTGGGGTGGGCAGAGCCCAGTCCTGTCCCGGATGTCCCAGGGAGTGGGAGTGGTGCAGGTGACATGCAGAGGGAGGAGGTGGCAGGGAAAGGCACTCCCTTGGGAGCTCCCCAACCCAGCAGAGATAAAGGTCAAAGAACTCATTTGTTTTTCCTTGACAGCCACTTGTCTAGGGCTCCTAGGGGCTTACCCTGGATCCAGGTACAGAGAGGTCTCAGGGTGAGGGCCTCCAGGCTGAGAGCTCCTGAGGCAAAGGTGGGACTATAGGGTTGTGAATCTAAGTCCCCAAAGGACCAGAGTTTTCAGCCCTCTCTGACCCCCAGCCCAGGACCCAGCCGACTGTAGAGCAGTGACCCAGAGGATGAGAAGGGCGAGCGAATCAATTCATTTCAGCACCCTGTCACCATGAAGCGCCTACTGCGGGTGAAGGACCGCGCTATTCGGGTGGATGATGAAAAGGGGCCTGGGTAGAGGTGGGGTTCGCTGGAAGGTGGGCAGAGTGCATGGGAGGCCCCAGAGCAGCGGGGACCCCACCGCCGAGCATCCCCAACCTCAGCGCACATAAGAGCCGCGCGCTCCGGGGCTCCGCGCGCGCGCTCGGGGCCGGCGCCGCACGCGCACGCGCACCAGCAGCCGCTCCCCCGCCCGCGCGGCTCTGGCTCCCGCGCGCGCGCACTTGAGGCTTCCCTTGTGCGTCTCCTCCATTCGCTACGTGCAGAATGGTCCGTCGGCAGCAGCTGCAGCGCCGGGTGGGAGGGGGAGGAGGAGGGGAGGGGGAGGCGGTGCCCAGGTCTGGAGGAGGGGCCGCGGCGGGCCGGGCGGGGGAAAGCTGGGGGAGAGGGGCTTCAGGGGAGCCTGGGTGGGCGCAACGCTGCCTCCCTTCCCCCTCCCCCCTCGCCGTCGCTCCCTACTTCAAGGCCATTCCGGCCAGACCCCCGTTCCCTGCCCGGACGTCCTGGAACCTAGCCGACCAAGGGAGCTTTTCTCCGTGTTGTCCCCTACCCAAAACCCAGAACCCAAACCCAAGAAAGAACCACTCCTGCTGTCCCCTCTCCCCTCTTCCCGTCCCAATCACATTCCCAGGCTTTTGTGTGAGATAACCCAACAGGAAGCCCTTTCCCACTCCGCCTTTCATGGATGGGGTCCCTAAGAAGTACTGTAGCCTCACTCTTCTCTCTCTTACCACCCACCTGGAGGAAGGGGTATGGACAGGATGGACACTAGAGCCTAGTTCCCAGAATTTCCACAAGGGAAAGCCCAGCACCTCCCACGCGAACTCGGAAAGGATGGCGGAAAGGGCTAGTGGCCCAGAAGAGCAGGCTGCTGCCCAGGACCCTAAGTCCATGTCCAAAGGAACGAGTGTCAGGAGGGTCCCCCGCTAGATTGGCATGGATTCACCACAGTACGGAGCTGTGTCCTATACACCTGTGTGTAAAGAGCTCCCCAGCAATGTAATGGTGAGAAGCCACCAAGGGATGGACGGTATATCCCTTGAGGATCCCAAGCAGACCAGCTCCCCTTGCTGCCAGGAATCCAGATGTGGCCCAGATGTCCACAGCAGTCCCTCCCACAGGGTGGGACACCAGCTATTCTATGCAGCCCCTCCCAACTCTTCTCTCAGGGTCAGGGGAGGAAAGCTGGCGACCTCCAGTGCCCCTTCCCCATTCGGGCTACTGGGAGGAGGCAGCTCTCTCATCCTCTCCATCCTTCGCGGGCCACCTGGGTTCACCTTGAAGGCAGCCGCCTGGGTTTAAGCTGTAGTCTAACCTCTAGCCCTCTGCTGACAGGTTAAGTCTCGATCGCCAGGAAGGAAGGCGTCCTGGGTCAGTTTCAATTCACACAAACGAACCCATGAGCCTGGGCTTTGCACAGTGCCTGGATCCAGGGAAGCGGATTCGCTTCCTCCCTGATACCTCCGTCTTTTTGGAGGCGCCCTCTGCTGGCCACTGGGAAATGCAGGAAAAGAACAGAGTCTTGCAGATGCACTCATGGAGGGTCTGGAGAAGCGGACAGAAGTCAAAGAAGCAAATGAAGACCAGGAACCCCCTAACAGTGGCGCTGGGATGGCCACAAATAAGGGAGGTATGCTGAAGGCTTCCTGAAGGTGGGGAATTTTGAGCCAGCTTTCCCTGGGCAGAGAAGGGCAACTATGCTGGCAGATGGGGGCTCAGGACACCCCAGGGGCAGCCCTGCCTGTGTGCAGAGTCCTGCCCCTGCCCTGGATGGCTCACACCCCCACTGACTCTGATGACTGCTGTGCCCCGCCAGGGGCCCCTCCCTGTCAGCCTCTAGTGGGGTGGTGGGCTGGGAGAAACAGCCAGGGCTGGAAGCCCTAAACCTTCTAGTCATGGCCTGGCTCCTCGGGGCTGGGAGAGAAGGTGACCCCAGAGAGAAGTCTACAATTGACAAATCCACCCCACATACACAGGTCCTTGGCATGGCGGGGCTCAAGGTAGGGTACGGGCCTGAGTCACAGCCCGGTGTGGTACTGCCCAGTCTCAGGAAAGGCCAGCTTGCCAAGAGGTGAGACCCGGCTCAACAGCCCATCACCCTGCCTCTGGCCACTGGGCATCCTCCCCATCACGTCTCACACGTGGGGCCAGGGTGGGGCCAGGGAGGTGTCAGGGCGGTGCAGGCCCTGCTAGCGCTGGGGCCTGTGCCTCAGGGCCATGGAGGGCAGGAGGAAAAGAAAGAAGGGGTTCTCACTGCAGCGGGAGGAGGTGGGTTAGAGAGACAAGGGACTGGATGGACCCCCAGGCGTCCAGAGCCTCTCCTGGCGTGTGGAGTGAGGGAGCAGCAGGTACCACCAAGGACTGGCAGCTTCAAGAACCTGCGCCACAAGTCCTCTGAGGAGGGTCGCCCTCAGGGCCTCAGCATCTGCACAGGGCTTCGCGCAGGTCTTACCTCCAAAGGCACCCCAGGCTCCCAGCCTTCCGAGGCCCCACAGGGGGCCCAATCCCCAGACCCCAAGGAAGGTAGGGGCCCTGGCTGCCCAGACCACTCCCCAGAAGTAAACGGCACTGTGGGCTTCCCCTCCCCCACCCCGCCCAGCTCTACTCACTGATTCATTGATTCCACCTTATTGGCCAGGCTCCCTTCCAGACCAGCCGGGGTGAAGAGGACTCCCAGGGTGGGGATTGAGGCCCAGGAGGGAACAGAAAGCATGGCGATTTAATTAGAGGTAATTGGTTAATTTACTCTGAAAGCAATGGGGGAGGGGGAGGGGAGGGGATAGAGTCTGTGGTCTAATAGGGCTCAGACTCTCAAACTGGTCTCTTTCCGGACCAGAGCTGACCTAAGCAAACTCACCCGCCCAGGACACCCACTCTTTGGCCAGGTCAGAGCAAGGCCCAGAGCAGACTGCGGTGGTCCTGCAGGAAAAAAAACAGGTGCCCTGGGGTGGTGGAAACAGGCCTGTTGAGGTTAGGGAGGTGGGAACTGGCATGAGGAGGACTGGGGAGGCGCAGGGAGTTCTAGGATGGGAACTGGTCCCTCTCCCCTCCTCTCACTATACATTATACATCCAGCCTTCCCAAGGTCATTGCCCCAACCCCACCACCACCCCCGCCAAGTTAGGGGCCCACCCCCTCCTGTGGTCAGTGACCTCCCAGGGCTGCCCATCCTAAGGGAACAGGGCCTGAAAGCTATCTTCACTCCCTCCTGCTTCAGGAAACCATTCCAATAACCAAGGAAAGGGACGCCAGCGGGGAGACCCCTGCCGGGCCCCAGGAGGCGTGTCTCGGCCCGCCGCGTCGCCGCCGGCGGCGCGGTGGGGACTCTGGCCGGCAGCCTCCCGCTCCCGGTCCGAAGCAGCTGACCCGCTGGCGGCGGGCCAGGTCGCGGCGGGGCCGGGAGGCAGCAACGTGCGGCGCGGCATGTCGCGGGCGCAGCGGCAGGGAAACGTGGGGGCGGGGCGGCGCGCCGCCCCCGCCCCCGCCCCACGCTGGCCCATTCATAAAACCTGCAGGAGCTGCCCGGGCCTGGCAGCCTCTGTTCCTAATTGCAAATTCATTAAGGAGTTTGCATCTTATTTGCATGGAAATCATTTCCTGGCCCTAAACAGAGAACGCCCCCCTTCCTTTGGCCCCCTCTGCCCTGCTCTACCCATCCGCAGTCTGGGAGAGGAGAGGGGGCGTAGCTCTGCCCCAAGCCCCCTCCCTTGCCGCATCCCCCATCCCCCTGGTGAGGAGTGGGGGAGGGCAGTTAGCAGAGCACCAACCTAGCTGGAGGCGGGCCTGTACCCTAGGTGAGCCGGCCCTGCCCCAGTGGGTCCAAGTGAGGGGAGGTGCCCGCCAAGTCATTTGCCCCCCGGCCTGGCCAGGCCCAGGGAAGGGAGGAGGCGGGTGGCGGGCAGCCGCAGCAGCTGGTTGTACCTGGCAGGAGTAGGGCTGGTAGGTGAGGCTGTTCGTGCCCAGCCTCACGTACTTGCCCAGCCACAGGCCGTGCCCCCACTCCCACCCCCACACCCCTCACCCCACAGAACAAGCACCCAGTGACTGCGGAAACAGACACCCAGTCACAGCACACAAAGGCACCCACACTGGGCCAGCCACCATGGCTGCCGCCCTGGCAGCCACCCTGGGGGGCAGCCAGATGTCTTCACAAGCCATTTGGTCCTTTCCAGCACCCAGCCAGGGTTGGGGGAAAGGGGGCTTCTCTCAAGACTTCTCTGAGTAAGGGGGGGCTCACTTCTGTACCCCAGATGCAGCCTCTTGCCCCTCCTCTCCTGCAACTCCTATTCATGGAGGACCCCAAGTGCTGGTCCTGCAGGAGGACCTGCCCAGGCAAGGATGATACAGGGGCCTCCAACCCAGGAAGGGCAGTGGAGGATGAAACCCCTGAGGAAGGGGCACCTAAGTCGTCCCCCGCCAAACTCTGTCCTTCCTGTCCCAAGTGTGTGTGTTGGAAGGACTGCTCCCAACTCGGGGCGGGAGTGGGGGGGGGCGATGTTTTAAATTGTTGGAAACAGAACAGAACTACCTGAAGGACATAAAATCAGATAACTACCTAGGACACAATATCTGGTTCTATATGTCCTGGGGCAGTGTAAAAAGTAATCACAAAACTTTCAGCATCAGGGTCTAAAATAAAAACCTGCTTCTTGTCCAGGTCACCGGAGTCCCTCCCTGACATGGCCCTGCTTATGCTTCCTGTCTGCCCACGCTCCCACCCTGCTGTGCCTGAAGTTTCTCCCTTCCATTGCTAGGGCATGAAGGGCTGGGCAAGGATGTTCCAGAACACTGACCATACTTCCATGCTGAGCTGGGTTGGACTGATTCTACCCTCCCATTTCCTGGATCAGTTGGGTCTAAAGTGCTGTTGGCGGGGGGGGGGGGGGGGGGGGGTTAACAGAGGTGCAGGAGGAAAATATTAGGACATCTATTTTTTTTAATCTCATCTTTTTTCATTCAGTGTGAGTGTGTTTTACAAGGTAAACAGTATGAAAACATGCTTATATTACAGGTGCACACTCAGCAATTGTTTTATTGCTAGGGGGCATGATCAAAAAACTTTGGATCTAGGCATGAGGTGGGGGTTTGCAGGTGAGGGATGGCCTGTCTTGTCCGTCTTAGTACCTGACCTGAGGAGTGGTCAGCTCAGAGCCCAGCAGGGGGCAGGGACAGGGTATGGGATGAACAAAGTCTGCCTGTAGAATTGACAGGTGAGGAAACTGAAATAACACTGGGGTGGGAAGTTTGCTCCAAGGAGCACATGTGCAGGTAGTGAGAGCCTCTCGTTGCTGTTGTGTCTGCAGCCTGCCCATGCCCACACCCATCATGCACCCAAACCCCACTTCCACCCACCCCAGTGAGCATAGCTACCTCCCCAGCACACTGGCAGCAGGCCTGTCTGAGCTCCTTGCTAGCTCCTGCTTACCAGAGCCAGGAAGGGTTGCCACCCGCCACATCCTCTCCCAACCTGGTGGGAAGCCCATTACAGGTTTCCTGTCCTCTGAGTAACCTGGTATAGGAGAAAGAATTTAGGCTGTAGACAGGCCTCAATCTTGTCCAGCTAGGTGACCTCAGCCCAACACATAATCAGTATGAGCCTCAGTTTCCTCATCTGTAACATGGGACTAATGAGCTTACTATACCAGGTTGTTGTGAATACTGAGTGGCCTCCTATGTGCACTGGGTCTGGCACAGAGTAGGTGTTCAGTCAGATTCTTACCCCCTCTTGCTTCCCCCCCAACACCCGTCCCCCAACCCCCCCACTCCGGTGTGCAGCAGGTGCCCCATAAAGAACCTGTTGACCTGTGATTTGCCATCAACATGGGAAGGAGAATTCTGAATGCGGACAATTGAACCTTTGCAGATCACCTTCCTGAGGAAATTAACAGCCACCCCAGCAGCCTCGGGCCCTCTCCAAGTTCACCCACTCCCGGGAAGGGCATCTTCCTCTTCTCCACCCAACCCCTTTCCCTCCTTCTGCACTGCCTTCACTTCAAGCATGAGCTGAGGGTGACACCTGGTGGCCATTTCTATATCTGCAGGACCCAGACCAGTGACACCTCCTAACAGGAGGTCCTAGGGTGAGGGAGCCATTCTTTCCAGCACTTTCCCTGCACCTCCCAACTCCCTCTCAGGGCCCAGGGAACCTCCAGGATGGCCACTGCTCCACTCCACCTGAGAGTAGCTGGAGTTCTGAGGGTTGCACCTGCCTGATGGATGAGATGATGGAGGCCTCTGCCCAGACACTGGCCCCAGGCAGAAGGCAGAAGGACAATGGCTACCCTTCCCCCCTCCCAGTGCTGCTGGGACCTTATAAGCATCATCTCCTTCTGTTCTTATCACCAGGCACAGCAAGGTTAAGCAACTTGTTCAGGGTCACACAGCTCCTAAGTGCCCAAATGATTAAATGAATGGGACACCCGGCAAGCCTCCAGTGGATGGAGGAGGCTGAGAGGAAGTGGCCTGCCATGGGGTTAGAAGCCCCAAGTTTCAACCCAGTCTTGCCCACCTAGTGAAGTTACCTCCCTCAAGGGCCTTCTGCTGGCAGATCAGTCTCCTTGACAGCACCGTGGGGCATCAGATAGAGCAGTGATTCTCAAACTGGCTGGACATGAGAATCAACTGGGGAGAATTTTTTAAATGCAGATGCTTGCCCCAGCCCTGGCTGATGAAATCGAAGTCAGTAGGTGTGGGACCGAAGTATGGTAGTTTTAAAAATCTAGGTGATTCTACATGAAGCCTGGGTTGAGAACGGGGCCCCTGGGAGTGTCTCATCTCTAGACTTCACTGCCCTCTGAAGGTCAGCTCCCCAGGGCTCCCCGCTGCCCTGAGGGCTCTCCAGAGAAACCAGCCCTCCCTCCCCAGCATTCCCTGGACATCTTAACTTGTCTGTGCAGACCCCCAGCACAAGCTGTCTCCCCACCCCCCAGACCCCAGGGAGAATTCGGGCCCTTCCCAGAGGGGGCCCAGCAGGCATGAGCCTCCTGAATCTCTGACCCCAGGCCTGGCCTCTGGGGTGGGGGCAGGGAAGGCCATGGGGAGCTTAACCCCAACAGGATGAAGGCGCCATAATTAGGATCATGCGGTTGGCTCAGCCTGCGGAAATCCCCAGCTTAGTAGGGATGGAGGGGCTTCAGCCTGGGAGGGGGTACAGGGCAGAAGTGAGGGGGCGGGGGAGCACCGGTACACAGAGATCCCAGGGCCCCTAGCCCCTAGCCACCTCCTGAGAGGGCCCACTAGAAGCTCAACATAGTTCACCCCACACTGGGGCTGCTGACCCCCCGTGGCGGGGAGGGAAGGACTGACCAGCCCCCCAACCCCAGAGGCCCTGCTGCTCCTCCAGGCTGGTTTGCGCCAGGATCGTCCCCCTTCCCCGGCCTTTGGCAGAAGGAGGGCACCGATGGGAAAGGGCTACGTGAGCGTTCCCAGGGCAACGTAGACTTCTCTCCAGCCTGTAATCCTCAGGCCTTGAGTGAGGGATCACTTTCCTCTGTGGAATTTAACACCGAGGGGACAAAATGGGGCAGAGGGACCTGGGGGAGGCGGGACGGGGCCAGGCCCCCCAAAAAACCTCCAGGAAGTGGCAGCTGAAAAGAGAGGAGGGATCACCCCCACCCCTAGCTCACCCCAGGGTGCAAGGTCTTGGGCTGGGCTCTAGCTCCTAGCAGACCCCCACCCAGAGCTCTCATACTGGGGGGCCTGGGTAGTCACCTTTGCTAACCACACATTTGCAGGGGAGGAAACAGGTTCTGAGAGATTAGAACCAGCTAAGGTCATGCAGTGCCGGAAGCACACGTAGAAGCCCCAGCTTCCCAAGAGACTGCCCAGATGGGCCAGCAAGGACTGACACCTGCAGGCTGAGGAGTTCCCATGCTCACCTGGGCCGGAGTCCCTCTGCCTCCACAGCTGGGCACCCCTCCCTCCTGCCCTCCAGGGTCATGGTCTGGGCATGGCAAGCAGAGGGCAGGCGCATGCTAGTTACCACAAGCCTGTGATGGCTGGGACCGAGGGCCAGCCCACTGGCTCTCTCATTGATATTCAACACTGATTCCTCCAAAAAGCCTTCCAGGCTGATCCACAAAGGGCCAGAATCCCCCTCCCCACACCCAGCCACGACCTCCCGAAGGATGTCCTCCCCTCCCCAGCCTCACCCCTGGCCCATCACGTAGGTCCTGCCTGGGCCTCAGTTCTGCTCACTGTGGGCTTTCCTTGACCCAGGAAACCCTGAGGGCAGGACCGTGTAGGCACAGAAAGTACTGTGCCCAGCACAGAACCAGCTGCAGGGAGGCTTTGGAGTGAGAGGCTCTTGGAAAAAGAGCAGAAGTCGGCTCAGGTCACAGAACCTGGAAAGAACGTGCAGTGGGAAGTGACCTCAAAAATCATCTGGTCCAGCCCCTCATGACCTCCCAGCTGCCTCAGCAGCTGCAGAGACAGATGTCTCTTCATTCATTCACTCGGTCAGTCACACAATGAACCTCACCCAGCCAGCTCTACATCTCAGGGGCCGAGGCAACCCAATCCCTTTTCAAAGGCACGAGCTAAATCCTTAGCAAGTAGAGCCAGGGGTCCGGCAACCACTCTTCCTGGGCCTGGCACAGCGCTAAGGAGAAACAGAAGATGCTGCGCAGCAAGGCCACGCACACGTCTATGTCGCATGGCAGCGCTTACACACAGCACAGCCCCGGTTTCATTTCAGACTCAGCAACCATCCCAGGTGCTGGTGGCCTCCTTGACAAGCAGAAGCTGAGTCTGAGCAGGGGATGACTTTGCAGCCGGAAGAGAAGTACAGCCAGGACTCAGCCTAGGCAGCTGCACTCCCAACCCAGTTCTCACTTTACACACACACACACACACACACACACACACACACACACACACACACACACACACACACACACACACACACACACGGCCCTCCACCAGCTGGGGTTTCATGTGAAAGACA
This sequence comes from Lagenorhynchus albirostris, assembly GCF_949774975.1. Classification (NCBI taxonomy): domain Eukaryota; kingdom Metazoa; phylum Chordata; class Mammalia; order Artiodactyla; family Delphinidae; genus Lagenorhynchus; species Lagenorhynchus albirostris. Next base: position 72,736,407 of record NC_083104.1, read on the forward strand.
GTCTTTGCCTGGGGGGAAAGAAAATGTGATTTAAGCTCCTAACTACAAAATAATAACAACGAAGACGGGCCAGAGGCCTGCTGGGTCCCAGACACTGTGCTGTTTGTTCAATGCAGGGGAAGCAAGTAGTGAACCGAGAACTCCCACCACCCGTCCTCTGGGGCCAGGCTGGCGCTGCCCTGGTCGGGCACAGCCGGCACGTGCACACACGCACACATGCATACCCCCAGGTGGCGTGAGTCCCTGCACGTCCCAGGAGACGGGGTGTCCCAGCCCCTTCACTCCCCTCTGATAAGCCAGTGCCTTCCAGCAAGATAGGCACGTACCCCTCAGGCCACATCAGGCACATGCCAGCCGAGCTGCCAGCCCCTCTGGGCCCTAGAGGGTGACCTCCTCCGTGGCTGACTCAGCTCAGCCTCAGGAAGGGGGGCGACACCCCTGGATGCGAGGCCCAGAGCACCCCCAAGCCCCACCTCAGTGTGTGCTGCAGGGCTGGGGTTTAATGAGGAGCCTCAGGCATGCTTTGTAGGCACCCAGCTCCTGGGCACACCCCAGGGAGGTGCAGAGAAGTGAGAAGAAGCTGGGATGGGGAGGGGGCAGATGGGGCTCCACCAGGAAGGGGGACGGCAGAGGGGAAATTAGGAGTGAGCCTGGGAGAGGCGGAGGTGTCTGTGTGAGGCCGAGGTTTGGAATCAAGGAGACAGATGGAGAGGGCTTGGCCGAGGAACGCTAACAGGGTAGGTGGAATTTAGGAGGGAGGCCCCATGGGGGTGTGGGAGAAGGCGATTAGGAGCAGGCAGAGCCGGGCTGGGATCCTTGTCCTGCCACTTATAAGCTGGGTGACCTTGAGCAGGTGTCTCAGTCTCTCTGAGCCCCTCTGCATCACCTGCAAAAAGAGGGTGGTCATCGTACCCACCTTGCAGATTTGTGGGAAGTAAATGAGGTCAGGAATGTAAAACACCTGCACAGCGGCTGGCCCATGGAACCTGCTCTGTTCACAGGAGGTTTATGAGGAAAGTACAGAAAGGCTCTGAGAGCAAACCCTGGGGCTATTAGCAAGGTGGTTTACAGGGCAGAGAGGCAGTGGAGAGCGCCTGGGGCCACAGACTCCGGGTGACCTCTGCCCTCAGTTCCCCATCCCTTGATCGGTGTGGCGGGACCAAGAAGAGGGGAAGATGCCACTGCTGCCATGCTGGCAGTGTTCCCAGAGGGTTCTGGGAGAGCCTGTCTCCACCCCACGCTCTCACTGTTCACCGGCGAACGGGGTCCAGAGACAAAGTGGGACTTGTCCAAGGTCACTGGGAGAGCAAGGACGGAAAGCAGGTCTGCTAACCCCCAAGCAAGCCTCCCTTCCCGGTGAGGCATCCTGGCCCCTGTTCAGAAGGAGAAGCCAGGAGCAATGACCACTCAATTCCATGAAAGGGAGAGACCTAGAAGGCATGTTCCCTGGAAAGGAAGATGAAAGGCTGGGCTCCTGTTCCTGCCCGGGCTTGAGCTAAGACCTTGTTGAGGCCTGGAGAACGCTCCTGCTTCCTCCAAAGCCCGGATCAAAGACACCTCCTCTGGGAAGCCCTCCCTGCCCAGCGATGGCAGTGGTCCAAGACTGCGTCCTGCAATGCCCTCTCTCTGCAGCTTCAGCCCAGCCACCACCCTGGGCAGTGGACGTGCTCTTGCCCCGCACTGAGCAGGCGTTTTTGAGGCCAAAGGCAGGGTCTTGGTCAAGCTGGAGGCCCCAGGTCCAACGCAGTGATCAGCCTAGCACTGGGGAGTGTGGAATGAAGGCACCCTGACCAGTTGAGCCCAGAGGCCCTGACCAGGGAACCCAAGGGTTAGGGCCCTGGGGCAGCTGCCATCCTGCCCTGGCCCATCCCTCCCTCCCCTGTGCCTGAGCCCTGTGCTAAGAGCAAGTTCCTGGTGCAGGTTGTACCCTGTTCCGGTTGCCTGGCATTTACCAAAAGGGCAGAGACAGTGAGAAAGGCCTCACCTGTGCCATCCGCTCAGAAAGGAGCCGGGCGCAGGCAGGAGGGAGAGGAGTTAGGTTTCAAAGTTCTGGAGGATGACAGAATGATGGCGGATACTCGCCATGTCAAAACAGACAAGGGATTAATACCTAGATTAGAGGATACGAGGAACGCCTGCAGAGCGACAAGAGGACAGCGGCCCGACCCCAGCATGAACAAGGACCATGAACAAGCCGGGAAAGGGGACATAGGCCCCCGAAGCTAGCAAGCATGAGAAGAGACACTGACAATCACAGGCATCACCTCTGGTGGACGGGCAAAAATGAGGTCGCAGGCTGAAGCCCAGCCGTGCAGGGGTGTGGGGACACAGGGACCCCCTTCTCTGTGCCGTGGATGCGGGTCAGCTGTGCTTAATCAAATGAAACACGAGCGTGCCTGGGACCCAGCAGCTCCACTCACGATTACCTCCCAGGAATCTCAGCCCTGTCCCTGCCCGGCAGGTAAGGGGGGGGTGTCATGGCAACTTGTTCATGGTCAGGACGAGCAGAAAATTGTGGGTCTGCACATCTGGGGTACAATGAAGCGATTGGAAGCAACAAGGCTAGACTCTTAAAACAGTGCTGAGTGAAGGAGGTCTATCACACAATGACACTTACCAGAGTAAAACAAAAAAAGTTTACAAAGCAGCAGCACCCATTTGCAGGAAACATACGAACAGAAAGACGGGGATCAAATACTATGAGAGGAGAGGGCAAGAGTGTGGGAAGGGCAGGAAAAAGAAGAAACACACACACAAAACAAGACGGCCAGCGATGCCCTCCAGCCTGCCGTGAGCAGAGTGAGACGCACTCTGGACCCGAGGTCCGCGAGGGGAACTGTCCCCAAGGCCCGCGAGGGGAACTGTCCCCAAGGCCTGAGGACCCCAGAGGTCGCCCCTGTCCCCGCCCTCCCCAGGCAGCTGAGGGTCTTTGCCAGAGTCGGTCCCCTGCACACTCGAAGCCCCTCCCGGCTTGTGCTGCTTTCGCGCCTGAAAACGGAAGCAGAAGGAACCTCAAACCCAGAGCCATGAGGCTTCCCTGAGCTCGATGCAAGGCGGAAATGAATGAGAATTGGGTTCTTGCCTTCACAAATGTCTCCTTAATTAAGGGGTTTTCTTTCTTTTCTTTGCGGAGGGTCCTTACCTTTAGATACATTCAGAAACATTCGTGAGATACTGTGTCTGAGGTGCGCTTCAAGATGATCTGGGGGTGGGGACAGGGAGAGGGGATGGGGGGGTGGCCTTGAGCCTGAGAATGGGTTCATTATGCTTTTTTAAAAACTATTTATATTGAAGCATAGCTGATCACCAATGTCATTATGCTTTGTTCTCTACGCACGCGTATGTTTGAAAGTTTCGGTAATAGAAACTTAAAAAAGAAAATGTTCCCAGTAAGAAAGTCTCTCAGGTGAGGAGACCAGCGCCTGACCTCAGGGACCTGCAGTCTGATCGGGGAGACACAGCCCTCTGCCCTCTGTGTGGCCAAGGACTCCCTGCACCTCCTCAGCACCCCCCAACCCCAGCCAGGGACAGAGGCACAGTCCAAGGGCTGAGCCCCTGGACCTGGCCCTCGTGGCTGTGGCCCAGGGTCAAGCACTGGAACCCCATCTAAGCAGATCTGGTTCCAGGTCCAGCTCCACCTGCACGCGGCTCTAGACTTCTCACCTTAGCAGCACCTGCCTGGAACGGAGGGAACACCCAGTGAATCCAGCTATTTCCAGCGGGGAGAAGCTTCCACCAGCCCAGCCCCTCCGTGATGGAGTCTGTCCTGTCTTACTGCAGTTACTCACCTCTCGCTACCTCTGCCTCTTTGTCTGGATAATGGGGACCAGAATCACCAGCAGGGGGATGGGGGTGAGGATTAAATGAGGCAGTGTTTCCAAAATGTTCATACTGTCCCCAGGACCAGGGGAGGGAGCTGGCCAGGGTCACACAGCGAGCTAGTGGCTGAGACGGCTTAGTCACAGCTGCAGGACACAGAGCCAGCTGTCAGCCCCCCGCCCCGCCACAAGGCTTGCAGGCTGGCACACAGAATGTCCTCATTCAGAGTCCAGGGCGGTGTCCCTGGGACCATCCCCTCCAGCCCCCAGCCCCCTTCCTAGAGCCTCCCACTCAGGGGAGCCCCAGGAACACTGCAGGGGCAAGAGGCAAGCCAGGGGTGGCAAGTGGGGCAAGAGGGAGGCAGAAGACTTTATCCTGCCCCACAGGAGCACCGAGGATCCAAGGTCATCTGTCTGGGAGAGTGCATCGAGACTCAGGGCCTCTATCAGGGGCTGCTAGAAGACTCCTAAGCCAGGAGTCTTAGCCGGGCCTTGACTCACCTTTCACAACAATAGTAATGAGTAATAACATAGCCAACCTTTGTATAGTTCCTACTACATACAAGGCAGTCTTCTATCCTTCTTCTACCTTGCGTGTATTATCTCATTTAATTCTTACAACAATCCTAAGAGACCAATTTATTATTGTCCCCACTTTATAGATGAGGAAACTGAGGTACTGAGTGGGTTAAGTAACTTTCCCAAAGTCACTCAGCTTGTAAACAGAAGAGCTAGGATTTGATCCCAGGCTGTCTGCCTTGGGTCTATGCACTTAATCACCCCAATACACTCTCAGAGAGCAATTGCCTGGCTTCTCCTGAGTGGGTGCTTCTTGTTTCCCAGGGGTCTGGTAGTTGTTGATACTTGGGGCAGGGCTCAATCACAAAGGGGCACAGGCCATGCCTCTTCCCCCCATGGGTGCCTGGGGCACCTGCTCCACATCAGCCTCCTGGCAGCTCAGATGGTGGGGAGACCAGGTAAGGCAGCAGCTGGTACCCCATTTGCACCCACACGTGTGGGACGGGGTCTTCACCTGGCCCATGGGCAGGACTTCCACACATCTCTCGCTCAGGAAAGCAGAGTAGGAGTAAATGAGCAGAGAATGACAGTATCAGAGCGATGGACTTGAATTCTCTTTCTTTCTTCCTTCTTAATCTGAATCATTCCCACAAGGTTGACCAAGGTCAGTAACAAATTACTTGTGAAACACCCTCACAACCAGTCCTTCGTTGAACGGGAGCATCTGGACATCCCCTTCCGCCTCCCCCCAAAGTTTGTCCCTCTGTACGTATTAGTTAACCTCTCTGGGCCTCAGTTTTCTCATCTGTAAAGTGGGGATGATAATAGCATCCCCTCACAGAATTGCTACAAGGTTTAAATGACATGAAGTATGTAAAACGCTCAGCTCGGTGCCTGGCACATAGCAGGTACACAACACGGGCTGCCAGCCTTGCTACTGCTGTCAACGTCAGCCCCGAGCAAGCTGGGGGCTCCACTGGGGAAGGAACTGCCCTTGCTGATCTTTGTCGATCTCGGCATTTTCCAAAGGGCTTGGCACACAGTAGATGCTTCATGTCTTAAGTTGAATTTTCCAGAAGCAGATCCGGAGAAGGGATTCCAATTTCCTAAGGGAGTGCTCCCAGGGGACGTGAGAGGGACTGGGGAAGCAGGAGGGGAGAGGAAGAGGCCAATAAGCATGCAGAGGACACCTGCAGTCTGTCCCACATGGGGGACTTTGGAGTGAAGGTTGTCCCCATGCCAGGCAAGGGAGCTGGGTCTTCCCTCCCCCACATCCCAGTCATTGGCTAAGGGTCACCTTGGGGGGATGAGCTTCCAGGCACTTCTGCTGCTCCAGAAGCTGAGGGCAGTCTGCAGAGAGCTCACAAAGAAGGGGAAACTCACGGAGGGCAGGGCGTGCTCGGAAATGGAAAAGGGGTCCCAGGGGATCTGCTACACTCCATAACTGTCTTCTGGGTTGAATGGAAATGAGCCCTGACCCAGCCTCGAAGGGTCACGGTTCCCTGTAGAGTCCTGGGTGGTCGAGGCAGAGGGGAGCAGCTCTAACTTATTCCAGAGTCCCAGCTGGCCAGAGCCAGGAGGGCCCCCCGAGCAGCCAGCGACTCCCCTCACAGAGCAAGGGCGGGCCTGGGGCTGCCTGAGGTGGTCTAGGAGCCCCTACTATATGCCTGACATGGATGCTAAGTTCTTTGCCTGGTTCACTCATTTCAACCTCACATCCTCCTTAGGTGTATCCTGATTTGGACATGAGAAAACAGGCATGGAGAGAGTGAGGGGCCCCCAAGGAGTTAACAGCAAAGGTGATTAATGTCATTAGGAAAATGCAAACAAAACCCACAATGAGATACCATTTCACACCCACTAGGACAGCTATAAAAAGGAAAATGACAAGTGTTGGCAAGGAGGTGGAGAAATTGGAACCCTCATACGCTGCTGGTAAGAATGTATAATGGGGCAGCTGCTGTGGAAAACACTTTGGCTGCTCCTCAGGAAGTTAAACATAGAATTACCATATGACCCAACAATTCCACTCCCAGTAGGGACCCAAAAATATTGACAACAGGTGTTCAGACAAAAACTTGGACACGAATATTCATAGCAGCCCTATTCACAATAGCTAAAAGGTAGGAACAACCTAAGTGTCCATCAGCTGATAAACAGATACACAAAATGTGGTCTATCCATGCAGTGGAATATTATTCAGCCATAAAAAGGAATGACGTTCTGATTCCTGCTACAACGTGGATGAACCTTGAAAACATCATGCTGAGTCACCTGCTACGCCAGTCACAAAAGGCCACGTATTGGGGACTTCCCTGGTGGTTCAGTGGTTAAGAATCTGCCGGCCAATGCAGGGGACATGGGTTCAAGCCCTGGTCCCGGAAGATCCTACATGCCACGGAGCAACTAAGCCCGTGCACCACAACTACTGAGCCCGCGCTCTAGAGCCCGTGAGCCGCAACTACTGAGCCCACGTGCTACAACTACTGAAGCCTGTGCGCCTAGAGCCCGTGCTCCGCAACAAGAGAAGCCACAGCAATGAGAAACCCACGCACTGCAATGAAGACCCAATGCAGCCAAAAATAAATAGGTTAAATAAATAATTTTTTTAAAAAGGCCACATACTGTGTGATTCTGTTTATATGAAATGTCCAGAACAGGCAAATTCATAGAGACAGAAAGAAGATCAGTGGTTGACAGAGGCTGGGGGAAAAGCAATAGGGGGTGACCACCCAGTGGGTGCAGAACTACGTAGTGGGGAGGGTTGCACAACCCTGGAACGTACTAAATGCTACTGAATTCAGTACACTTCAGTGAATCAAGCTGTACACTTTTAGGTGGTTAAAATGGTAAATTTTATGTTATATGCATTTTACCACAGTTTTTTTTTAAGTTAAAAAAGAAGTGACTGAAAGACAGAACCTGGACCAGACCAGTTCTTGTCCCTTCCCTTCACAGGCCTCGGAGCGGCCCACACGCTCAGCCGTGGTGTTTCAGTATGGACAGAACAAATAAAAGTCTGCTGGACACCGTGCTGACACAGATATGGGACCCAAGTGTTTTTGTTTTTTTGTTTTTTGTTTGTTTGGCCACGCCGCGCGGCACGCGGGATCTTAGTTCCCCAACCACAGATCAAACCCGTGCCCCCAGCAGTGGAAGCGCGGAGTCCTAACCACTGGACCACCAGGGAATTCCCCTCAAGTGGCTTTTAAACATTTCTGGGCCTTGGCCTGCTAGAAAAATGACAGCTCCAGGCTTGAGTTCAGATAGACGTGGACATAAACGCTGGCTCCAGCACAGGCTGTGTGACCTTGGACACACCCTGTGTCCTTTCTGGGCTTCAGTTTTCTCATCTAGAAAATGGACAGAAGAAGAAGACGCTCTCCATGTTGTTAGGAGAATTCAGTGAGTTGACACACGTGGAAAAGCCCAGGGGATAGTGCCTGACACAAAGTGAGGGCTCAGCAAACCTGCCCCTTTCCTCCGTCTCCTGTCCCTACATGTGCCCATGACATTTATCCCAACCAGATGTCACCTGGACAAACACGGTCCTGGAGGTCGTCCACACACCCAGCACTTGTCCAGCTACCCCGAGGGACCCTGCCCATGAGATATTTGCACTTTCAAAGAGAAAACTCGTTAATCCACAGAAATTCTAAGTGATATAGAGAAGTGGAGACTTTCTGGATTCATCCAACAAATATTTGGGTTGCGGGAAGCACTCCCTTTTCCCTCCAATCACACCACTTAGGTAGCTACCTGCTTTCACACCTCTATCCTACACACACACACACACACACGCTTACACACATACACACACATACCCCCAAATCCCTAAGCCAAGAATTCATTTTTTTTAATTAATTAATTTATTTTTATTTATTTACTTTTGGCTGCGTTGGGTCTTCGCTGCTGTGCACAGGCTTTCTCTAGTTGCGGCGAGTGGGGGCTACTCTTCGTTGCGGTGCGTGGGCTTCTCACTGTGGTGGATTCTCTTGTTGCAGAGCATAGGCTCTAGGCGCACGGGCTTCAGTAGTTGTGGAGCGTGGGCTCAGTAGCTGTGGCTCGCAGGCTCTAAAGTACAGGCTCAGTAGTTGCGGTGCACGGGCTTAGTTGCTCCGCGGCATGTGGGATCTTCCTAGACCAGGGCTCGAACCCGTGTCCTCTGCACTGGCAGGCGGAGTCTTAACCACTGTGCCACCAGGGAAGTCCCCTAAGCCAACAATTCTTAAGAGCTGATCCCTGACCAGGTTCTTACCTGTCCACAGCTCAAAATGTCAGCATAAGAATGCCTATCGATCTTTCTGGGGAAAGACTATTCTTATCTCTCTTTTTTGGTATTAAAATGTTCATTTTTTTTAGGCTGTAATAATAAGAAAATAATTTTTTAAATTATTCTTATGTCTTTACTTTACAAAATAAGATGCCAGCAGCCCTTACATCAGTTCCCAAAATGACTTTTTGAAATTTTATTGTAAATCCTCAAATCCAAGGAGCATGGCTTCCTCTACCCACCCACGCTCCCCCGCAAGTCTCCCTCATCCAGCAGGGGGTGAATTCCACCTCACTAGCTCAGTGGGTGGGTAGAGGGCAGGACCCTGAGGTCTGTCCCTGCCTGAGTGGCTCTCTCCAGCCCCTCCCCCGCATCCCCACAGCAGCACACTGATTTCAGGCTGGGTGCCACAGCCCCGAGGGCCAGCCTCTGGATACCAACAGACTGGTTCCTGCTTCCTGGTGCCAGAGGCCATCCTCCAGCAGTGGAGTGGGTGACACAGAGCCATGGCACTGTACCCTTTACCAGGCCTCTGGTTCAGCTTAAGAAAGGACAAGCCATGTTCAGGGATCAATTTGCCTGTGAGCCAAATGAGGCTTCATTAGACTGCGTGGACTCCACTCAGCCTGGGCAACTCACAACCCAAGCTCCCCGACCCGTGAGAGGCTGGTGGGCATCACTGGGACCTCCTGCCCTCTCCAAGTCCCTCAGATTAGACCAGACCATTCTAGGTCACTGTCCTACCACCCAAGGCCTCTAAAACTCCAATCAGAAATGAGACCCAAACTCCCCATTTAAAATCCTGTGTTTGGGGGGCTTCCCTGGTGGCGCAGTGGTTGAGAGTCTGCCTGCCGATGCAGGGGACACGGGTTCGTGCCCCGGTCCGGGAGGATCCCACATGCTGTGGAGCGGCTGGGCCCGTGAGCCATGGCCACTGAGCCTGCGCGTCCGGAGCCTGTGCTCCGCAACGGGAGAGGCCACAGCAGTGAGAGGCCCACGTACGGCTTAAAAAAAAAAACAACAAATACTGTAAAATCCTGTGTTTGGGGACTTCCCTGGTGGCACAGTGGTTAAAATCCGCCTGTCAATGCAGGGGACACAGGTTTGAGCCCTGGTCCAGGAAGATCCCACATGCCGCGGAGCAACTAAACCCGTGCACCACAACTACTGAGCCTGCGCTCTAGAGCCCGTGAGCCGCAACTACTGAAGCCCATGTGCCAGATCTACTGAAGCCCGCGTGCCTAGAGCCCGTGCTCCGCAACGAGAGAAGCTACCACAAAGAGAAGCCCGAGCACCGCAACCAAGAGTAGCCCCCGCTCGCCGCAATTAGAGAAAGCCACAACAAAGACCCAATGCAGCCAAAAATAAATAAACAAATTTATAAAAATAAAAAATAGGGGGCTTCCCTGGTGGCGCAGTGGTTGAGAGTCTGCCTGCCGATGCAGGGGATACGGGTTCGTGCCCCGGTCCGGGAAGATCCCACATGCCGCGGAGCAGCTGGGCCCATGAGCCATGGCCGCTGAGCCTGCGCGTCCGGAGCCTGTGCTCCGCAAAGGGAGAGGCCACAACAGTGAGAGGCCCACGTACCACAAAAAATAAATAAATAAATAAATAAATAAAATAAAAAATAAAATCCTATGTTTGACTTGGAAGCAAAGTAAATGGCAGAGACCTGGGGCCTGCCCGGGACATTCTCATTCTGGGAGATGCCCGGCTCAACCTGACACACATTAGAAACCATCAGGGGCCATGAGGAGCTGTGAAGGGAAAACAGGGGCCAAGAACAAGGATGGGCAGGCAGCAAACACAGACTAAGTGTCCGCTCTGGGCCGGGCACTGTGCTGGGTGCTAAGAAGGCAAACATGAGTGAGACACACACCTGCCCTGAGGGGCTCCCCGTGAGCAACCAGGGGAAGAGGCGAGGCCGGGAGTGACACTTAGCAAGTCTGTTCATTTCCCATAATCCCAGAGACAAGAGCCCCAGCCTAACAAAGCTGACAACCAAGTCAGAAAGCCGGAAAATTACAGATTGTGGTAAACCCTAGAAGAAAATAAACAGCGTGAGACAAAGCAGAACGGGGGGGCGGCGATTTTGAGGGTGGTTGCACAGGGCTTCTCTGAGGAGGTGACACTGGAGATGAAGTGGAGGAGGATGAGAAGGGAGAATGTTCTAGGTAGAGAGCAGCAGGTGCAAAGGCCGGGGGGCAGGAAAGGACTTGGTGAGTTCAAGGAAGAGCAGGGGGGCCGGTGTGGTTGGAGCGTGGGAAGCCACGGGGAGAGAGGAAGGAGACAGGACAGGCAAGGCCTTCCAGGCTGTGGTGAGGAATTTGGGTTGTGTGATAAGAGCTTTATCCCCATTTAGCAGATACAAAACCCAAGACTCAGAGAGGTTAACTACCTTGCCCAAAGTCACACAGCTGGTGAGTGGCCAAGCTGAGATTCCCAACCTGACGTCAAAGCCCCTATGTTTTCTTTCCTCTACCCACTAGCAGCACTAGGCTGGCTGCTCCATGACAGGTATATGATTAATGACAACAGATTTAAGGGGTGGCCGGTTCGCCGGGGATGTCTTTGTGGAGGAACTGACCACTGAACCAGGCCTTTGAGAGTGAGGAGGACTTTGGGGAGTTCCCTGGTGGTCTAGCGGTTGCGATTCGGTGCTTTAACTGCTGCGGCCCCAGGTTCAATCCCTGGCTGGGGAACTGAGATCCTGCAAGCCACGCAGTGACGCCGAAATAAAATTTTTTTTAAAAAGTGAAGAGGACTGTACCAGGTGGAGAAGTAGGAGGAAGAGTGTTCAAAGAAAAGAGCACACGGCATGTTTGAGGGCAATTGGGTTGGGGAGCGTAGCAGTTGCGGTGTGAGAAGGCGTTGGGAGCTGGATGATAAGGGACCACAAAAGCCACCGAGGATGCCCGAATTGACTCACAGGCAATGAGAGGCCAAGGAAGGTTCTTGAACAGGCTAAGCTGTTCTGTCTTTAGGAAGATGATTCTGGTACAGGAGCCAGGAGAGGGATGGGGGGAAGGGACAGCTGAAATTAATGAGGGGACAGAGGCTGGTAGACAGGAGAGAGGGAAAAAGGAGGGAAGTGTGAACTGCAGAGGGAGGTGGGGGGCAGGGCAGGGCCCCTCTCACCCCAGAGACAACAGCACTGCTGGTCCCCGCTCCCCCGCCACGGGGGCATATTGACGCTGACCACACATAACCTCCACAACCTGGCTGGGGGGTATGTGGAGAAAGGGGAGCTCAGGCAGTACACAGAGAGGCATTTCTGCAGACCTCAAGAATGGGGTAGCACAGCCTGGGTGCCCACCCTGCTTCACTCCAGGCCTGGCCTAGGTCCATGGTCCATTCCTAGCCAAGAGCCCCAGGCCCTGCTGTCAGTGACCCCCATCGGTCCAGGGCTTTCTGTTCTTTTTTTTTTTTTTTGGCCATGCGGCTTGCAGGATCCCAATTCCCTGACCAAGATTCGAACCCGGGCCCCAGCACTGAAAATGCCAAGTCCTAGCCACTGGACCGCCAGGGAATCCCCCAGGGCTTTCTGTTCATGCCCCTACGGCCCCCAGGCCCATCACCTTCCCTCAGAGCCCCCAGCCCCTACTCTCTGGGGAGCATGAAGGATGGGGGGCCAGCTTCACAGGGTTGGGTGACCCTCAGATACAGATAAAAGCTCAACACTTAACAGCCCTCACTCTGAGAGGGGCCTGTTGTTTCATTTTTACTCATTTCATCCACACAACATCCTTACAAGGTAGATACAACTGTGCTCCAAAGAAGGGAAACTGAGGCACAAGGGGCCTACCCAAGGAATTCTCTGTGCTTATCGATTCTCCCCTGCGCTGGGTCTTCAGCCCGGCTACACTCTCTCTCCTCTCTCCTCGTTGCTTTCATGATGATCCTGCCAGATGCTCCCATTCCTGCCAGGAGCAAGGGCTGTGTGTGGCGAGGTGGCATGGGCCTCAGGAACCATCTACCTGTAGCTCACCTGATGTGGGAAGGCCCCCCTGGGAGCAGGGCAAGCCTGTCTGAACCCTCACCACCCTGGACCTGGGAGCCAGGCCCACAACCAACCCCAGCCAGCCCTCCCTGTCCCCTCTGCTCCAGTGCCCAGCCAGGCAGCACCCACACCCCAAACCCCCCAGGATGTCCTGTGTCCAGGGTGCTGGCAGCCCTGTGCCCACTAGGTGGCGCGATGCACACAGAAATGCGGGTTTGACCGCTAGGCCGCTCTGCTCACCTGCAGAGGGGCTGTATTTTTCACTACGCATACCCTCTGTATTTCTCTCACTTTTATCCCCATTCCTCACCCCCAACCCACAGCCAACCATTTGTGTGTGTGTGTTCTTGTGAAAACCTGGGCCTGTATTTTCTAGTTTCATACTTAATACATTGTATATATTCTCACTTTGTTCACTCAGCACCGTAGTTTTTAAACCCATCCATATTGCAATGGCGGGTGTCCTCCACATCTATTTACCCACTCTGAGGGTGACGGGCACCCACGTCCCCTCCAACACCCCTCAACAATCCTGCATGAGCGTCCTTGTGCATGACACTCCCTGTGGCCCTGCCTAGGGAGCAGAATTGTCAGGTCACAGGGTATGTGTTGACTTAATTTAATGCAGCACCGCCAGCCAGCTTTCAACTCGCCCAGTTCTTGGAAGGTTCCTGGGAAAAGTCTCTTGGCCTCCCAGGACCACGCAGCCTGGCATCCTCCCTGTGGGTTGCCCCAAATCCTTTCTGCTTGGGCCTTAGGGCAGTTGGAAGGCTGCTGGTGGGTGGCCTCTGTCAAGAGCACCTTGTGGAATTCCCTGGCAGTCCAGTGGTTAGGACTCTGTGCTTTCACTGCTGAGGGCCCGGGTTCAATTCCTGGTCAGGGAACTAAGATCCCACAAGCCTTGTGGCATGGCCACACACATACACAAAAAAAACGAAAAACAAAAATAAAAGAGTGCCTTGTGATTGTAAGACCTGAGGTCCCACTGTCCCCCTAGGCCTGCTCTGCCTGCCTCTACCGAGCCCTCACCAAGATCATGCTAGCACATGACACGGCCCCATCCCTGTCTTCAGGAGTCTTTCTTGTGCCAAGGCCCATTCTTTCCCACTTTCCTGTCCCACAGAACTACCCCAGTTTTCTGCATTTTCCTGAGTTCTCTGCATCAGCCCATCCCTTCCGTGTGATCAGTTCTACACTTCCTAGCTATGTGTCTATAGGCAACTTATTTAGACTCTCCAAGTATCCTTGTCTATAATATGGATATAATAATATCATTACTGATAACGGGCACACAGATATGATCCCTCCTGGCCGCTGCACACAGCCCTCTCTCTGACTCACTGATGCCCTGCTTCCCACACACTCAAGTAGCTGTAACTCCTCCTCCTCCAGGAAGTCACCTCTGATTGAACCAGTTATGGTCCCGAAGCCCTTAACCCAACTGGTCACCTAGTCAGAGCTCGAATATTTGGGGGTCTGAAATTTAAAAAACAATAATGGCTATGATTCATTGAGCACCTACTATGTGCTAAGAGTTCTTTATTCTACTTCATCTTCATAAGAGCCCTGGAAGGCAGACATTATCATCCCCATTTCACAGAAGTTGGAGAGTTAAAGTGACTTGCCCAAGGTCACTGGCAGGTAATTGCCAAGGTCAAGACTGGAATACAGGGATGTCTGACACAAACATATTTCCCCTACCCCACCCCACCTCCTTCAGAATCCCTCCCTCCTGCCCTCCTTCCCCCATATACCCAGTGTGTGTGCTGCATTTGATAACTAGTTTTAAGTATACACATAAAACGGGTATATTGTCCTTATAAAAACATTAAAGCAGTATAGATAGGGCTGTGTCACCTGGGCCCAGGACCTTCTACTCTCCCCAAAGAACCCCGCTATTAGCAGCATCCTGGATATCATTCAAGTCCATTTTCCATGCATTTTTCTACATGTGTAGGAAATAAGGAATATTGTTGAGTGCTTTCGTTTGATTTTACATAAATGATGTATGTGTACGTATCACTCGTGAACATGCCTTTTCGCACTCAACAGTATGTCTTGGGGAGCTGCGCCCGTTTAGAGCTATGCCATCCTTCCTGGGAACTGTCGTGTGCTATGCCATGGCCAGGATGGGCTTTGCTTCTGGAACCACCCACTACTGATGTGCATTCAGGCTGCTCACAGCTCTCACGACGAAAAATGAGGCTGAGGGAATTCCTTGGCGGTCCGGTGGTTAGGACTCGCACTGCAGGGGGCACGGGTTCAATCCCTGGTCGGGGAACTAGGATCCCACGAGCCGAGTGGCGCGGCCACAACAAAGAAAAATGAAACTGCAATGCCCGTCCGCGTACAAACGTCCTTGTGCACTGTGACGTGCCCCGTGAAGGGTGTGGAGAGCCACCGCTTCTCATCTGTCACACGTGCCATGGGAATTCCCATGGCACGTGTGACAGGGTGGAGGGTGGGAGCCCCACCCTCCACCAGGCAGTTTTGTTCCACTCTCCTGTGAGGGGTGGGTCGGTTTCCACTGGTCTGGGCGTCCCTGGAGGCCTTCAGAGTGAAACACAGACCAAGCTCGTGGTCTTCTCATGCTGCTAACGTCAACCTCTTGATACTCACCTTGCTAATATCTTCTTATCAAAGACCCCTCAGAGCCAGGGGAGAACCCATGTGCCTACAAAGAGTTGCTCAGGTCTCTCCATCCTGAAAAGCTCCTTCGGTCGCCCTCTAGCTATAGCCCCCCTCTCCTCTTGAAGAAGTCCCCTGCCCCATCCCCTCCTCACCCCACTGTGGGCTGCCTCTGACCCAGCTCTCCACCAGTGACAGCTGTGAATCATTTCCCCGTCCCTCTGCAGACCCCACTGCTAAGGGGCTGGTGACAGCTGACCAGATCGACCACTTCCTCCTCAAACCTCGCCTCCCTGGCCTCCTGGCCTCCACTCCCCAGGCGGCGTCCTCCCTCCCTGGCCGTTTCTTCCAGATCTCCTGCCCAGCCGCCTCCTCCTCCACCCGCCGCCCAAGCATCAGTGTGGCCCCAAGTTCTGCCCCTGGCCCACTGCTCCTCCCTCCCTCTCTCCTTGTGACCTCATGGTTTGAAGTACCATGTACATCCTGATGCCTCTGAAATCTCCCACCCTGTTCTCTCCCCTGACCTTGTGTTGAGTGTAGCCCACTGTCACCCAACACTTGCAGCTCGACAACCAGAAGATATCTCCCTTGCTCCTCTCCTCTCCTCTGCCAGGACCCCGGACACCCTGAGGAGCCCTGCAGTGCCCCCCACCCCAGCTGGGAGACCTAGAAGGCTCCCTCGTCTCCTCCCACCTCCAGACATGCATGGGATGCTGCCCATCCCCCCTTGGGGCAGCTTGACAGTCGGGTAGCCCAGCAGCCGCAGGACTCAAGGCGCAGGACGCTTGGATGCCTTTATTTCAAGGATGTGGCTCAGAGGAGGGGTGGCTCCAAATGTAAGGGCAGGGCCGAGAAGGGGCACAGGGCAGTGGAGGGTAGCAAGCCCCACGGCTGGGGTCACACGGTAGTGTGACCAGGCCACGACGTGGACCCCAGGGTGGTCTGCCCCAGCTGGACCAGGGATGTCGCAGCCATCTCCCCCCACCCACCCAGCTCAGGCCACCACAAGTCACCCCTGAGCTGGCCGAGCATCTCACCCCCAAGCGGCTCCTCCCTCCCCACCCACCCTCTTTCACTGCTTCCCACCCCACCACACAGTTCCTCTGAATACACACCTATCCCAAATAGCTTGGTTGTGCTAACTTGAATTTCTGGACCCCTGTCCTGTCTCCCAACATGACTCCTCTATGCCATGCTCCCCCAGCCTGCTAAACGCCTATTCCCGCCCCCCAACTAGTTCTTGACTGCCATCCTCCATCCCTGCCCTGGCCTGGTGTTCTTATCATCTCTTGAACTTACGGATTTCCTGCTGCCCGGCGGCCGCTTGCACCCTCCCTTAGAGGGGTCCTCTGCACAGCACTGGGCCATCTTTTTTTTTTTTTTTTTTGTGGTACACGGGCCTCTCGCTGTTGTGACCTATCCCGTTGCAGAGCACAGGCTCTGGACGCGCAGGCTCAGCGGCCATGGGTCACGGGCCCAGCCTCTCCGCGGCATGTGGGATCTTCCCGGACCGGGGCACAAACCCGTGTCCCCTGCATCGGCAGGCGGACTCTCAACCACTGCGCCATCAGGGAAGCCCCGGGCCATCTTGATAAGGCACATCTGGGGCGAGGAGGCCCTGGCCATGTAAAGTAGGGCAGTGACAGGTCTAAGTCTGGGCTCCTGGCCGGGCCCGCCCCCCTCCACACTCACTGCTGCCCTCTAGGGCCCCCAAACTGCTGGCAGGTCCCTGTACACCCTACTGGGTATCACACTTCTGGCTCCGGGTGGGATGAAAGGTGCTCAGAGGAAAGACTGTCGCTTGGCTAACTCTGACCAACCATCCAGCATCTAGAGAGCCCCCCAGGAAGCCTCTCTGAATCTCCCAGGCTAATGGCTGCGTGCCACTTACCGTACAATGAACACATCTTGCCACCTCTCGGGAGCTTCTCCAGGGCAGGAACCATACTTTGCCCCTCTGGGGACACACAGTAAGTGTTTGCATGGGGCAGGGTCCAAGCAGACAGAGGTGCACATTCCATTAAGATCATTTGAGGGACTTCCCTGGTGGCGCAGTGGTTGGGAGTCCCTCTGCCAATGCAGGGGACACGGGTTCGATCTCTGGTCCGGGAGGATCCCACGTGCCATGGAGCAACTAGGTCCGTGCACCCCAACTGCTGAGCCTGTGCTCTGGAGCCCGCGAGCCACAACTGCTGAGCCCACGTGCCGCTACTACTGAAGCCCACACACCTGGGGCCCATGCTCCACAACGGGAGAGGCCACCACGGTGAGAGGTCCGCGCACCGCAGTGAAGAGTGGCCCCTGCTCGCCGCAACTAGAGAAAGCCTGTGCGCAGCAACAAGGACCCAATGCAGCCAAAAATAAATAAATAAATATATTAAAAAGAAAAAAGATCATTCGAGGAGGGTTTGACAAAGTGATGATTTACAAAGGTGAGGACCAGGGCAATGGGCACCACAGGCTGTGGCCAGCGCCCCCGGAAGGAGAACTGCCATGAGAAGCTGTGACATATGCCTGAGGGCTGTGGCCAGCCCTGCAGGGAGAAAGCAGGGATGACGGTGCCAAAGACCCCAAACCCTCTCTTTCCTCTGGTCCTTTGAGTCCCTGCTGGTGCCCCCACTGGCCAAACCCAGCTGGAAATCAGAGGGCCAGGGAGCCCCTGGTCCATCATGCAGGTCAGCTGCGTGGGCACGGAGCAGGGTGGACAGGAGCAAGAGGGACCCTAAGGGGCAAGTGAAGATGTAAGCCCCGGGCAACAAATGTGAGATCAGAATTTCACCGATGAGACTCTGAGCAGGGCTCCATAGGCTGACTGGCCTCCACTCCAGGAGAAAAGGACCTTCTGAGCGAAAGACGTGCACAGCCAGAGCTGTGGGCTCAGCGGGGCGTGTGCTGATGGAAAGGCAGGGGTCCAGGGGACGGGGCTGGAGAGACAAAGTGAGGTGCGGTCTCTGGGAGGGACAAACCGCACTTCACGCTGAAGGGATGGGCGAGCCGAGCCTGGCCTCTGCAGGGCTGCCTTGGCCTGGGTTTTCCAGCTGAGGGATGGGTTTGGAGAAGCAGAGACAGCCTTTCCTGGGGGTGGGGAAGGACGCACGCTCTCCATCTGGGAACCCACTAAGGACTGGGTGCCGAGAGCTGCACAGTGAGACAGGGCAACATACCCCAGGCACAATGACCGCAGTGTCACCGTAGAGACTACTTGGAACAGAATGTGTAAAGCGCCTGGTACAACAGTGGCACAAAGTAAGCCCCCAATACATTGCTTTCTCAATACATTAGTGTTTCTTTTCTGCTCCTACTACCATGCGCCACAGACCCCAGGCCTCTAGATGATGGATGAAGAGATGAGATTCCTACACTGAGAGCTGCCTCTGGCGGGTGGCTGGATTGTGACAGTGACTAGGCAGCGGCATGCCCAGACTCGTCTGGGGCCCTGGGATGGACGAGGAGGACCGCTGTGCCGTAAGAGAATGGGTAGCACTTTGTGAAAACTAAAAATGGACAGGGAACAGCAGGACAAAGCCAAAAGTGACTCCAAAGTTGTGAGATTTGTAAGGTAGGAGGGCTGCTGGTGCCACTGCCAGGACAGTCACGGAGGATGAGCAGGGGCAGAAGCCAAAGTTTTGGGAAAAGTGACTCACCAAAGGCAACCCCACAAGCCGCTGAGCTCGAGCCCCAGCCCAGAGCCTCTCGTGTGGACCACGTCCCGCCATCTGCACTCTGTGAGCCAGACGGCCCAGCGCTCTGATGGCCTTGACTCAATTTTCAACCCTTTGGCGAGCCACAGCCTTCTAGATTCTCCATGACCTGCTCTACCCCTAAGGCTCAAGTCAGGACAATGGGCAGATAAATAGCAGTCAAGTGCAGAGCTGCGTGGGTCCCAGTGTGGGTTCCATTCCTATAATTCTACACGGTTCACAATGACTCCCAGGTGTCCTCTGTCCCCTTACACACAAGAGGTCCCACCTAGTCTCACACCAGGGTTTCTCACCCTTGGCACCATCTCCACTTGGGGCCGGTGGTTCTTTGTCGTGGCGGCTGTCCTGTACACTGTAACATGTCTAGCCGCGTCCCTGGTCTCTAGGCACCAGATGCCACCCCCAGTTGTGAAAACCAAGTCTCCAGACACTGCCAAGTGACCCCCGTGGAGAACCACTGCCTTATCCTTTGAACAGCTTTCTTTTTCCCTAACCATGGTGAAGAGTAAAAAATTCGGGCTTCCCTGGTGGCGCAGTGGTTGAGAGTCCGCCTGCCGATGCAGGGGACGCCGGTTCGTGCCCCGGTCCGGGAAGATCCCACATGCCACGGAGCGGCTGGGCCCGTGAGCCATGGCCGCTGAGCCTGCGCGTCCGGAGCCTGTGCTCCGCAACGGGAGAGGCCACAACAGTGAGAGGCCTGCGTACCGCAAAAAAAAAAAAAAAAAGAGTAAAAAATTCAACATTAATCCATTAGTAAACTTGTGTATTCTACATCCCTCTGGGTGTGGAGAGTGGAGGAAACAAGACAGAGGAAGGTGGAAAAGCTCTGTCAAAAAGAAGCAGCCGGCAGCCTGGGCACTGATGAACATTGAGGCCGATTTATGGTGACACACTGTCATTTTCCATCACGTGCACGGCTTTCTTTTCTCCTCCTACTCCCTTTCTTTCTGTCCCTGCCTAAGCCTGAGGACTGCTGACTGCTTCCAAGGACATCATTTAACCCAATGAACTTGAGCCAAGGATTGAGCTGTTCATCTTCCCCCTCCCATCCATCCCACAGACATCCACCCGCCTGAAGGGACTGCTGCCCTCTGCACCCCGTAGAAACTATGGCCTTATAAGGTGCTTCATAACTATCTTTTTTATTGTTGCCTGAACATTTGAAGGTATTAAAAAATTTTGTGTGACTGAAAGCAAGTTTAGGAATAAAGTAGTTTATGTTTGGAAAAGTTAGAAACCAAATTGCAGTTAAAGGCCCTTTGTTCATGCCTGGCTAGTCCTGGTAAGAGATACCCAAGGTACGGCCAAAAGCCACACCTCATCATGGGTTTTCTCCAAGGAAGCACACACTGATTCTTTGGACACAAACGTGAACTCCAGTTTAACAGGGTTATCAATCCAGACTTGGCATGGGAAGACAGCTTACGAAGAGGAAACGCTGGGCATCTGGCCAGTGTGGGTGAAGTCCACAGGGTAAGGATCTACATGCAGATCTGCAACGCTACCCAGCACCGGTCCTTGGAGATATACCATAAATGTCCATTTCTGCTGACTCCTATACTAGACATCTGTACAGACTCCTAAATTGAGAATCCAAATTTTAACCTTTGAGCTCTCGATATTTTTTTGATAGATGAGAAGTGATTTATTAGAACAGGATGCTGGTGAGGCTTTCAAGCAGGCAGGCAAGCGTTGCGCTGCCCCGACTACTTTAGTGGGTTACATTTTCATAATCAGAGGAAGACAGGGGAGCGGGAGAAGACCTTCTGTATCTTTCTTGAATAGACATCATCGGCTCCTCCTCCAGGTTGGGCACAGGAGTTTTCTTGTCCCTACGTGGTCAGGCCAGGACTGTCATGGAACTTTGGAAAAATTATTTCAGGTCTCAGTACAATGAGGGTCTTTCACTTTGAAATGTCACCTTTCCATAAATGATTGTTTTTGTGTGTGTGCAGAGCGTGTGCTGGGGGTCATTAACTTGACGACACCACTGGGCAGGCTGTAGGTCTTATTCTCCAATATGTTTTATCGTTTTTAGGGCATTGTGCAAAGAGCAGGTCCTAGGGGTCAAAGAGCACGTTTGGGGGGGGTCATTAACTTACTGGAGCTCTCAATATTTTCTGTGCATTTACTGAGCATGGGGGAGACAGCCATGAACAAGACGGACACTGTTCCAGAGCCCATGGGGATTATCAATTACAAAGAGGTGTGAAAAGCACTATGCCTGGGGGGGGTCTGGGTACCAGGCGTAGCACGCATAGAGTAATAAGAACGCTGGGCTCAATTCCACTGCACACTTACTCGGTTTTCTGTGTATAAAACGGGGACCTCAGCCCTACCTACCACCCAGCTGGGGGAAGCCTTAGCAGTAGGCACGAGGTGAGATCACAAAGATGGGGGCATCTGTACAGCGAAAGGGCTCTGCGGAGGTAAAGGTGTTCAGAGACCACAAGGATCCCAGTGAGGAAGCACCTTGCTACTCAGGAGGAGTAAGAGAGGGCTGTGAGGTGCTCTGAAGCCCTCGGACCCAGTGGGGGACCTAAAGGGTCAGAGGGGAGGTTTCAGACACAGCATCACAAATCTGCTTCCTCCCAATCCCATCACTGCTGCACACCCAACAGCCTGGTCACCACACCTTGGGAAATATGCTCACCAGGGAGCCCCGATCCTGCCGGCTGCTCACAAGCAATGCTGCTTCCTACCCCTACCGGCTGGGTACATATGGCCCCATCCAAATGTATTTTTCAGAAAGTTCCTCATGTTTTTATTTATTTTTTATTCTTTTGTTCATCATGTTTTTAAACTCAGTGGTGAAAGAAAGTGCTCAGTGATGCTGTGGAAAAGAACAGGACTAGGCACCAGAGAACCCAAGGTCTGACTGAATCTGCTACTTTCCCCTGTGGAATTCGGGGGCTCCTCAACCCCCAAGTCTACACAGTCATAGTGAAAGGTTCGAACCACATGGGTGAGACAAAACCCCCAGTTTTGTTTTGAAATGAACTCAAGCCACAGGTGGGTTAGCTATGACATGCCCTTGGCGAGAGAGGTACCCTATGCCTTCCCCAAAACAAAGTACACATCGACTAACAGTGTTACTTAGAAAGCGCAAAGTTCTCCTCACCTTGAAAAGCGCACCACAGACTTGAACAGAGGAAATCTATTAGTTTGACATTTACCGAACACCTACTATGTGCCAGGTGCTGGGAACACAGAGTTAAAAGAAATAATATAGCCACGTTCCTATAGAATACAACCCAAGCCCTGGCCCGGAAGTGGGGAGGATGGTGAGAACGGCCAGGTCAGAAGCTGGCGCGTGGGCAGCAGTGAGTGGACTTGGCAGCCCTGGCTCCTGCTGCCTGAACTGTCCCGTCCCCATCGGCCAGCGCACAGCCACAGCTCTGGGGGCCAGCCAGGGCCCCGGCCAACGCAAACACGTTTCACACACAGGTTTGGTTTTATCATCAGAATTTTTTTTGTGGGAGGAGGTGAGAGCCACATCCTTCTATTCTGCCATCTTGATTCCTCCTCCCAGAATTTATTTTTTAAAAAGCAGTCATTCGTTTTTATTACTTTTATTACTAACATGTTGAAAATGTCAGACCTTTGAAAAGTTGAAAAAATAGTATAATCTCCATATACTCCTCATTTAGATGCATCAGTTGGTAATTTCTTGAAGATATCATGACTCTTCACTCCCTAAGTGCCTCAGCACCAGACTTTTTAAAACCATAAATACATCTTATAAATAAAGGGAATGGGTAAGACTAAAATTAATTCTTTTTATTTTACAAAAGAAAAAATATATATAGGTGGACTGTCCCTCTGCAAGCAGTTACCTACTAGAAAGCAATTTAATTAATTACAAAGGTAAGCCTATGGGACAGCAGATCTGCAGCAAACACTGTTCAAATAAATGGAGAACCATGTAAGTCATTCTTAATCGTCTGTCTATTGTAGGGACCCAGCCTGGAGAAACGAAATCCACAGACAACTCTAGAATCTCTTTTGAAGCAAGGGTTTCATTCTTCTTCGCTAGCGAACCTTTAACCAGAGTTAGCAGCAAATCGATGAGCTAATGTAACTGGGTAAGGACAGTGCCAGTGAGGTATATGAACAAACGAAAGCTCTGCTCTGTGCCAGCCAGGAAGGGCACTGGGTTAGCCCACGGGGATGGGTCAGTACTGCCCACTCCCAGCCCGGGAAACCATGGGAGGCCAGGCATGGCATCCCTTGAACAGGCCAGCACCGGGAGAGAAGGTCTCTCTTTCTCTCCTCTTCCAGCCCTAGGAGGTGGTACAAATCACCAGGGAGCCCAGAGCAGGGAGAGGGCAGGATGGCTCTGATCCCACACCAGATCATCAGTCTCGATTGACCGAGAGCTGCATCTATTTGTCATATAAATATTTGGCCTAAAATCAACTGCCAAGCAGTTTCATAATATCCAGGGGTATCCCAATTATTCAAGGGTTCTTATGAAATTCTCAAAATAAGTTTAAATTCATTTTCATTTAAAAAAAGAAAAAGCACGGACTTCCCTGGTAGTCCAGTGGTTAAAAATCCTCCTGCCAGTGCAGGGGACACGGTTCGATCCCTGGTCCGGGAAGATCCCACATGCCACGGGGCAACTAAGCCCATGTGCCACAACTACTGAGCCCACGCTCCAGAGCCCACACACCGCAACTACTGAGCCCACGTGCCACAACTACTGAAGCCCACGCCCTCTGGGGCCCGCATGCTGCAACTACTGAAGCCCGCGTGCCCAGAGCCCGTGCTCCACAACAAGAGAAGCCACCGCAATGAGAAGCCTGTGCACCGTAACGAGGAGTAGCCCCTGCTCACCGCAACTAGCGAAAGCCCACGCGCAGCAACGAAGACCCAGCGCAGCCAAAAAAAAAGAAAGAAAAAGCTTGTGGTATGTCTTACAAGACAGCCTGTCATGATATCAAGCAAGTGACAACAGGTTATCACCGAATCTGGCTGGAAACCACTGGCTTTAAAAAATCATAACGAAACTGGCTTGATGCTGAAAACTGAGAAGCAAACTCATTTTCACTTTGAGCCTAGGAAGTCCACCTAATTTGGAAAATTACCTAATATTTGGCAAAACAATTCAGCAAGTGTCCAAAATACTGAGGGGAACTGAACTGTGATCCATCCTCCAGGTGGGAAAGAATAAAATGAAATCCTGAAATTTTTTGTTAAAAGATTGAATCACAAGACTAGGGGAAGGAAAGAAATGCAGCTGCTGGGACAGATTTGAATTTCAGGTAAGTATTTGATTCCAATATCATGCAATTTTCGTCAAAAACAAGAATTCTCAGCAACTGAGAAAGAACAAGAGAGAACAAGCGGCCAAGAAAGGCAATGGGAGGATGGAGCAGGGAAGCTAAGGAGGCTGTGCCCAGGTGAGGCCCAGCATGCCCCGCGGGGGCCTCCTCCTCACTCTGATTCCGGAGGAGCCAGGCCTCTGGGGCCTCCTGCCCACCAGGGGGCACCCCCTCCCTTCTGCCCCCACCTGGCACCTCAGTAAAGCAGGGCTGGCCTTGAGGGTTTCCCGAGGGAACCGCCTGCTATGCCTGCGGTGCTGTAGCCTCGCCACCCCGACAGGAGGTGGTTGGCTTCTGGCTATTTTTCCAGGAGTATTGATGGTGACAGGGTGAGCCCTGCATTCTTTGGCCAGGTCCCCATCTGCAGCCAGGGGCACACCCTCCAAGGTCGCTGGGGCAAGGGTGCCGTCAGAGCCATGCCTGGTGACCCTGGAGGCATGACCACCAGTGGAGGCACCAAGCCCCCAAGGGGTGAGCTCCGCAGCTCCCCAGGCGGCGATTCGCCCAGGGTCACATGGCTAGTTTGCACAGGCCCAACTGGAACCCAGGTCTCCCAACCACAACCCCCAATGTACAGCTTTCCACGTTTCTTCAGCAGTGGGGCGGCAGAGGGAGTCAACCTGTGGGTGGAGCCGGCTGCTGCAGCAGACACTTGGATGAGGTCTATGAACCCAGAGAGATGAGGCTCTTTGACTTGTCTTAAGGGCATAGAAGGGAAAAAAACAAAAGCAAGTTTATACTCATAGGGAAACATAATCTGTGATTATAAATATTTCATGAGCAAAGAAAGCGGTACTGACTGAGAGACTGGGGCGGGGAGGGTGGACAGCAAATTAGATTCCAGTTTGCAAAGTGATAGGGCAGCTGGGAAAGCAGCAGAGCTGAGGCTATTCTGGGCTGTGTGCTGCCAGGGCCTGCGTCACGGTCGGGGAGCGGTCTCTGGCCCCCAGCCCCTGGAAACCACAGCCTTCCAGCGGTCAGCACAGAACACCTTGGGAAGAGTGTTTAAGCCCATGGCAGACCTGAGCTGAGGGGGGATGGCAGGACAGTCATTTGAAAGACTCCCGCAAACCTCAACAGGAGGGAGGCGGGAGCGGGGCTGGAGCAGGGCAGCTGGTGCCCTGTAGACCCGTGAAAGGATGGACGCACGTTCTGCTGACTAAGGGCAGGGGAAGAAGTGAGGCCAACCCTAGACAGTGAGTGCCCTTCAAAGCTAGAGGGCAGCTTTGGTCAAGCTGCCCTGGTCAGAGCAAAGGCCATGCCCTGAGCAGGTGATGCCAGGCTGAGAATGGCAATCCCGCCCTTCACTAAGGACAGGGGTCTCTTCCTCCCCCAGCCTTCGGGAAGCAGCCCAGAAAGCAGAGGAATTAAGAACTTGCTGAGTAGCAGCTGCTGCAGCTGGGGAGACACTCGTCCCTGGCAAGGTAGGCCCCGGTGCAGGCGCTTCCTCCTCCGTGGCCAGCGTCAGCTGCTGCAGCAGAGCAAGTCAGCCAGAGTCTGCCGGCCCTTCCAGAGGGCCCGGTGAAGAGGGCTGCTAGCTCCTAAAATACCCAGAGGGACCTTGAATCAGCCTTTAATCAGAGCAGCCCTGGGGAGCGGTGCACACCTCGACCAGGAAGACGGAAAAAGAAGAGCCTTCGCTTCCCAGCAGTCAAGGCTGAGCTGGTGAGGCTCCAAGTGAACCCACTGAATTCGGGAAAACCAGATTATTATCCTCTAGACTCACAGCTAGTGAGAATCAGCTCAAGATGGCAAGGGCTCGTCAACCACAAAAGTAAGACCCCCGGACATTGTGGGAAGACCCCTGCGGTGAAGTCATGGGCTCTGGCTTTGAGACCAGCTTGATCATCTGTTAGTTGCAGAAAAATCACGTTACCTCTGAAACTCGGTGTCCTCACGTAAAACACGGGACCAGTGGCCGCCAAACCGTGAGGAACACCAAGAGCGCATGTACACACAAATGCTTTCAAAATAGACACTGAGTGCTATTCCAATTTAAGAGATTACTTACATCCAGCTGCCTACTTGACACCTCTCGGACATCTCAGAGGTGCCTCCACTCAGACGCCATTCAGCTACTCACCCTCCCCCACCCTCGGGCCTCCCCCAGAGCACCAAGCTCGGTGTTCTGCAAGACCAACCATCCAGGCGCGGAAGCTGGACACCTGAGACACATTCTTGGCCTTTCCCCACCACCCTAACGCATTGCCAAGCCCAGTCAACTGCACCCGCTAAAGGCTTCTGCTCCCCTCCTTCACCACCGCCCTAGGCCAGCAGGTCATCATCATGCAAAGCCTACACTCGTCCACTCTGGACTCCCTCAGCCCCACTCCACAGTCAATCCAACCGTAGCTCCCCTCCCACCACCCTGACCCTCCTTGCTGAATACCCTCCAACAGCGTCCCAACGCCCTCAGGATAAGGAAGGCTTCCCAGGCTTGGCTGGCCCTGCCTCTCCAGCCCCATCCCACACCACAATCCCTCCTGCTCGCCCTGCTCTAGCCACATCGGCTTTTCCTTTGAGCCCCTGGGACTCACCCCATTCCCTTCTGCCACAGGGTTTTTGCATATGCTCTTCCCTCTGCCTGGAACACTTTCCCCTCCTCTATCACCTAGCTAATGCCTGTCCATTTATTTTTACTAAGGTGTAAAGTACAGTGCACTGAAGTATACAGCTCAATAATTATTTAGATGTATACACTCACGTGACTCCCACCCAGATCTAGATTTAGAACATTTCCAACACCCGTAAGTTTCCCTTGTGACCTTTGTGGTCTATGCTCTTCCCCACCCCCGCAGGTAGCCACTATTCTGACTTCTATCACAATGCCTATTCATTCTTCAAAAGGCAGACCATGCAACCTTTTCTCAGGGAAGCCGCCTCCTGTCCCATGGAAAAAGTCTAACCTCTCCATCGGAGGCACTTGTTACACTTGGGGATCTGCATGTGTTGGAGTCATTAGGTGATCTGTGTCAATCTGCCCAGGAGAGCATGGACATGTATTTATCCTCACCTCTTTCCCAGCGCTGGCAGCTGCAGAGCAATGATGACAGAAAACAGCTGATGCCTATCAAGTGCTTATTATCACCAGGTACTCATAGGCACGAACTCATTTCTTACATCCACCGTATCAAGCAGGTACCATTATCATGTACCCATTTTACAGGTGAGGAAACAGAAGGTGTAAGAAGCAAAATAACCTGCCCAAAGGCATTACGTGTAAGTGGTGGAGTCAGGATTGGAACCCAGGCGGTCTGGCTACAGAGCATGTGCTTAATCATCATGCAACTCTGCCTCTCAGAGGCCACTGGAATGTTTAATGAGAAGTGCCCAGGACAGTTTGAATGAATAAAGGAGTGACTTTAGAAATGAGTTGATGAGATTCCATTTAAAGAAACTAAGGGAGCACCCCAGAACCTCCCCAAGGAGACCAACAAACAAATGGGAGGTAAACTGTCACTGAATCCCCTGCACAGGCCCACGATTTGGTGCTCTGCAAACACCGGAGCTAGTGCATTTCCCCAGGAGTCAAGGCAGGAAGCTGCCTGCTCTGGGCACAGAGAAGCAGCCGGTGCCTAGCAGAGGGCACCCCATGGTGGAGGAAGGATCACGGTGCAGGTTCTCTCGGAGGCTGGAGGCCACGCTGTGCTGGAGGAAACGGTCCCCCGGCTCCATTCACGCTAACCCAGCAACCCAGTCACCTTCATACCCATTTAGCACCTCCGGCCCTCTGACACAGGAAGATGATACTCTGGAAGGCAAATAAACAGTTTGCCTGGCTAGAAAGTGATATTCCATTGCATATCTACAAACTGGCATTTGGCGTGTACCCCAGTTTTCCAGAGCCTGATAATCCTGGGTGAGTTCACAGGCTATTGCAGGCAAAGACCACCACGTCACGTGGCACCTTTTAACTGTTTCAGTACCGTTGACCCCATGGCCACACCCAGAAAGCTCAGGAAGAAACGTACAGGAAAACATTTATTTTCTCACAGCACACTGCGCCCCGGGCTCCCTCTCAGCAGAGGCACCGCTCTCAGAACGGCTCCATCCATGAGCCCCCAGGCAGCCGGTGCCTGGGCTCTGTTCACACAAAGTTCTGGGCAATGGCCAGCACCTTGGAAAACTCGCCTTCCCTCTGGCGTAGGCTGCTGGGGATGGGTGTCTTGATTCGGGTCCCCACAGGGTTCCCATTGTCCTCGATGAGGACCACATTGTTAGAGTCGAACCTGGGGGTCATCCTGGGACCAGGCATACGATGCCCCACGATAAGTGCCTTTTTCTTCTGCCCCTTGATGGCCAGCAGGATCCGGTCGCCCACTTTGCCCACCCCGTTCTTGTTATAGACGTGGATGCAGCGAGGAGGGCGATGGTACGGGGTGTTTCCCAGGGCACTGTTGTCCACCACACGCACCCGCGTCATCTTCTGAATTGCACCAAGGCTCCCAGTGGTGCTGGCGGAAGAGGAAAAGAGTCTGAGGTCTGCATCTCTGCTGGTCAGGGCGCAGAGGCCTCTGCCAGACCAGGCTTGGCAGCGTGCACATCAGCAGGGCCCTGACAGAGGTGGTGCCTGGGAAGGCTTCTCTGTGCCCAAGGCAGTGCCCTCACAGTTCTTCACGGCTTCCGCTGCCGGGTCAGGACCTCGATCTGGATGGGTTTTAAAGAGGACCTGATATTCTGTTACAACAAACTGCATGGCAGACTTAATTTAAAAGCCTTCGGTTTCCAAAAGGCCTCTGAGGATTAAGGGAATACCTTATGGGCCAGGCCTCGCCCACTGCCTAGCCTGCAAAACCTGCTCCCCCAGAATACGCTGATTACCAAATGTCCCATCTACATGTTGCTGAGAACCAGAAGGTACAAGTGAGTGTGTCTGCTAAGGGAGTCCTTTGACACAACATAGCAGAAATGGAAAATAAGTCAAGGTAACAATCTCTTGTTTTAATGTATTTTTCCCCACTATAAAGCGTACCTATTAAAGGCAAATAAGCTATTATTAAGCCATCTGATGACAGTGGGAGTTCTAGTTTGCTGCCACTAGGACCCTAGTGCTGGTGTTCTCCCGGGTGACCCGGCGTCCTCTTCTCTCATTCCACATGACTACCCTGGGCAAGGTTCTCTATCCCCATTGTTTCCAGCTAGTAAATTCCATCTCCAGCCCCACTTCTCTCCTATCCTTCGGTCCTATATTTCCACTCCAACTCCTCACGTGTCCTACAGATGCTGCAACTCAGTAGGTCCTACAGTGACTTCATCGCCTCCCCCTGCAAACCTCCTCCCACTGCTGTGTTTCCTGCCTAGATGATGGCTTCTCCAGAAAATTCAGCTCCTGAGCCATAAACCTCTCTCCATCACCATCCACTGGCTACCCCGTTCTACTGACACCACTCCTAAACACCTCTGTCCTCTCCCTCCACCCCCGTCGACACCTCATTCATCCAGCAGCTCACTCTCTTACACCAAGACTATTCCGTTAGTGTCCTAACCAGCTCCCTGCGCACCTCACTCTGCCAACCAGGAGCTCTTTTTAAAATATAAAATGGAGGTCACTCCCCTGCTCAGGACTGGTCAGTGGTTCCCCCACTGTATACACTGTCAACAACCTGGCCT